>NC_138814.1:2600512-2758362 GCF_965178545.1 Coloeus monedula | reverse complement strand
TGGAGCAGGCAGGTGGCCCCCAGGAGGCCAAGCCAACCACACCTGTTCCACCTTCTTTGGATCCTCGGGGCCCTGCAGCATCACAATTTTGTTCCCCTGACGCCCAGCAATAGCACAGTGGGCTCTAGAGCGGCACAAAGACCCCTTGCTTCCATGAGGCCTTGCTGTGTCCAAATGGTTGCCTTGCTTCCATGGGGCTGCAAAATAACACAATGGCCCACTGCTTCCATGAGGTCACAGAGTGTCACAATGGTCTCCATGATTCCATCAGGTCCTGCAGGGTCACAATGGCTCCTTGGTTCTATTGGGCTCCCCAGGATCACAATGGCCCCTTGCTTCCACAAGGCCTGGCTGGGTCACACTGGCCCTTTGCTTCCATGACACCTTGCAGTGTCACAATGGCCCCTTGCTTCTATGAGGTCTGGCTGTGTCACAATGGCCCCTGGCTGCCATGAGGCCCTGCGATGTCACAATGGTCTCATTGCTTCCACGAGGCCCTGCAGTTCCACAATGGCCCTTCAGTGTCACAAGGCCTTGAAGTGTCAGAACAGTCTCAGCAGGTTCCCCAGCTGCTTCACAATGGCCTCCTTGGTTCCATGATGCCCCGTGGCGTAACAATGCTATCCTTGCTTCCACACAGTCCGAATGGCCCCGGGGCCTCAGGGAGCCCCACAGTGTCACTACGATGCCCTTGATTCCACCAGGCCCTGCCGTGCTGCAATGACCCCTTGCTTTTACAAGGCCCTGCAGTGTCACAATGGCCCCTTGGTTCTGAAGCGTGCAAGAGCTTAATACTAAGAGCAAGGCTCCAAAAAACGCTTTGTCATTATCACTGCTCAACACCTGAAGGGCTTCAAAAGTGCTTCGTCATTAGGGCTGCTTGTCAGAATCACTCTTGAACGCCTGGAAACTACGTGCCGTACGGGCCGTGCATAGCCCGCCTGGAGGCCCATAAAAAGGAAGGCAAAACTGGTGCAAAATGTGGAGGCGAAAGCGAAAGGTAGAATCCCCGCCCTTTGCCTTTCCCCCCACCACCCATCGCCTGCTGCCAGACACCCTGAGGCCTCCGGGAGCCAACGCCGCCCGCCTGGGGAGAACCCCCCAATCCTTCACCCCCGCACTGAAATCCCGAGGGAGTTGTGCAACCCCTAGCCCTGCTCCTTCGTCCCAGGAGCACCGAGGTTCAGCTGTAAGCATTGAGCCTGCATCTCGGAGCATGGGCTGCCGCTTTCCAGCCAAACTGCTCCAGAGATGGGAAGAGGCACATAAGACGCTTCCAACAGCAGAAAAAAAAAGGCAAACACTTCTCCACTTCCCCCACCCTGTCTCAGCAGCAACAAAAGTAGCACAGTGTGGTGGTGACTTATCCTATGCTTTTTAGAGTAACCTTGGCTTTTCTAACTTTTCTCGACTTTTCTCCTTCTTTCTCTTTGCCTCTCTTACCATTAGATAAACAGATACCCATTTTTTTGGCACCAACATTTAATCTCCTTTGGTTTGAATCCGGCCTTTGGGAATATTTTGAACCTTCAAAGTTCTTTCCTTTTTCTACTCAGAGATTTCGTTTTCTTGACCCTGCTGGGTGTCAATCAGATAGTAACAAAGCGTCATAATGCTCTCCACGGTTCCATGAGGCCCCACAATGTCACAACGGACTTTTGGTTCCAGGAACTTTCGTACTGTCAGCAACAGTCGCCTTGGGTCCGCAGTGTCACAATGGACCCTTGGCTCCATGAGGCTCCGTAGCGTAACATGGACGCCTTGATTGCATGAGGTTGTGTAGTGTCACAAGGATCTCCTTGGTTCTGCGGCCCTGCTGTGTGACAATGGGCCTGTGGTTCCATGAAGTTCTGTACTGTCGACCATGATCTCCTTGCTTGCACAGTGTCATAACTGACCCTTGGTTCCATCAGGTGCCTGGCCTCCAACAGCTTCTAAGAGACCCTTATGGCCCCTCAAGGCCCCTCACAGCCCCTCATGACCCCTCAATGCCCCTCACAGCTCCCCATGGCCCCTCATGGCAGCTCACAGTCCCTCACAGCCCCTCACAGTTCACGGCCCCTCATGACCCTTCACAGCCCCTAACAATCTCTCACGGCCCCTCACAGCACCTCATGGCCCCTCAAGGCCCCTCACGGCCCCTCACGACTCCTCATGACCCTTCACAGCCCCTAACAAACCCTCATGGCGCCTCACAGCCCTTCACAGCCCCTCACGGCCTCTCACAGCCCAAGGCGTGGGACTCCTCCCGAAGGAGAAGAGATCAGGCTCTGCTTGTTCTCCTTTACTTTTGGTCACTTCACAGTGATGAGTAAAGGAAGGCTGAAATGAAACCTGTCTCCAGCACTTCCCTCTGGGATAATTGCGGGCCTGAAGCTCTGTGCTGGCGCTGGCCCAAGTGGGAACATCACTGCAGCCCCCCACAGCCTTTGCTGTCCCCCGTGTCCATTCCCTGTCCCTGAGACCTGCCCAGCTCTGCCAGCAGCAGGAGCCACAGTGCAGTGGGCCCTGTACCGGCACAGCCGGGGCTCCCGGCCAAGAGCAGCAGCAGCGCCAGCCCCTTCCCACCTGCTTGTGCCTCGGCTTCCCAAGAGGGTTTTCCCGGTCAATTTCTGGACTAGAGCAACAATCACCCACAAACAGACCTGATTCCTCAGAGCCCGGCTGTGCTGCCCCGATGCAACCTTCAGAGAAAGAAAGGAGCAGGTTCCAGCGCTGTTCCCAGCACTGTTTCACTCATCCTCAGGGGACAGCAGGAGGCTGTCGTCATCCCCGCGGCTGCCCCACCTCGCTGGCCCCTTCCTTTGCTGATGGCTCTGCGTCCTGCCTGCCTCTGCCTTGGCACACAAAGCCTTGGGCTGCTCCAGACTCCTTCTGGGGGACACGTTGCACCACTGCACTGCCCTGGGAGAGAAATTCCTTTCTCCTTGTGTCCAGTCTGGACCTCCCCAGCTGCCCTTTGCATTCATTCTTTCTTTTGCCGCCTGCTCTCTACTATGTAGAAAGGATCCACCCGCTCTGAAACCACCCTCCAAGCCCTGCCAGGACTCTCCTCCACTCTCCTCAGTCTCCACTCCACTCAACACAGAGCTCCTTTGTCCCTAGGTACTGATCATGTGCTTGAGGCCATGGGCACCTGGACAAGAAGGTCGCTTCTTTTCTACAGGAAGGAAGCCACAGAACCCCAGTGGTTTGAAGGCACATGAGAGGCAGCCACCAGAGGCCAAGGCAAGCCAGAGCTGTCTGTCCTTGCAGCTTCGGTCTGAAAGCAACCCTTGGACATATGAGGAGTTTTGCAGGTGGAATTCCATTTCAGCTGTGCGTGCCCGGACCGGAATGACAGTTCTTCTCGCCAGGAAGGAAAGGGCAGAGCCCCAGTGTTTCAAAGGCTGATCAGTGGTGGCTCAAGGAGGCCAAGGCCAGCCAGACCTGTTTGTCTTGGCAGCTTTTGTCTTGGAGCAACCCTTGCATAGACGGAATTTGGGAGGCCAAATCCCAGGTTTGTCCATGGACGTCTGGCCCAGAAGGACAGTTCTTTTCCATTGGCAGAAAAGTGAGGAGCACCAGTGTTTCAAAGGCAGATGAGAGCTGGCCCTCAGGAAGCCAAGGGAAGCTGGACATTCCTGGCAGCTTTTGTCGGGCAGCTATTCCTTGGATCTATGGAATTTCAGAGGTGGATTCCCAATTTTGGCCATGGATGGCTGGACTTGAAAGATGGTTTTGTTCCATGGGAAGCAAAGCACAGCCCCCGCGTGTTTTGAAGGCAGATGCGAGGTGGCCCCCAAGAGGCCAAGGCCAGCGTGAGCTGTCTGTCCTGGCAGGTTTCACATGGGAACAATCCTCGGATAGAATCCAATGTGGAGGTAGAATCCTCATTTCAGCCATGGGTCCCTGGAGGAGAAGGACAGTTCTTTCCCACAGAAAGGAAAGCAAGGAACTCCAGCGTTTCAGGGCCAGAGGAGAAGCAACCCTCAACATGCCAAGCTCAGCTGGAGCAGGCAGGTGGCCCCCAGGAGGCCAAGCCAACCACACCTGTTCCACCTTCTTTGGATCCTCGGGGCCCTGCAGCATCACAATTTTGTTCCCCTGACGCCCAGCAATAGCACAGTGGGCTCTAGAGCGGCACAAAGACCCCTTGCTTCCATGAGGCCTTGCTGTGTCCAAATGGTTGCCTTGCTTCCATGGGGCTGCAAAATAACACAATGGCCCACTGCTTCCATGAGGTCACAGAGTGTCACAATGGTCTCCATGATTCCATCAGGTCCTGCAGGGTCACAATGGCTCCTTGGTTCTATTGGGCTCCCCAGGATCACAATGGCCCCTTGCTTCCACAAGGCCTGGCTGGGTCACACTGGCCCTTTGCTTCCATGACACCTTGCAGTGTCACAATGGCCCCTTGCTTCTATGAGGTCTGGCTGTGTCACAATGGCCCCTGGCTGCCATGAGGCCCTGCGATGTCACAATGGTCTCATTGCTTCCACGAGGCCCTGCAGTTCCACAATGGCCCTTCAGTGTCACAAGGCCTTGAAGTGTCAGAACAGTCTCAGCGGGTTCCCCAGCTGCTTCACAATGGCCTCCTTGGTTCCATGATGCCCCGTGGCGTAACAATGCTATCCTTGCTTCCACACAGTCCGAATGGCCCCGGGGCCTCAGGGAGCCCCACAGTGTCACTACGATGCCCTTGATTCCACCAGGCCCTGCCGTGCTGCAATGACCCCTTGCTTTTACAAGGCCCTGCAGTGTCACAATGGCCCCTTGGTTCTGAAGCGTGCAAGAGCTTAATACTAAGAGCAAGGCTCCAAAAAACGCTTTGTCATTATCACTGCTCAACACCTGAAGGGCTTCAAAAGTGCTTCGTCATTAGGGCTGCTTGTCAGAATCACTCTTGAACGCCTGGAAACTACGTGCCGTACGGGCCGTGCATAGCCCGCCTGGAGGCCCATAAAAAGGAAGGCAAAACTGGTGCAAAATGTGGAGGCGAAAGCGAAAGGTAGAATCCCCGCCCTTTGCCTTTCCCCCCACCACCCATCGCCTGCTGCCAGACACCCTGAGGCCTCCGGGAGCCAACGCCGCCCGCCTGGGGAGAACCCCCCAATCCTTCACCCCCGCACTGAAATCCCGAGGGAGTTGTGCAACCCCTAGCCCTGCTCCTTCGTCCCAGGAGCACCGAGGTTCAGCTGTAAGCATTGAGCCTGCATCTCGGAGCATGGGCTGCCGCTTTCCAGCCAAACTGCTCCAGAGATGGGAAGAGGCACATAAGACGCTTCCAACAGCAGAAAAAAAAAGGCAAACACTTCTCCACTTCCCCCACCCTGTCTCAGCAGCAACAAAAGTAGCACAGTGTGGTGGTGACTTATCCTATGCTTTTTAGAGTAACCTTGGCTTTTCTAACTTTTCTCGACTTTTCTCCTTCTTTCTCTTTGCCTCTCTTACCATTAGATAAACAGATACCCATTTTTTTGGCACCAACATTTAATCTCCTTTGGTTTGAATCCGGCCTTTGGGAATATTTTGAACCTTCAAAGTTCTTTCCTTTTTCTACTCAGAGATTTCGTTTTCTTGACCCTGCTGGGTGTCAATCAGATAGTAACAAAGCGTCATAATGCTCTCCACGGTTCCATGAGGCCCCACAATGTCACAACGGACTTTTGGTTCCAGGAACTTTCGTACTGTCAGCAACAGTCGCCTTGGGTCCGCAGTGTCACAATGGACCCTTGGCTCCATGAGGCTCCGTAGCGTAACATGGACGCCTTGATTGCATGAGGTTGTGTAGTGTCACAAGGATCTCCTTGGTTCTGCGGCCCTGCTGTGTGACAATGGGCCTGTGGTTCCATGAAGTTCTGTACTGTCGACCATGATCTCCTTGCTTGCACAGTGTCATAACTGACCCTTGGTTCCATCAGGTGCCTGGCCTCCAACAGCTTCTAAGAGACCCTTATGGCCCCTCAAGGCCCCTCACAGCCCCTCATGACCCCTCAATGCCCCTCACAGCTCCCCATGGCCCCTCATGGCAGCTCACAGTCCCTCACAGCCCCTCACAGTTCACGGCCCCTCATGACCCTTCACAGCCCCTAACAATCTCTCACGGCCCCTCACAGCACCTCATGGCCCCTCAAGGCCCCTCACGGCCCCTCACGACTCCTCATGACCCTTCACAGCCCCTAACAAACCCTCATGGCGCCTCACAGCCCTTCACAGCCCCTCACGGCCTCTCACAGCCCAAGGCGTGGGACTCCTCCCGAAGGAGAAGAGATCAGGCTCTGCTTGTTCTCCTTTACTTTTGGTCACTTCACAGTGATGAGTAAAGGAAGGCTGAAATGAAACCTGTCTCCAGCACTTCCCTCTGGGATAATTGCGGGCCTGAAGCTCTGTGCTGGCGCTGGCCCAAGTGGGAACATCACTGCAGCCCCCCACAGCCTTTGCTGTCCCCCGTGTCCATTCCCTGTCCCTGAGACCTGCCCAGCTCTGCCAGCAGCAGGAGCCACAGTGCAGTGGGCCCTGTACCGGCACAGCCGGGGCTCCCGGCCAAGAGCAGCAGCAGCGCCAGCCCCTTCCCACCTGCTTGTGCCTCGGCTTCCCAAGAGGGTTTTCCCGGTCAATTTCTGGACTAGAGCAACAATCACCCACAAACAGACCTGATTCCTCAGAGCCCGGCTGTGCTGCCCCGATGCAACCTTCAGAGAAAGAAAGGAGCAGGTTCCAGCGCTGTTCCCAGCACTGTTTCACTCATCCTCAGGGGACAGCAGGAGGCTGTCGTCATCCCCGCGGCTGCCCCACCTCGCTGGCCCCTTCCTTTGCTGATGGCTCTGCGTCCTGCCTGCCTCTGCCTTGGCACACAAAGCCTTGGGCTGCTCCAGACTCCTTCTGGGGGACACGTTGCACCACTGCACTGCCCTGGGAGAGAAATTCCTTTCTCCTTGTGTCCAGTCTGGACCTCCCCAGCTGCCCTTTGCATTCATTCTTTCTTTTGCCGCCTGCTCTCTACTATGTAGAAAGGATCCACCCGCTCTGAAACCACCCTCCAAGCCCTGCCAGGACTCTCCTCCACTCTCCTCAGTCTCCACTCCACTCAACACAGAGCTCCTTTGTCCCTAGGTACTGATCATGTGCTTGAGGCCACGGGCACCTGGACAAGAAGGTCGCTTCTTTTCTACAGGAAGGAAGCCACAGAACCCCAGTGGTTTGAAGGCACATGAGAGGCAGCCACCAGAGGCCAAGGCAAGCCAGAGCTGTCTGTCCTTGCAGCTTGTGTCTGAAAGCAACCCTTGGACATATGAGGAGTTTTGGAGGTGGAATTCCATTTCAGCTGTGCGTGCCCGGACCGGAATGACAGTTCTTCTCGCCAGGAAGGAAAGGGCAGAGCCCCAGTGTTTCAAAGGCTGATCAGTGGTGGCTCAAGGAGGCCAAGGCCAGCCAGACCTGTTTGTCTTGGCAGCTTTTGTCTTGGAGCAACCCTTGCATAGACGGAATTTGGGAGGCCAAATCCCAGGTTTGTCCATGGACGTCTGGCCCAGAAGGACAGTTCTTTTCCATTGGCAGAAAAGTGAGGAGCACCAGTGTTTCAAAGGCAGATGAGAGCTGGCCCTCAGGAAGCCAAGGGAAGCTGGACATTCCTGGCAGCTTTTGTCGGGCAGCTATTCCTTGGATCTATGGAATTTCAGAGGTGGATTCCCAATTTTGGCCATGGATGGCTGGACTTGAAAGATGGTTTTGTTCCATGGGAAGCAAAGCACAGCCCCCGCGTGTTTTGAAGGCAGATGCGAGGTGGCCCCCAAGAGGCCAAGGCCAGCGTGAGCTGTCTGTCCTGGCAGGTTTCACATGGGAACAATCCTCGGATAGAATCCAATGTGGAGGTAGAATCCTCATTTCAGCCATGGGTCCCTGGAGGAGAAGGACAGTTCTTTCCCACAGAAAGGAAAGCAAGGAACTCCAGCGTTTCAGGGCCAGAGGAGAAGCAACCCTCAACATGCCAAGCTCAGCTGGAGCAGGCAGGTGGCCCCCAGGAGGCCAAGCCAACCACACCTGTTCCACCTTCTTTGGATCCTCGGGGCCCTGCAGCATCACAATTTTGTTCCCCTGACGCCCAGCAATAGCACAGTGGGCTCTACAGCGGCACAAAGACCCCTTGCTTCCATGAGGCCTTGCTGTGTCCAAATGGTTGCCTTGCTTCCATGGGGCTGCAAAATAACACAATGGCCCACTGCTTCCATGAGGTCACAGAGTGTCACAATGGTCTCCATGATTCCATCAGGTCCTGCAGGGTCACAATGGCTCCTTGGTTCTATTGGGCTCCCCAGGATCACAATGGCCCCTTGCTTCCACAAGGCCTGGCTGGGTCACACTGGCCCTTTGCTTCCATGACACCTTGCAGTGTCACAATGGCCCCTTGCTTCTATGAGGTCTGGCTGTGTCACAATGGCCCCTGGCTGCCATGAGGCCCTGCGATGTCACAATGGTCTCATTGCTTCCACGAGGCCCTGCAGTTCCACAATGGCCCTTCAGTGTCACAAGGCCTTGAAGTGTCAGAACAGTCTCAGCGGGTTCCCCAGCTGCTTCACAATGGCCTCCTTGGTTCCATGATGCCCCGTGGCGTAACAATGCTATCCTTGCTTCCACACAGTCCGAATGGCCCCGGGGCCTCAGGGAGCCCCACAGTGTCACTACGATGCCCTTGATTCCACCAGGCCCTGCCGTGCTGCAATGACCCCTTGCTTTTACAAGGCCCTGCAGTGTCACAATGGCCCCTTGGTTCTGAAGCGTGCAAGAGCTTAATACTAAGAGCAAGGCTCCAAAAAACGCTTTGTCATTATCACTGCTCAACACCTGAAGGGCTTCAAAAGTGCTTCGTCATTAGGGCTGCTTGTCAGAATCACTCTTGAACGCCTGGAAACTACGTGCCGTACGGGCCGTGCATAGCCCGCCTGGAGGCCCATAAAAAGGAAGGCAAAACTGGTGCAAAATGTGGAGGCGAAAGCGAAAGGTAGAATCCCTGCCCTTTGCCTTTCCCCCCACCACCCATCGCCTGCTGCCAGACACCCTGAGGCCTCCGGGAGCCAACGCCGCCCGCCTGGGGAGAACCCCCCAATCCTTCACCCCCGCACTGAAATCCCGAGGGAGTTGTGCAACCCCTAGCCCTGCTCCTTCGTCCCAGGAGCACCGAGGTTCAGCTGTAAGCATTGAGCCTGCATCTCGGAGCATGGGCTGCCGCTTTCCAGCCAAACTGCTCCAGAGATGGGAAGAGGCACATAAGACGCTTCCAACAGCAGAAAAAAAAAGGCAAACACTTCTCCACTTCCCCCACCCTGTCTCAGCAGCAACAAAAGTAGCACAGTGTGGTGGTGACTTATCCTATGCTTTTTAGAGTAACCTTGGCTTTTCTACCTTTTCTCGACTTTTCTCCTTCTTTCTCTTTGCCTCTCTTACCATTAGATAAACAGATACCCATTTTTTTGGCACCAACATTTAATCTCGTTCGGTTTGAATCCGGCCTTTGGGAATATTTTGAACCTTCAAAGTTCTTTCCTTTTTCTACTCAGAGATTTCGTTTTCTTGACCCTGCTGGGTGTCAATCAGATAGTAACAAAGCGTCATAATGCTCTCCACGGTTCCATGAGGCCCCACAATGTCACAACGGACTTTTGGTTCCAGGAACTTTCGTACTGTCAGCAACAGTCGCCTTGGGTCCGCAGTGTCACAATGGACCCTTGGCTCCATGAGGCTCCGTAGCGTAACATGGACGCCTTGATTGCATGAGGTTGTGTAGTGTCACAAGGATCTCCTTGGTTCTGCGGCCCTGCTGTGTGACAATGGGCCTGTGGTTCCATGAAGTTCTGTACTGTCGACCATGATCTCCTTGCTTGCACAGTGTCATAACTGACCCTTGGTTCCATCAGGTGCCTGGCCTCCAACAGCTTCTAAGAGACCCTTATGGCCCCTCAAGGCCCCTCACAGCCCCTCATGACCCCTCAATGCCCCTCACAGCTCCCCATGGCCCCTCATGGCAGCTCACAGTCCCTCACAGCCCCTCACAGTTCACGGCCCCTCATGACCCTTCACAGCCCCTAACAAACCCTCATGGCGCCTCACAGCCCTTCACAGCCCCTCACGGCCTCTCACAGCCCAAGGCGTGGGACTCCTCCCGAAGGAGAAGAGATCAGGCTCTGCTTGTTCTCCTTTACTTTTGGTCACTTCACAGTGATGAGTAAAGGAAGGCTGAAATGAAACCTGTCTCCAGCACTTCCCTCTGGGATAATTGCGGGCCTGAAGCTCTGTGCTGGCGCTGGCCCAAGTGGGAACATCACTGCAGCCCCCCACAGCCTTTGCTGTCCCCCGTGTCCATTCCCTGTCCCTGAGACCTGCCCAGCTCTGCCAGCAGCAGGAGCCACAGTGCAGTGGGCCCTGTACCGGCACAGCCGGGGCTCCCGGCCAAGAGCAGCAGCAGCGCCAGCCCCTTCCCACCTGCTTGTGCCTCGGCTTCCCAAGAGGGTTTTCCCGGTCAATTTCTGGACTAGAGCAACAATCACCCACAAACAGACCTGATTCCTCAGAGCCCGGCTGTGCTGCCCCGATGCAACCTTCAGAGAAAGAAAGGAGCAGGTTCCAGCGCTGTTCCCAGCACTGTTTCACTCATCCTCAGGGGACAGCAGGAGGCTGTCGTCATCCCCGCGGCTGCCCCACCTCGCTGGCCCCTTCCTTTGCTGATGGCTCTGCGTCCTGCCTGCCTCTGCCTTGGCACACAAAGCCTTGGGCTGCTCCAGACTCCTTCTGGGGGACACGTTGCACCACTGCACTGCCCTGGGAGAGAAATTCCTTTCTCCTTGTGTCCAGTCTGGACCTCCCCAGCTGCCCTTTGCATTCATTCTTTCTTTTGCCGCCTGCTCTCTACTATGTAGAAAGGATCCACCCGCTCTGAAACCACCCTCCAAGCCCTGCCAGGACTCTCCTCCACTCTCCTCAGTCTCCACTCCACTCAACACAGAGCTCCTTTGTCCCTAGGTACTGATCATGTGCTTGAGGCCACGGGCACCTGGACAAGAAGGTCGCTTCTTTTCTACAGGAAGGAAGCCACAGAACCCCAGTGGTTTGAAGGCACATGAGAGGCAGCCACCAGAGGCCAAGGCAAGCCAGAGCTGTCTGTCCTTGCAGCTTGTGTCTGAAAGCAACCCTTGGACATATGAGGAGTTTTGGAGGTGGAATTCCATTTCAGCTGTGCGTGCCCGGACCGGAATGACAGTTCTTCTCGCCACGAAGGAAAGGGCAGAGCCCCAGTGTTTCAAAGGCTGATCAGTGGTGGCTCAAGGAGGCCAAGGCCAGCCAGACCTGTTTGTCTTGGCAGCTTTTGTCTTGGAGCAACCCTTGCATAGACGGAATTTGGGAGGCCAAATCCCAGGTTTGTCCATGGACGTCTGGCCCAGAAGGACAGTTCTTTTCCATTGGCAGAAAAGTGAGGAGCGCCAGTGTTTCAAAGGCAGATGAGAGCTGGCCCTCAGGAAGCCAAGGGAAGCTGGACATTCCTGGCAGCTTTTGTCGGGCAGCTATTCCTTGGATCTATGGAATTTCAGAGGTGGATTCCCAATTTTGGCCATGGATGGCTGGACTTGAAAGATGGTTTTGTTCCATGGGAAGCAAAGCACAGCCCCCGCGTGTTTTGAAGGCAGATGCGAGGTGGCCCCCAAGAGGCCAAGGCCAGCGTGAGCTGTCTGTCCTGGCAGGTTTCACATGGGAACAATCCTCGGATAGAATCCAATGTGGAGGTAGAATCCTCATTTCAGCCATGGGTCCCTGGAGGAGAAGGACAGTTCTTTCCCACAGAAAGGAAAGCAAGGAACTCCAGCGTTTCAGGGCCAGAGGAGAAGCAACCCTCAACATGCCAAGCTCAGCTGGAGCAGGCAGGTGGCCCCCAGGAGGCCAAGCCAACCACACCTGTTCCACCTTCTTTGGATCCTTGGGGCCCTGCAGCATCACAGTTTTGTTCCCCTGACGCCCAGCAATAGCACAGTGGGCTCTAGAGCGGCACAAAGACCCCTTGCTTCCATGAGGCCTTGCTGTGTCCAAATGGTTGCCTTGTTTCCATGGGGCTGCAAAATAACACAATGGCCCACTGCTTCCATGAGGTCACAGAGTGTCACAATGGTCTCCATGATTCCATCAGGTCCTGCAGGGTCACAATGGCTCCTTGGTTCTATTGGGCTCCCCAGGATCACAATGGCCCCTTGCTTCCACAAGGCCTGGCTGGGTCACACTGGCCCTTTGCTTCCATGACACCTTGCAGTGTCACAATGGCCCCTTGCTTCTATGAGGCCTGGCTGTGTCACAATGGCCCCTGGCTGCCATGAGGCCCTGCGATGTCACAATGGTCTCATTGCTTCCACGAGGCCCTGCAGTTCCACAATGGCCCTTCAGTGTCACAAGGCCTTGAAGTGTCAGAACAGTCTCAGCGGGTTCCCCAGCTGCTTCACAATGGCCTCCTTGGTTCCATGATGCCCCGTGGCGTAACAATGCTATCCTTGCTTCCACACAGTCCGAATGGCCCCGGGGCCTCAGGGAGCCCCACAGTGTCACTACGATGCCCTTGATTCCACCAGGCCCTGCCGTGCTGCAATGACCCCTTGCTTTTACAAGGCCCTGCAGTGTCACAATGGCCCCTTGGTTCTGAAGCGTGCAAGAGCCTAATACTAAGAGCAAGGCTCCAAAAAACGCTTTGTCATTATCACTGCTCAACACCTGAAGGGCTTCAAAAGTGCTTCGTCATTAGGGCTGCTTGTCAGAATCACTCTTGAACACCTGGAAACTACGTGCCGTACGGGCCGTGCATAGCCCGCCTGGAGGCCCATAAAAAGGAAGGCAAAACTGGTGCAAAATGTGGAGGCGAAAGCGAAAGGTAGAATCCCCGCCCTTTGCCTTTCCCCCCACCACCCATCGCCTGCTGCCAGACACCCTGAGGCCTCCGGGAGCCAATGCCGCCCGCCTGGGGAGAACCCCCCAATCCTTCACCCCCGCACTGAAATCCCGAGGGAGTTGTGCAACCCCTAGCCCTGCTCCTTCGTCCCAGGCGCACCGAGGTTCAGCTGTAAGCATTGAGCCTGCATCTCGGAGCATGGGCTGCCGCTTTCCAGCCAAACTGCTCCAGAGATGGGAAGAGGCAGATAAGACGCTTCCAACAGCAGAAAAAAAAAGGCAAACACTTCTCCACTTCCCCCACCCTGTCTCAGCAGCAACAAAAGTAGCACAGTGTGGTGGTGACTTATCCTATGCTTTTTAGAGTAACCTTGGCTTTTCTAACTTTTCTCGACTTTTCTCCTTCTTTCTCTTTGCCTCTCTTACCATTAGATAAACAGATACCCATTTTTTTGGCACCAACATTTAATCTCGTTCGGTTTGAATCCGGCCTTTGGGAATATTTTGAACCTTCAAAGTTCTTTCCTTTTTCTACTCAGAGATTTCGTTTTCTTGACCCTGCTGGGTGTCAATCAGATAGTAACAAAGCGTCATAATGCTCTCCACGGTTCCATGAGGCCCCACAATGTCACAACGGACTTTTGGTTCCAGGAACTTTCGTACTGTCAGCAACAGTCGCCTTGGGTCCGCAGTGTCACAATGGACCCTTGGCTCCATGAGGCTCCGTAGCGTAACATGGACGCCTTGATTGCATGAGGTTGTGTAGTGTCACAAGGATCTCCTTGGTTCTGCGGCCCTGCTGTGTGACAATGGGCCTGTGGTTCCATGAAGTTCTGTACTGTCGACCATGATCTCCTTGCTTGCACAGTGTCATAACTGACCCTTGGTTCCATCAGGTGCCTGGCCTCCAACAGCTTCTAAGAGACCCTTATGGCCCCTCAAGGCCCCTCACAGCCCCTCATGACCCCTCAATGCCCCTCACAGCTCCCCATGGCCCCTCATGGCAGCTCACAGTCCCTCACAGCCCCTCACAGTTCACGGCCCCTCATGACCCTTCACAGCCCCTAACAATCTCTCACGGCCCCTCACAGCCCCTCATGACCCCTCAAGGCCCCTCACGGCCCCTCACGACTCCTCATGACCCTTCACAGCCCCTAACAAACCCTCATGGCGCCTCACAGCCCTTCACAGCCCCTCACGGCCTCTCACAGCCCAAGGCGTGGGACTCCTCCCGAAGGAGAAGAGATCAGGCTCTGCTTGTTCTCCTTTACTTTTGGTCACTTCACAGTGATGAGTAAAGGAAGGCTGAAATGAAACCTGTCTCCAGCACTTCCCTCTGGGATAATTGCGGGCCTGAAGCTCTGTGCTGGCGCTGGCCCAAGTGGGAACATCACTGCAGCCCCCCACAGCCTTTGCTGTCCCCCGTGTCCATTCCCTGTCCCTGAGACCTGCCCAGCTCTGCCAGCAGCAGGAGCCACAGTGCAGTGGGCCCTGTACCGGCACAGCCGGGGCTCCCGGCCAAGAGCAGCAGCAGCGCCAGCCCCTTCCCACCTGCTTGTGCCTCGGCTTCCCAAGAGGGTTTTCCCGGTCAATTTCTGGACTAGAGCAACAATCACCCACAAACAGACCTGATTCCTCAGAGCCCGGCTGTGCTGCCCCGATGCAACCTTCAGAGAAAGAAAGGAGCATGTTCCAGCACTGTTCCCAGCACTGTTTCACTCATCCTCAGGGGACAGCAGGAGGCTGTCGTCATCCCCGCGGCTGCCCCACCTCGCTGGCCCCTTCCTTTGCTGATGGCTCTGCGTCCTGCCTGCCTCTGCCTTGGCACACAAAGCCTTGGGCTGCTCCAGACTCCTTCTGGGGGACACGTTGCACCACTGCACTGCCCTGGGAGAGAAATTCCTTTCTCCTTGTGTCCAGTCTGGACCTCCCCAGCTGCCCTTTGCATTCATTCTTTCTTTTGCCGCCTGCTCTCTACTATGTAGAAAGGATCCACCCGCTCTGAAACCACCCTCCAAGCCCTGCCAGGACTCTCCTCCACTCTCCTCAGTCTCCACTCCACTCAACACAGAGCTCCTTTGTCCCTAGGTACTGATCATGTGCTTGAGGCCACGGGCACCTGGACAAGAAGGTCGCTTCTTTTCTACAGGAAGGAAGCCACAGAACCCCAGTGGTTTGAAGGCACATGAGAGGCAGCCACCAGAGGCCAAGGCAAGCCAGAGCTGTCTGTCCTTGCAGCTTCGGTCTGAAAGCAACCCTTGGACATATGAGGAGTTTTGGAGGTGGAATTCCATTTCAGCTGTGCGTGCCCGGACCGGAATGACAGTTCTTCTCGCCAGGAAGGAAAGGGCAGAGCCCCAGTGTTTCAAAGGCTGATCAGTGGTGGCTCAAGGAGGCCAAGGCCAGCCAGACCTGTTTGTCTTGGCAGCTTTTGTCTTGGAGCAACCCTTGCATAGACGGAATTTGGGAGGCCAAATCCCAGGTTTGTCCATGGACGTCTGGCCCAGAAGGACAGTTCTTTTCCATTGGCAGAAAAGTGAGGAGCGCCAGTGTTTCAAAGGCAGATGAGAGCTGGCCCTCAGGAAGCCAAGGGAAGCTGGACATTCCTGGCAGCTTTTGTCGGGCAGCTATTCCTTGGATCTATGGAATTTCAGAGGTGGATTCCCAATTTTGGCCATGGATGGCTGGACTTGAAAGATGGTTTTGTTCCATGGGAAGCAAAGCACAGCCCCCGCGTGTTTTGAAGGCAGATGCGAGGTGGCCCCCAAGAGGCCAAGGCCAGCGTGAGCTGTCTGTCCTGGCAGGTTTCACATGGGAACAATCCTCGGATAGAATCCAATGTGGAGGTAGAATCCTCATTTCAGCCATGGGTCCCTGGAGGAGAAGGACAGTTCTTTCCCACAGAAAGGAAAGCAAGGAACTCCAGCGTTTCAGGGGCAGAGGAGAAGCAACCCTCAACATGCCAAGCTCAGCTGGAGCAGGCAGGTGGCCCCCAGGAGGCCAAGCCAACCACACCTGTTCCACCTTCTTTGGATCCTCGGGGCCCTGCAGCATCACAATTTTGTTCCCCTGACGCCCAGCAATAGCACAGTGGGCTCTACAGCGGCACAAAGACCCCTTGCTTCCATGAGGCCTTGCTGTGTCCAAATGGTTGCCTTGCTTCCATGGGGCTGCAAAATAACACAATGGCCCACTGCTTCCATGAGGTCACAGAGTGTCACAATGGTCTCCATGATTCCATCAGGTCCTGCAGGGTCACAATGGCTCCTTGGTTCTATTGGGCTCCCCAGGATCACAATGGCCCCTTGCTTCCACAAGGCCTGGCTGGGTCACACTGGCCCTTTGCTTCCATGACACCTTGCAGTGTCACAATGGCCCCTTGCTTCTATGAGGTCTGGCTGTGTCACAATGGCCCCTGGCTGCCATGAGGCCCTGCGATGTCACAATGGTCTCATTGCTTCCACGAGGCCCTGCAGTTCCACAATGGCCCTTCAGTGTCACAAGGCCTTGAAGTGTCAGAACAGTCTCAGCGGGTTCCCCAGCTGCTTCACAATGGCCTCCTTGGTTCCATGATGCCCCGTGGCGTAACAATGCTATCCTTGCTTCCACACAGTCCGAATGGCCCCGGGGCCTCAGGGAGCCCCACAGTGTCACTACGATGCCCTTGATTCCACCAGGCCCTGCCGTGCTGCAATGACCCCTTGCTTTTACAAGGCCCTGCAGTGTCACAATGGCCCCTTGGTTCTGAAGCGTGCAAGAGCTTAATACTAAGAGCAAGGCTCCAAAAAACGCTTTGTCATTATCACTGCTCAACACCTGAAGGGCTTCAAAAGTGCTTCGTCATTAGGGCTGCTTGTCAGAATCACTCTTGAACGCCTGGAAACTACGTGCCGTACGGGCCGTGCATAGCCCGCCTGGAGGCCCATAAAAAGGAAGGCAAAACTGGTGCAAAATGTGGAGGCGAAAGCGAAAGGTAGAATCCCCGCCCTTTGCCTTTCCCCCCACCACCCATCGCCTGCTGCCAGACACCCTGAGGCCTCCGGGAGCCAACGCCGCCCGCCTGGGGAGAACCCCCCAATCCTTCACCCCCGCACTGAAATCCCGAGGGAGTTGTGCAACCCCTAGCCCTGCTCCTTCGTCCCAGGAGCACCGAGGTTCAGCTGTAAGCATTGAGCCTGCATCTCGGAGCATGGGCTGCCGCTTTCCAGCCAAACTGCTCCAGAGATGGGAAGAGGCAGATAAGACGCTTCCAACAGCAGAAAAAAAAAGGCAAACACTTCTCCACTTCCCCCACCCTGTCTCAGCAGCAACAAAAGTAGCACAGTGTGGTGGTGACTTATCCTATGCTTTTTAGAGTAACCTTGGCTTTTCTAACTTTTCTCGACTTTTCTCCTTCTTTCTCTTTGCCTCTCTTACCATTAGATAAACAGATACCCATTTTTTTGGCACCAACATTTAATCTCCTTTGGTTTGAATCCGGCCTTTGGGAATATTTTGAACCTTCAAAGTTCTTTCCTTTTTCTACTCAGAGATTTCGTTTTCTTGACCCTGCTGGGTGTCAATCAGATAGTAACAAAGCGTCATAATGCTCTCCACGGTTCCATGAGGCCCCACAATGTCACAACGGACTTTTGGTTCCAGGAACTTTCGTACTGTCAGCAACAGTCGCCTTGGGTCCGCAGTGTCACAATGGACCCTTTGGCTCCATGAGGCTCCGTAGCGTAACATGGACGCCTTGATTGCATGAGGTTGTGTAGTGTCACAAGGATCTCCTTGGTTCTGCGGCCCTGCTGTGTGACAATGGGCCTGTGGTTCCATGAAGTTCTGTACTGTCGACCATGATCTCCTTGCTTGCACAGTGTCATAACTGACCCTTGGTTCCATCAGGTGCCTGGCCTCCAACAGCTTCTAAGAGACCCTTATGGCCCCTCAAGGCCCCTCACAGCCCCTCATGACCCCTCAATGCCCCTCACAGCTCCCCATGGCCCCTCATGGCAGCTCACAGTCCCTCACAGTCCCTCACAGTTCACGGCCCCTCATGACCCTTCACAGCCCCTAACAATCTCTCACGGCCCCTCACAGCACCTCATGGACCCTCAAGGCCCCTCACGGCCCCTCACGACTCCTCATGACCCTTCACAGCCCCTAACAAACCCTCATGGCGCCTCACAGCCCTTCACAGCCCCTCACGGCCTCTCACAGCCCAAGGCGTGGGACTCCTCCCGAAGGAGAAGAGATCAGGCTCTGCTTGTTCTCCTTTACTTTTGGTCACTTCACAGTGATGAGTAAAGGAAGGCTGAAATGAAACCTGTCTCCAGCACTTCCCTCTGGGATAATTGCGGGCCTGAAGCTCTGTGCTGGCGCTGGCCCAAGTGGGAACATCACTGCAGCACCCCACAGCCTTTGCTGTCCCCCGTGTCCATTCCCTGTCCCTGAGACCTGCCCAGCTCTGCCAGCAGCAGGAGCCACAGTGCAGTGGGCCCTGTACCGGCACAGCCGGGGCTCCCGGCCAAGAGCAGCAGCAGCGCCAGCCCCTTCCCACCTGCTTGTGCCTCGGCTTCCCAAGAGGTTTTTCCCGGTCAATTTCTGGACTAGAGCAACAATCACCCACAAACAGACCTGATTCCTCAGAGCCCGGCTGTGCTGCCCCGATGCAACCTTCAGAGAAAGAAAGGAGCAGGTTCCAGCGCTGTTCCCAGCACTGTTTCACTCATCCTCAGGGGACAGCAGGAGGCTGTCGTCATCCCCGCGGCTGCCCCACCTCGCTGGGCCCTTCCTTTGCTGATGGCTCTGCGTCCTGCCTGCCTCTGCCTTGGCACACAAAGCCTTGGGCTGCTCCAGACTCCTTCTGGGGGACACGTTGCACCACTGCACTGCCCTGGGAGAGAAATTCCTTTCTCCTTGTGTCCAGTCTGGACCTCCCCAGCTGCCCTTTGCATTCATTCTTTCTTTTGCCGCCTGCTCTCTACTATGTAGAAAGGATCCACCCGCTCTGAAACCACCCTCCAAGCCCTGCCAGGACTCTCCTCCACTCTCCTCAGTCTCCACTCCACTCAACACAGAGCTCCTTTGTCCCTAGGTACTGATCATGTGCTTGAGGCCACGGGCACCTGGACAAGAAGGTCGCTTCTTTTCTACAGGAAGGAAGCCACAGAACCCCAGTGGTTTGAAGGCACATGAGAGGCAGCCACCAGAGGCCAAGGCAAGCCAGAGCTGTCTGTCCTTGCAGCTTGTGTCTGAAAGCAACCCTTGGACATATGAGGAGTTTTGGAGGTGGAATTCCATTTCAGCTGTGCGTGCCCGGACCGGAATGACAGTTCTTCTCGCCAGGAAGGAAAGGGCAGAGCCCCAGTGTTTCAAAGGCTGATCAGTGGTGGCTCAAGGAGGCCAAGGCCAGCCAGACCTGTTTGTCTTGGCAGCTTTTGTCTTGGAGCAACCCTTGCATAGACGGAATTTGGGAGGCCAAATCCCAGGTTTGTCCATGGACGTCTGGCCCAGAAGGACAGTTCTTTTCCATTGGCAGAAAAGTGAGGAGCACCAGTGTTTCAAAGGCAGATGAGAGCTGGCCCTCAGGAAGCCAAGGGAAGCTGGACATTCCTGGCAGCTTTTGTCGGGCAGCTATTCCTTGGATCTATGGAATTTCAGAGGTGGATTCCCAATTTTGGCCATGGAT
The DNA here is from genome assembly GCF_965178545.1 of Coloeus monedula. Taxonomy (NCBI): domain Eukaryota; kingdom Metazoa; phylum Chordata; class Aves; order Passeriformes; family Corvidae; genus Coloeus; species Coloeus monedula. The sequence goes on along the minus strand of NC_138814.1, from coordinate 2,738,792 downwards.
GGCTGGACTTGAAAGATGGTTTTGTTCCATGGGAAGCAAAGCACAGCCCCCGCGTGTTATGAAGGCAGATGCGAGGTGGCCCCCAAGAGGCCAAGGCCAGCGTGAGCTGTCTGTCCTGGCAGGTTTCACATGGGAACAATCCTCGGATAGAATCCAATGTGGAGGTAGAATCCTCATTTCAGCCATGGGTCCCTGGAGGAGAAGGACAGTTCTTTCCCACAGAAAGGAAAGCAAGGAACTCCAGCGTTTCAGGGCCAGAGGAGAAGCAACCCTCAACATGCCAAGCTCAGCTGGAGCAGGCAGGTGGCCCCCAGGAGGCCAAGCCAACCACACCTGTTCCACCTTCTTTGGATCCTCGGGGCCCTGCAGCATCACAATTTTGTTCCCCTGACGCCCAGCAATAGCACAGTGGGCTCTAGAGCGGCACAAAGACCCCTTGCTTCCATGAGGCCTTGCTGTGTCCAAATGGTTGCCTTGCTTCCATGGGGCTGCAAAATAACACAATGGCCCACTGCTTCCATGAGGTCACAGAGTGTCACAATGGTCTCCATGATTCCATCAGGTCCTGCAGGGTCACAATGGCTCCTTGGTTCTATTGGGCTCCCTAGGATCACAATGGCCCCTTGCTTCCACAAGGCCTGGCTGGGTCACACTGGCCCTTTGCTTCCATGACACCTTGCAGTGTCACAATGGCCCCTTGCTTCTATGAGGTCTGGCTGTGTCACAATGGCCCCTGGCTGCCATGAGGCCCTGCGATGTCACAATGGTCTCATTGCTTCCACGAGGCCCTGCAGTTCCACAATGGCCCTTCAGTGTCACAAGGCCTTGAAGTGTCAGAACAGTCTCAGCGGGTTCCCCAGCTGCTTCACAATGGCCTCCTTGGTTCCATGATGCCCCGTGGCGTAACAATGCTATCCTTGCTTCCACACAGTCCGAATGGCCCCGGGGCCTCAGGGAGCCCCACAGTGTCACTACGATGCCCTTGATTCCACCAGGCCCTGCCGTGCTGCAATGACCCCTTGCTTTTACAAGGCCCTGCAGTGTCACAATGGCCCCTTGGTTCTGAAGCGTGCAAGAGCTTAATACTAAGAGCAAGGCTCCAAAAAACGCTTTGTCATTATCACTGCTCAACACCTGAAGGGCTTCAAAAGTGCTTCGTCATTAGGGCTGCTTGTCAGAATCACTCTTGAACGCCTGGAAACTACGTGCCGTACGGGCCGTGCATAGCCCGCCTGGAGGCCCATAAAAAGGAAGGCAAAACTGGTGCAAAATGTGGAGGCGAAAGCGAAAGGTAGAATCCCTGCCCTTTGCCTTTCCCCCCACCACCCATCGCCTGCTGCCAGACACCCTGAGGCCTCCGGGAGCCAATGCCGCCCGCCTGGGGAGAACCCCCCAATCCTTCACCCCCGCACTGAAATCCCGAGGGAGTTGTGCAACCCCTAGCCCTGCTCCTTCGTCCCAGGAGCACCGAGGTTCAGCTGTAAGCATTGAGCCTGCATCTCGGAGCATGGGCTGCCGCTTTCCAGCCAAACTGCTCCAGAGATGGGAAGAGGCAGATAAGACGCTTCCAACAGCAGAAAAAAAAAGGCAAACACTTCTCCACTTCCCCCACCCTGTCTCAGCAGCAACAAAAGTAGCACAGTGTGGTGGTGACTTATCCTATGCTTTTTAGAGTAACCTTGGCTTTTCTAACTTTTCTCGACTCTTCTCCTTCTTTCTCTTTGCCTCTCTTACCATTAGATAAACAGATACCCATTTTTTTGGCACCAACATTTAATCTCGTTCGGTTTGAATCCGGCCTTTGGGAATATTTTGAACCTTCAAAGTTCTTTCCTTTTTCTACTCAGAGATTTCGTTTTCTTGACCCTGCTGGGTGTCAATCAGATAGTAACAAAGCGTCATAATGCTCTCCACGGTTCCATGAGGCCCCACAATGTCACAACGGACTTTTGGTTCCAGGAACTTTCGTACTGTCAGCAACAGTCGCCTTGGGTCCGCAGTGTCACAATGGACCCTTGGCTCCATGAGGCTCCGTAGCGTAACATGGACGCCTTGATTGCATGAGGTTGTGTAGTGTCACAAGGATCTCCTTGGTTCTGCGGCCCTGCTGTGTGACAATGGGCCTGTGGTTCCATGAAGTTCTGTACTGTCGACCATGATCTCCTTGCTTGCACAGTGTCATAACTGACCCTTGGTTCCATCAGGTGCCTGGCCTCCAACAGCTTCTAAGAGACCCTTATGGCCCCTCAAGGCCCCTCACAGCCCCTCATGACCCCTCAATGCCCCTCACAGCTCCCCATGGCCCCTCATGGCAGCTCACAGTCCCTCACAGCCCCTCACAGTTCACGGCCCCTCATGACCCTTCACAGCCCCTAACAATCTCTCACGGCCCCTCACAGCACCTCATGGACCCTCAAGGCCCCTCACGGCCCCTCACGACTCCTCATGACCCTTCACAGCCCCTAACAAACCCTCATGGCGCCTCACAGCCCTTCACAGCCCCTCACGGCCTCTCACAGCCCAAGGCGTGGGACTCCTCCCGAAGGAGAAGAGATCAGGCTCTGCTTGTTCTCCTTTACTTTTGGTCACTTCACAGTGATGAGTAAAGGAAGGCTGAAATGAAACCTGTCTCCAGCACTTCCCTCTGGGATAATTGCGGGCCTGAAGCTCTGTGCTGGCGCTGGCCCAAGTGGGAACATCACTGCAGCCCCCCACAGCCTTTGCTGTCCCCCGTGTCCATTCCCTGTCCCTGAGACCTGCCCAGCTCTGCCAGCAGCAGGAGCCACAGTGCAGTGGGCCCTGTACCGGCACAGCCGGGGCTCCCGGCCAAGAGCAGCAGCAGCGCCAGCCCCTTCCCACCTGCTTGTGCCTCGGCTTCCCAAGAGGGTTTTCCCGGTCAATTTCTGGACTAGAGCAACAATCACCCACAAACAGACCTGATTCCTCAGAGCCCGGCTGTGCTGCCCCGATGCAACCTTCAGAGAAAGAAAGGAGCATGTTCCAGCACTGTTCCCAGCACTGTTTCACTCATCCTCAGGGGACAGCAGGAGGCTGTCGTCATCCCCGCGGCTGCCCCACCTCGCTGGCCCCTTCCTTTGCTGATGGCTCTGCGTCCTGCCTGCCTCTGCCTTGGCACACAAAGCCTTGGGCTGCTCCAGACTCCTTCTGGGGGACACGTTGCACCACTGCACTGCCCTGGGAGAGAAATTCCTTTCTCCTTGTGTCCAGTCTGGACCTCCCCAGCTGCCCTTTGCATTCATTCTTTCTTTTGCCGCCTGCTCTCTACTATGTAGAAAGGATCCACCCGCTCTGAAACCACCCTCCAAGCCCTGCCAGGACTCTCCTCCACTCTCCTCAGTCTCCACTCCACTCAACACAGAGCTCCTTTGTCCCTAGGTACTGATCATGTGCTTGAGGCCACGGGCACCTGGACAAGAAGGTCGCTTCTTTTCTACAGGAAGGAAGCCACAGAACCCCAGTGGTTTGAAGGCACATGAGAGGCAGCCACCAGAGGCCAAGGCAAGCCAGAGCTGTCTGTCCTTGCAGCTTGTGTCTGAAAGCAACCCTTGGACATATGAGGAGTTTTGGAGGTGGAATTCCATTTCAGCTGTGCGTGCCCGGACCGGAATGACAGTTCTTCTCGCCAGGAAGGAAAGGGCAGAGCCCCAGTGTTTCAAAGGCTGATCAGTGGTGGCTCAAGGAGGCCAAGGCCAGCCAGACCTGTTTGTCTTGGCAGCTTTTGTCTTGGAGCAACCCTTGCATAGACGGAATTTGGGAGGCCAAATCCCAGGTTTGTCCATGGACGTCTGGCCCAGAAGGACAGTTCTTTTCCATTGGCAGAAAAGTGAGGAGCGCCAGTGTTTCAAAGGCAGATGAGAGCTGGCCCTCAGGAAGCCAAGGGAAGCTGGACATTCCTGGCAGCTTTTGTCGGGCAGCTATTCCTTGGATCTATGGAATTTCAGAGGTGGATTCCCAATTTTGGCCATGGATGGCTGGACTTGAAAGATGGTTTTGTTCCATGGGAAGCAAAGCACAGCCCCCGCGTGTTTTGAAGGCAGATGCGAGGTGGCCCCCAAGAGGCCAAGGCCAGCGTGAGCTGTCTGTCCTGGCAGGTTTCACATGGGAACAATCCTCGGATAGAATCCAATGTGGAGGTAGAATCCTCATTTCAGCCATGGGTCCCTGGAGGAGAAGGACAGTTCTTTCCCACAGAAAGGAAAGCAAGGAACTCCAGCGTTTCAGGGCCAGAGGAGAAGCAACCCTCAACATGCCAAGCTCAGCTGGAGCAGGCAGGTGGCCCCCAGGAGGCCAAGCCAACCACACCTGTTCCACCTTCTTTGGATCCTCGGGGCCCTGCAGCATCACAATTTTGTTCCCCTGACGCCCAGCAATAGCACAGTGGGCTCTAGAGCGGCACAAAGACCCCTTGCTTCCATGAGGCCTTGCTGTGTCCAAATGGTTGCCTTGCTTCCATGGGGCTGCAAAATAACACAATGGCCCACTGCTTCCATGAGGTCACAGAGTGTCACAATGGTCTCCATGATTCCATCAGGTCCTGCAGGGTCACAATGGCTCCTTGGTTCTATTGGGCTCCCCAGGATCACAATGGCCCCTTGCTTCCACAAGGCCTGGCTGGGTCACACTGGCCCTTTGCTTCCATGACACCTTGCAGTGTCACAATGGCCCCTTGCTTCTATGAGGCCTGGCTGTGTCACAATGGCCCCTGGCTGCCATGAGGCCCTGCGATGTCACAATGGTCTCATTGCTTCCACGAGGCCCTGCAGTTCCACAATGGCCCTTCAGTGTCACAAGGCCTTGAAGTGTCAGAACAGTCTCAGCGGGTTCCCCAGCCGCTTCACAATGGCCTCCTTGGTTCCATGATGCCCCGTGGCGTAACAATGCTATCCTTGCTTCCACACAGTCCGAATGGCCCCGGGGCCTCAGGGAGCCCCACAGTGTCACTATGATGCCCTTGATTCCACCAGGCCCTGCCGTGCTGCAATGACCCCTTGCTTTTACAAGGCCCTGCAGTGTCACAATGGCCCCTTGGTTCTGAAGCGTGCAAGAGCTTAATACTAAGAGCAAGGCTCCAAAAAACGCTTTGTCATTATCACTGCTCAACACCTGAAGGGCTTCAAAAGTGCTTCGTCATTAGGGCTGCTTGTCAGAATCACTCTTGAACACCTGGAAACTACGTGCCGTACGGGCCGTGCATAGCCCGCCTGGAGGCCCATAAAAAGGAAGGCAAAACTGGTGCAAAATGTGGAGGCGAAAGCGAAAGGTAGAATCCCCGCCCTTTGCCTTTCCCCCCACCACCCATCGCCTGCTGCCAGACACCCTGAGGCCTCCGGGAGCCAATGCCGCCCGCCTGGGGAGAACCCCCCAATCCTTCACCCCCGCACTGAAATCCCGAGGGAGTTGTGCAACCCCTAGCCCTGCTCCTTCGTCCCAGGCGCACCGAGGTTCAGCTGTAAGCATTGAGCCTGCATCTCGGAGCATGGGCTGCCGCTTTCCAGCCAAACTGCTCCAGAGATGGGAAGAGGCAGATAAGACGCTTCCAACAGCAGAAAAAAAAAGGCAAACACTTCTCCACTTCCCCCACCCTGTCTCAGCAGCAACAAAAGTAGCACAGTGTGGTGGTGACTTATCCTATGCTTTTTAGAGTAACCTTGGCTTTTCTAACTTTTCTCGACTTTTCTCCTTCTTTCTCTTTGCCTCTCTTACCATTAGATAAACAGATACCCATTTTTTTGGCACCAACATTTAATCTCCTTTGGTTTGAATCCGGCCTTTGGGAATATTTTGAACCTTCAAAGTTCTTTCCTTTTTCTACTCAGAGATTTCGTTTTCTTGACCCTGCTGGGTGTCAATCAGATAGTAACAAAGCGTCATAATGCTCTCCACGGTTCCATGAGGCCCCACAATGTCACAACGGACTTTTGGTTCCAGGAACTTTCGTACTGTCAGCAACAGTCGCCTTGGGTCCGCAGTGTCACAATGGACCCTTGGCTCCATGAGGCTCCGTAGCGTAACATGGACGCCTTGATTGCATGAGGTTGTGTAGTGTCACAAGGATCTCCTTGGTTCTGCGGCCCTGCTGTGTGACAATGGGCCTGTGGTTCCATGAAGTTCTGTACTGTCGACCATGATCTCCTTGCTTGCACAGTGTCATAACTGACCCTTGGTTCCATCAGGTGCCTGGCCTCCAACAGCTTCTAAGAGACCCTTATGGCCCCTCAAGGCCCCTCACAGCCCCTCATGACCCCTCAATGCCCCTCACAGCTCCCCATGGCCCCTCATGGCAGCTCACAGTCCCTCACAGCCCCTCACAGTTCACGGCCCCTCATGACCCTTCACAGCCCCTAACAATCTCTCACGGCCCCTCACAGCACCTCATGGACCCTCAAGGCCCCTCACGGCCCCTCACGACTCCTCATGACCCTTCACAGCCCCTAACAAACCCTCATGGCGCCTCACAGCCCTTCACAGCCCCTCACGGCCTCTCACAGCCCAAGGCGTGGGACTCCTCCCGAAGGAGAAGAGATCAGGCTCTGCTTGTTCTCCTTTACTTTTGGTCACTTCACAGTGATGAGTAAAGGAAGGCTGAAATGAAACCTGTCTCCAGCACTTCCCTCTGGGATAATTGCGGGCCTGAAGCTCTGTGCTGGCGCTGGCCCAAGTGGGAACATCACTGCAGCCCCCCACAGCCTTTGCTGTCCCCCGTGTCCATTCCCTGTCCCTGAGACCTGCCCAGCTCTGCCAGCAGCAGGAGCCACAGTGCAGTGGGCCCTGTACCGGCACAGCCGGGGCTCCCGGCCAAGAGCAGCAGCAGCGCCAGCCCCTTCCCACCTGCTTGTGCCTCGGCTTCCCAAGAGGGTTTTCCCGGTCAATTTCTGGACTAGAGCAACAATCACCCACAAACAGACCTGATTCCTCAGAGCCCGGCTGTGCTGCCCCGATGCAACCTTCAGAGAAAGAAAGGAGCAGGTTCCAGCACTGTTCCCAGCACTGTTTCACTCATCCTCAGGGGACAGCAGGAGGCTGTCGTCATCCCCGCGGCTGCCCCACCTCGCTGGGCCCTTCCTTTGCTGATGGCTCTGCGTCCTGCCTGCCTCTGCCTTGGCACACAAAGCCTTGGGCTGCTCCAGACTCCTTCTGGGGGACACGTTGCACCACTGCACTGCCCTGGGAGAGAAATTCCTTTCTCCTTGTGTCCAGTCTGGACCTCCCCAGCTGCCCTTTGCATTCATTCTTTCTTTTGCCGCCTGCTCTCTACTATGTAGAAAGGATCCACCCGCTCTGAAACCACCCTCCAAGCCCTGCCAGGACTCTCCTCCACTCTCCTCAGTCTCCACTCCACTCAACACAGAGCTCCTTTGTCCCTAGGTACTGATCATGTGCTTGAGGCCACGGGCACCTGGACAAGAAGGTCGCTTCTTTTCTACAGGAAGGAAGCCACAGAACCCCAGTGGTTTGAAGGCACATGAGAGGCAGCCACCAGAGGCCAAGGCAAGCCAGAGCTGTCTGTCCTTGCAGCTTGTGTCTGAAAGCAACCCTTGGACATATGAGGAGTTTTGGAGGTGGAATTCCATTTCAGCTGTGCGTGCCCGGACCGGAATGACAGTTCTTCTCGCCAGGAAGGAAAGGGCAGAGCCCCAGTGTTTCAAAGGCTGATCAGTGGTGGCTCAAGGAGGCCAAGGCCAGCCAGACCTGTTTGTCTTGGCAGCTTTTGTCTTGGAGCAACCCTTGCATAGACGGAATTTGGGAGGCCAAATCCCAGGTTTGTCCATGGACGTCTGGCCCAGAAGGACAGTTCTTTTCCATTGGCAGAAAAGTGAGGAGCGCCAGTGTTTCAAAGGCAGATGAGAGCTGGCCCTCAGGAAGCCAAGGGAAGCTGGACATTCCTGGCAGCTTTTGTCGGGCAGCTATTCCTTGGATCTATGGAATTTCAGAGGTGGATTCCCAATTTTGGCCATGGATGGCTGGACTTGAAAGATGGTTTTGTTCCATGGGAAGCAAAGCACAGCCCCCGCGTGTTTTGAAGGCAGATGCGAGGTGGCCCCCAAGAGGCCAAGGCCAGCGTGAGCTGTCTGTCCTGGCAGGTTTCACATGGGAACAATCCTCGGATAGAATCCAATGTGGAGGTAGAATCCTCATTTCAGCCATGGGTCCCTGGAGGAGAAGGACAGTTCTTTCCCACAGAAAGGAAAGCAAGGAACTCCAGCGTTTCAGGGGCAGAGGAGAAGCAACCCTCAACATGCCAAGCTCAGCTGGAGCAGGCAGGTGGCCCCCAGGAGGCCAAGCCAACCACACCTGTTCCACCTTCTTTGGATCCTCGGGGCCCTGCAGCATCACAATTTTGTTCCCCTGACGCCCAGCAATAGCACAGTGGGCTCTACAGCGGCACAAAGACCCCTTGCTTCCATGAGGCCTTGCTGTGTCCAAATGGTTGCCTTGCTTCCATGGGGCTGCAAAATAACACAATGGCCCACTGCTTCCATGAGGTCACAGAGTGTCACAATGGTCTCCATGATTCCATCAGGTCCTGCAGGGTCACAATGGCTCCTTGGTTCTATTGGGCTCCCCAGGATCACAATGGCCCCTTGCTTCCACAAGGCCTGGCTGGGTCACACTGGCCCTTTGCTTCCATGACACCTTGCAGTGTCACAATGGCCCCTTGCTTCTATGAGGTCTGGCTGTGTCACAATGGCCCCTGGCTGCCATGAGGCCCTGCGATGTCACAATGGTCTCATTGCTTCCACGAGGCCCTGCAGTTCCACAATGGCCCTTCAGTGTCACAAGGCCTTGAAGTGTCAGAACAGTCTCAGCGGGTTCCCCAGCTGCTTCACAATGGCCTCCTTGGTTCCATGATGCCCCGTGGCGTAACAATGCTATCCTTGCTTCCACACAGTCCGAATGGCCCCGGGGCCTCAGGGAGCCCCACAGTGTCACTACGATGCCCTTGATTCCACCAGGCCCTGCCGTGCTGCAATGACCCCTTGCTTTTACAAGGCCCTGCAGTGTCACAATGGCCCCTTGGTTCTGAAGCGTGCAAGAGCTTAATACTAAGAGCAAGGCTCCAAAAAACGCTTTGTCATTATCACTGCTCAACACCTGAAGGGCTTCAAAAGTGCTTCGTCATTAGGGCTGCTTGTCAGAATCACTCTTGAACGCCTGGAAACTACGTGCCGTACGGGCCGTGCATAGCCCGCCTGGAGGCCCATAAAAAGGAAGGCAAAACTGGTGCAAAATGTGGAGGCGAAAGCGAAAGGTAGAATCCCCGCCCTTTGCCTTTCCCCCCACCACCCATCGCCTGCTGCCAGACACCCTGAGGCCTCCGGGAGCCAACGCCGCCCGCCTGGGGAGAACCCCCCAATCCTTCACCCCCGCACTGAAATCCCGAGGGAGTTGTGCAACCCCTAGCCCTGCTCCTTCGTCCCAGGAGCACCGAGGTTCAGCTGTAAGCATTGAGCCTGCATCTCGGAGCATGGGCTGCCGCTTTCCAGCCAAACTGCTCCAGAGATGGGAAGAGGCAGATAAGACGCTTCCAACAGCAGAAAAAAAAAGGCAAACACTTCTCCACTTCCCCCACCCTGTCTCAGCAGCAACAAAAGTAGCACAGTGTGGTGGTGACTTATCCTATGCTTTTTAGAGTAACCTTGGCTTTTCTAACTTTTCTCGACTTTTCTCCTTCTTTCTCTTTGCCTCTCTTACCATTAGATAAACAGATACCCATTTTTTTGGCACCAACATTTAATCTCCTTTGGTTTGAATCCGGCCTTTGGGAATATTTTGAACCTTCAAAGTTCTTTCCTTTTTCTACTCAGAGATTTCGTTTTCTTGACCCTGCTGGGTGTCAATCAGATAGTAACAAAGCGTCATAATGCTCTCCACGGTTCCATGAGGCCCCACAATGTCACAACGGACTTTTGGTTCCAGGAACTTTCGTACTGTCAGCAACAGTCGCCTTGGGTCCGCAGTGTCACAATGGACCCTTTGGCTCCATGAGGCTCCGTAGCGTAACATGGACGCCTTGATTGCATGAGGTTGTGTAGTGTCACAAGGATCTCCTTGGTTCTGCGGCCCTGCTGTGTGACAATGGGCCTGTGGTTCCATGAAGTTCTGTACTGTCGACCATGATCTCCTTGCTTGCACAGTGTCATAACTGACCCTTGGTTCCATCAGGTGCCTGGCCTCCAACAGCTTCTAAGAGACCCTTATGGCCCCTCAAGGCCCCTCACAGCCCCTCATGACCCCTCAATGCCCCTCACAGCTCCCCATGGCCCCTCATGGCAGCTCACAGTCCCTCACAGTCCCTCACAGTTCACGGCCCCTCATGACCCTTCACAGCCCCTAACAATCTCTCACGGCCCCTCACAGCACCTCATGGACCCTCAAGGCCCCTCACGGCCCCTCACGACTCCTCATGACCCTTCACAGCCCCTAACAAACCCTCATGGCGCCTCACAGCCCTTCACAGCCCCTCACGGCCTCTCACAGCCCAAGGCGTGGGACTCCTCCCGAAGGAGAAGAGATCAGGCTCTGCTTGTTCTCCTTTACTTTTGGTCACTTCACAGTGATGAGTAAAGGAAGGCTGAAATGAAACCTGTCTCCAGCACTTCCCTCTGGGATAATTGCGGGCCTGAAGCTCTGTGCTGGCGCTGGCCCAAGTGGGAACATCACTGCAGCACCCCACAGCCTTTGCTGTCCCCCGTGTCCATTCCCTGTCCCTGAGACCTGCCCAGCTCTGCCAGCAGCAGGAGCCACAGTGCAGTGGGCCCTGTACCGGCACAGCCGGGGCTCCCGGCCAAGAGCAGCAGCAGCGCCAGCCCCTTCCCACCTGCTTGTGCCTCGGCTTCCCAAGAGGTTTTTCCCGGTCAATTTCTGGACTAGAGCAACAATCACCCACAAACAGACCTGATTCCTCAGAGCCCGGCTGTGCTGCCCCGATGCAACCTTCAGAGAAAGAAAGGAGCAGGTTCCAGCGCTGTTCCCAGCACTGTTTCACTCATCCTCAGGGGACAGCAGGAGGCTGTCGTCATCCCCGCGGCTGCCCCACCTCGCTGGGCCCTTCCTTTGCTGATGGCTCTGCGTCCTGCCTGCCTCTGCCTTGGCACACAAAGCCTTGGGCTGCTCCAGACTCCTTCTGGGGGACACGTTGCACCACTGCACTGCCCTGGGAGAGAAATTCCTTTCTCCTTGTGTCCAGTCTGGACCTCCCCAGCTGCCCTTTGCATTCATTCTTTCTTTTGCCGCCTGCTCTCTACTATGTAGAAAGGATCCACCCGCTCTGAAACCACCCTCCAAGCCCTGCCAGGACTCTCCTCCACTCTCCTCAGTCTCCACTCCACTCAACACAGAGCTCCTTTGTCCCTAGGTACTGATCATGTGCTTGAGGCCACGGGCACCTGGACAAGAAGGTCGCTTCTTTTCTACAGGAAGGAAGCCACAGAACCCCAGTGGTTTGAAGGCACATGAGAGGCAGCCACCAGAGGCCAAGGCAAGCCAGAGCTGTCTGTCCTTGCAGCTTGTGTCTGAAAGCAACCCTTGGACATATGAGGAGTTTTGGAGGTGGAATTCCATTTCAGCTGTGCGTGCCCGGACCGGAATGACAGTTCTTCTCGCCAGGAAGGAAAGGGCAGAGCCCCAGTGTTTCAAAGGCTGATCAGTGGTGGCTCAAGGAGGCCAAGGCCAGCCAGACCTGTTTGTCTTGGCAGCTTTTGTCTTGGAGCAACCCTTGCATAGACGGAATTTGGGAGGCCAAATCCCAGGTTTGTCCATGGACGTCTGGCCCAGAAGGACAGTTCTTTTCCATTGGCAGAAAAGTGAGGAGCACCAGTGTTTCAAAGGCAGATGAGAGCTGGCCCTCAGGAAGCCAAGGGAAGCTGGACATTCCTGGCAGCTTTTGTCGGGCAGCTATTCCTTGGATCTATGGAATTTCAGAGGTGGATTCCCAATTTTGGCCATGGATGGCTGGACTTGAAAGATGGTTTTGTTCCATGGGAAGCAAAGCACAGCCCCCGCGTGTTATGAAGGCAGATGCGAGGTGGCCCCCAAGAGGCCAAGGCCAGCGTGAGCTGTCTGTCCTGGCAGGTTTCACATGGGAACAATCCTCGGATAGAATCCAATGTGGAGGTAGAATCCTCATTTCAGCCATGGGTCCCTGGAGGAGAAGGACAGTTCTTTCCCACAGAAAGGAAAGCAAGGAACTCCAGCGTTTCAGGGCCAGAGGAGAAGCAACCCTCAACATGCCAAGCTCAGCTGGAGCAGGCAGGTGGCCCCCAGGAGGCCAAGCCAACCACACCTGTTCCACCTTCTTTGGATCCTCGGGGCCCTGCAGCATCACAATTTTGTTCCCCTGACGCCCAGCAATAGCACAGTGGGCTCTAGAGCGGCACAAAGACCCCTTGCTTCCATGAGGCCTTGCTGTGTCCAAATGGTTGCCTTGCTTCCATGGGGCTGCAAAATAACACAATGGCCCACTGCTTCCATGAGGTCACAGAGTGTCACAATGGTCTCCATGATTCCATCAGGTCCTGCAGGGTCACAATGGCTCCTTGGTTCTATTGGGCTCCCTAGGATCACAATGGCCCCTTGCTTCCACAAGGCCTGGCTGGGTCACACTGGCCCTTTGCTTCCATGACACCTTGCAGTGTCACAATGGCCCCTTGCTTCTATGAGGTCTGGCTGTGTCACAATGGCCCCTGGCTGCCATGAGGCCCTGCGATGTCACAATGGTCTCATTGCTTCCACGAGGCCCTGCAGTTCCACAATGGCCCTTCAGTGTCACAAGGCCTTGAAGTGTCAGAACAGTCTCAGCGGGTTCCCCAGCTGCTTCACAATGGCCTCCTTGGTTCCATGATGCCCCGTGGCGTAACAATGCTATCCTTGCTTCCACACAGTCCGAATGGCCCCGGGGCCTCAGGGAGCCCCACAGTGTCACTACGATGCCCTTGATTCCACCAGGCCCTGCCGTGCTGCAATGACCCCTTGCTTTTACAAGGCCCTGCAGTGTCACAATGGCCCCTTGGTTCTGAAGCGTGCAAGAGCTTAATACTAAGAGCAAGGCTCCAAAAAACGCTTTGTCATTATCACTGCTCAACACCTGAAGGGCTTCAAAAGTGCTTCGTCATTAGGGCTGCTTGTCAGAATCACTCTTGAACGCCTGGAAACTACGTGCCGTACGGGCCGTGCATAGCCCGCCTGGAGGCCCATAAAAAGGAAGGCAAAACTGGTGCAAAATGTGGAGGCGAAAGCGAAAGGTAGAATCCCTGCCCTTTGCCTTTCCCCCCACCACCCATCGCCTGCTGCCAGACACCCTGAGGCCTCCGGGAGCCAATGCCGCCCGCCTGGGGAGAACCCCCCAATCCTTCACCCCCGCACTGAAATCCCGAGGGAGTTGTGCAACCCCTAGCCCTGCTCCTTCGTCCCAGGAGCACCGAGGTTCAGCTGTAAGCATTGAGCCTGCATCTCGGAGCATGGGCTGCCGCTTTCCAGCCAAACTGCTCCAGAGATGGGAAGAGGCAGATAAGACGCTTCCAACAGCAGAAAAAAAAAGGCAAACACTTCTCCACTTCCCCCACCCTGTCTCAGCAGCAACAAAAGTAGCACAGTGTGGTGGTGACTTATCCTATGCTTTTTAGAGTAACCTTGGCTTTTCTAACTTTTCTCGACTCTTCTCCTTCTTTCTCTTTGCCTCTCTTACCATTAGATAAACAGATACCCATTTTTTTGGCACCAACATTTAATCTCGTTCGGTTTGAATCCGGCCTTTGGGAATATTTTGAACCTTCAAAGTTCTTTCCTTTTTCTACTCAGAGATTTCGTTTTCTTGACCCTGCTGGGTGTCAATCAGATAGTAACAAAGCGTCATAATGCTCTCCACGGTTCCATGAGGCCCCACAATGTCACAACGGACTTTTGGTTCCAGGAACTTTCGTACTGTCAGCAACAGTCGCCTTGGGTCCGCAGTGTCACAATGGACCCTTGGCTCCATGAGGCTCCGTAGCGTAACATGGACGCCTTGATTGCATGAGGTTGTGTAGTGTCACAAGGATCTCCTTGGTTCTGCGGCCCTGCTGTGTGACAATGGGCCTGTGGTTCCATGAAGTTCTGTACTGTCGACCATGATCTCCTTGCTTGCACAGTGTCATAACTGACCCTTGGTTCCATCAGGTGCCTGGCCTCCAACAGCTTCTAAGAGACCCTTATGGCCCCTCAAGGCCCCTCACAGCCCCTCATGACCCCTCAATGCCCCTCACAGCTCCCCATGGCCCCTCATGGCAGCTCACAGTCCCTCACAGCCCCTCACAGTTCACGGCCCCTCATGACCCTTCACAGCCCCTAACAATCTCTCACGGCCCCTCACAGCACCTCATGGACCCTCAAGGCCCCTCACGGCCCCTCACGACTCCTCATGACCCTTCACAGCCCCTAACAAACCCTCATGGCGCCTCACAGCCCTTCACAGCCCCTCACGGCCTCTCACAGCCCAAGGCGTGGGACTCCTCCCGAAGGAGAAGAGATCAGGCTCTGCTTGTTCTCCTTTACTTTTGGTCACTTCACAGTGATGAGTAAAGGAAGGCTGAAATGAAACCTGTCTCCAGCACTTCCCTCTGGGATAATTGCGGGCCTGAAGCTCTGTGCTGGCGCTGGCCCAAGTGGGAACATCACTGCAGCCCCCCACAGCCTTTGCTGTCCCCCGTGTCCATTCCCTGTCCCTGAGACCTGCCCAGCTCTGCCAGCAGCAGGAGCCACAGTGCAGTGGGCCCTGTACCGGCACAGCCGGGGCTCCCGGCCAAGAGCAGCAGCAGCGCCAGCCCCTTCCCACCTGCTTGTGCCTCGGCTTCCCAAGAGGGTTTTCCCGGTCAATTTCTGGACTAGAGCAACAATCACCCACAAACAGACCTGATTCCTCAGAGCCCGGCTGTGCTGCCCCGATGCAACCTTCAGAGAAAGAAAGGAGCATGTTCCAGCACTGTTCCCAGCACTGTTTCACTCATCCTCAGGGGACAGCAGGAGGCTGTCGTCATCCCCGCGGCTGCCCCACCTCGCTGGCCCCTTCCTTTGCTGATGGCTCTGCGTCCTGCCTGCCTCTGCCTTGGCACACAAAGCCTTGGGCTGCTCCAGACTCCTTCTGGGGGACACGTTGCACCACTGCACTGCCCTGGGAGAGAAATTCCTTTCTCCTTGTGTCCAGTCTGGACCTCCCCAGCTGCCCTTTGCATTCATTCTTTCTTTTGCCGCCTGCTCTCTACTATGTAGAAAGGATCCACCCGCTCTGAAACCACCCTCCAAGCCCTGCCAGGACTCTCCTCCACTCTCCTCAGTCTCCACTCCACTCAACACAGAGCTCCTTTGTCCCTAGGTACTGATCATGTGCTTGAGGCCACGGGCACCTGGACAAGAAGGTCGCTTCTTTTCTACAGGAAGGAAGCCACAGAACCCCAGTGGTTTGAAGGCACATGAGAGGCAGCCACCAGAGGCCAAGGCAAGCCAGAGCTGTCTGTCCTTGCAGCTTGTGTCTGAAAGCAACCCTTGGACATATGAGGAGTTTTGGAGGTGGAATTCCATTTCAGCTGTGCGTGCCCGGACCGGAATGACAGTTCTTCTCGCCAGGAAGGAAAGGGCAGAGCCCCAGTGTTTCAAAGGCTGATCAGTGGTGGCTCAAGGAGGCCAAGGCCAGCCAGACCTGTTTGTCTTGGCAGCTTTTGTCTTGGAGCAACCCTTGCATAGACGGAATTTGGGAGGCCAAATCCCAGGTTTGTCCATGGACGTCTGGCCCAGAAGGACAGTTCTTTTCCATTGGCAGAAAAGTGAGGAGCGCCAGTGTTTCAAAGGCAGATGAGAGCTGGCCCTCAGGAAGCCAAGGGAAGCTGGACATTCCTGGCAGCTTTTGTCGGGCAGCTATTCCTTGGATCTATGGAATTTCAGAGGTGGATTCCCAATTTTGGCCATGGATGGCTGGACTTGAAAGATGGTTTTGTTCCATGGGAAGCAAAGCACAGCCCCCGCGTGTTTTGAAGGCAGATGCGAGGTGGCCCCCAAGAGGCCAAGGCCAGCGTGAGCTGTCTGTCCTGGCAGGTTTCACATGGGAACAATCCTCGGATAGAATCCAATGTGGAGGTAGAATCCTCATTTCAGCCATGGGTCCCTGGAGGAGAAGGACAGTTCTTTCCCACAGAAAGGAAAGCAAGGAACTCCAGCGTTTCAGGGCCAGAGGAGAAGCAACCCTCAACATGCCAAGCTCAGCTGGAGCAGGCAGGTGGCCCCCAGGAGGCCAAGCCAACCACACCTGTTCCACCTTCTTTGGATCCTCGGGGCCCTGCAGCATCACAATTTTGTTCCCCTGACGCCCAGCAATAGCACAGTGGGCTCTAGAGCGGCACAAAGACCCCTTGCTTCCATGAGGCCTTGCTGTGTCCAAATGGTTGCCTTGCTTCCATGGGGCTGCAAAATAACACAATGGCCCACTGCTTCCATGAGGTCACAGAGTGTCACAATGGTCTCCATGATTCCATCAGGTCCTGCAGGGTCACAATGGCTCCTTGGTTCTATTGGGCTCCCCAGGATCACAATGGCCCCTTGCTTCCACAAGGCCTGGCTGGGTCACACTGGCCCTTTGCTTCCATGACACCTTGCAGTGTCACAATGGCCCCTTGCTTCTATGAGGCCTGGCTGTGTCACAATGGCCCCTGGCTGCCATGAGGCCCTGCGATGTCACAATGGTCTCATTGCTTCCACGAGGCCCTGCAGTTCCACAATGGCCCTTCAGTGTCACAAGGCCTTGAAGTGTCAGAACAGTCTCAGCGGGTTCCCCAGCCGCTTCACAATGGCCTCCTTGGTTCCATGATGCCCCGTGGCGTAACAATGCTATCCTTGCTTCCACACAGTCCGAATGGCCCCGGGGCCTCAGGGAGCCCCACAGTGTCACTATGATGCCCTTGATTCCACCAGGCCCTGCCGTGCTGCAATGACCCCTTGCTTTTACAAGGCCCTGCAGTGTCACAATGGCCCCTTGGTTCTGAAGCGTGCAAGAGCTTAATACTAAGAGCAAGGCTCCAAAAAACGCTTTGTCATTATCACTGCTCAACACCTGAAGGGCTTCAAAAGTGCTTCGTCATTAGGGCTGCTTGTCAGAATCACTCTTGAACACCTGGAAACTACGTGCCGTACGGGCCGTGCATAGCCCGCCTGGAGGCCCATAAAAAGGAAGGCAAAACTGGTGCAAAATGTGGAGGCGAAAGCGAAAGGTAGAATCCCCGCCCTTTGCCTTTCCCCCCACCACCCATCGCCTGCTGCCAGACACCCTGAGGCCTCCGGGAGCCAATGCCGCCCGCCTGGGGAGAACCCCCCAATCCTTCACCCCCGCACTGAAATCCCGAGGGAGTTGTGCAACCCCTAGCCCTGCTCCTTCGTCCCAGGCGCACCGAGGTTCAGCTGTAAGCATTGAGCCTGCATCTCGGAGCATGGGCTGCCGCTTTCCAGCCAAACTGCTCCAGAGATGGGAAGAGGCAGATAAGACGCTTCCAACAGCAGAAAAAAAAAGGCAAACACTTCTCCACTTCCCCCACCCTGTCTCAGCAGCAACAAAAGTAGCACAGTGTGGTGGTGACTTATCCTATGCTTTTTAGAGTAACCTTGGCTTTTCTAACTTTTCTCGACTTTTCTCCTTCTTTCTCTTTGCCTCTCTTACCATTAGATAAACAGATACCCATTTTTTTGGCACCAACATTTAATCTCCTTTGGTTTGAATCCGGCCTTTGGGAATATTTTGAACCTTCAAAGTTCTTTCCTTTTTCTACTCAGAGATTTCGTTTTCTTGACCCTGCTGGGTGTCAATCAGATAGTAACAAAGCGTCATAATGCTCTCCACGGTTCCATGAGGCCCCACAATGTCACAACGGACTTTTGGTTCCAGGAACTTTCGTACTGTCAGCAACAGTCGCCTTGGGTCCGCAGTGTCACAATGGACCCTTGGCTCCATGAGGCTCCGTAGCGTAACATGGACGCCTTGATTGCATGAGGTTGTGTAGTGTCACAAGGATCTCCTTGGTTCTGCGGCCCTGCTGTGTGACAATGGGCCTGTGGTTCCATGAAGTTCTGTACTGTCGACCATGATCTCCTTGCTTGCACAGTGTCATAACTGACCCTTGGTTCCATCAGGTGCCTGGCCTCCAACAGCTTCTAAGAGACCCTTATGGCCCCTCAAGGCCCCTCACAGCCCCTCATGACCCCTCAATGCCCCTCACAGCTCCCCATGGCCCCTCATGGCAGCTCACAGTCCCTCACAGCCCCTCACAGTTCACGGCCCCTCATGACCCTTCACAGCCCCTAACAATCTCTCACGGCCCCTCACAGCACCTCATGGACCCTCAAGGCCCCTCACGGCCCCTCACGACTCCTCATGACCCTTCACAGCCCCTAACAAACCCTCATGGCGCCTCACAGCCCTTCACAGCCCCTCACGGCCTCTCACAGCCCAAGGCGTGGGACTCCTCCCGAAGGAGAAGAGATCAGGCTCTGCTTGTTCTCCTTTACTTTTGGTCACTTCACAGTGATGAGTAAAGGAAGGCTGAAATGAAACCTGTCTCCAGCACTTCCCTCTGGGATAATTGCGGGCCTGAAGCTCTGTGCTGGCGCTGGCCCAAGTGGGAACATCACTGCAGCCCCCCACAGCCTTTGCTGTCCCCCGTGTCCATTCCCTGTCCCTGAGACCTGCCCAGCTCTGCCAGCAGCAGGAGCCACAGTGCAGTGGGCCCTGTACCGGCACAGCCGGGGCTCCCGGCCAAGAGCAGCAGCAGCGCCAGCCCCTTCCCACCTGCTTGTGCCTCGGCTTCCCAAGAGGGTTTTCCCGGTCAATTTCTGGACTAGAGCAACAATCACCCACAAACAGACCTGATTCCTCAGAGCCCGGCTGTGCTGCCCCGATGCAACCTTCAGAGAAAGAAAGGAGCAGGTTCCAGCACTGTTCCCAGCACTGTTTCACTCATCCTCAGGGGACAGCAGGAGGCTGTCGTCATCCCCGCGGCTGCCCCACCTCGCTGGGCCCTTCCTTTGCTGATGGCTCTGCGTCCTGCCTGCCTCTGCCTTGGCACACAAAGCCTTGGGCTGCTCCAGACTCCTTCTGGGGGACACGTTGCACCACTGCACTGCCCTGGGAGAGAAATTCCTTTCTCCTTGTGTCCAGTCTGGACCTCCCCAGCTGCCCTTTGCATTCATTCTTTCTTTTGCCGCCTGCTCTCTACTATGTAGAAAGGATCCACCCGCTCTGAAACCACCCTCCAAGCCCTGCCAGGACTCTCCTCCACTCTCCTCAGTCTCCACTCCACTCAACACAGAGCTCCTTTGTCCCTAGGTACTGATCATGTGCTTGAGGCCACGGGCACCTGGACAAGAAGGTCGCTTCTTTTCTACAGGAAGGAAGCCACAGAACCCCAGTGGTTTGAAGGCACATGAGAGGCAGCCACCAGAGGCCAAGGCAAGCCAGAGCTGTCTGTCCTTGCAGCTTGTGTCTGAAAGCAACCCTTGGACATATGAGGAGTTTTGGAGGTGGAATTCCATTTCAGCTGTGCGTGCCCGGACCGGAATGACAGTTCTTCTCGCCAGGAAGGAAAGGGCAGAGCCCCAGTGTTTCAAAGGCTGATCAGTGGTGGCTCAAGGAGGCCAAGGCCAGCCAGACCTGTTTGTCTTGGCAGCTTTTGTCTTGGAGCAACCCTTGCATAGACGGAATTTGGGAGGCCAAATCCCAGGTTTGTCCATGGACGTCTGGCCCAGAAGGACAGTTCTTTTCCATTGGCAGAAAAGTGAGGAGCACCAGTGTTTCAAAGGCAGATGAGAGCTGGCCCTCAGGAAGCCAAGGGAAGCTGGACATTCCTGGCAGCTTTTGTCGGGCAGCTATTCCTTGGATCTATGGAATTTCAGAGGTGGATTCCCAATTTTGGCCATGGATGGCTGGACTTGAAAGATGGTTTTGTTCCATGGGAAGCAAAGCACAGCCCCCGCGTGTTTTGAAGGCAGATGCGAGGTGGCCCCCAAGAGGCCAAGGCCAGCGTGAGCTGTCTGTCCTGGCAGGTTTCACATGGGAACAATCCTCGGATAGAATCCAATGTGGAGGTAGAATCCTCATTTCAGCCATGGGTCCCTGGAGGAGAAGGACAGTTCTTTCCCACAGAAAGGAAAGCAAGGAACTCCAGCGTTTCAGGGCCAGAGGAGAAGCAACCCTCAACATGCCAAGCTCAGCTGGAGCAGGCAGGTGGCCCCCAGGAGGCCAAGCCAACCACACCTGTTCCACCTTCTTTGGATCCTTGGGGCCCTGCAGCATCACAATTTTGTTCCCCTGACGCCCAGCAATAGCACAGTGGGCTCTAGAGCGGCACAAAGACCCCTTGCTTCCATGAGGCCTTGCTGTGTCCAAATGGTTGCCTTGCTTCCATGGGGCTGCAAAATAACACAATGGCCCACTGCTTCCATGAGGTCACAGAGTGTCACAATGGTCTCCATGATTCCATCAGGTCCTGCAGGGTCACAATGGCTCCTTGGTTCTATTGGGCTCCCCAGGATCACAATGGCCCCTTGCTTCCACAAGGCCTGGCTGGGTCACACTGGCCCTTTGCTTCCATGACACCTTGCAGTGTCACAATGGCCCCTTGCTTCTATGAGGTCTGGCTGTGTCACAATGGCCCCTGGCTGCCATGAGGCCCTGCGATGTCACAATGGTCTCATTGCTTCCACGAGGCCCTGCAGTTCCACAATGGCCCTTCAGTGTCACAAGGCCTTGAAGTGTCAGAACAGTCTCAGCGGGTTCCCCAGCTGCTTCACAATGGCCTCCTTGGTTCCATGATGCCCCGTGGCGTAACAATGCTATCCTTGCTTCCACACAGTCCGAATGGCCCCGGGGCCTCAGGGAGCCCCACAGTGTCACTACGATGCCCTTGATTCCACCAGGCCCTGCCGTGCTGCAATGACCCCTTGCTTTTACAAGGCCCTGCAGTGTCACAATGGCCCCTTGGTTCTGAAGCGTGCAAGAGCTTAATACTAAGAGCAAGGCTCCAAAAAACGCTTTGTCATTATCACTGCTCAACACCTGAAGGGCTTCAAAAGTGCTTCGTCATTAGGGCTGCTTGTCAGAATCACTCTTGAACGCCTGGAAACTACGTGCCGTACGGGCCGTGCATAGCCCGCCTGGAGGCCCATAAAAAGGAAGGCAAAACTGGTGCAAAATGTGGAGGCGAAAGCGAAAGGTAGAATCCCTGCCCTTTGCCTTTCCCCCCACCACCCATCGCCTGCTGCCAGACACCCTGAGGCCTCCGGGAGCCAATGCCGCCCGCCTGGGGAGAACCCCCCAATCCTTCACCCCCGCACTGAAATCCCGAGGGAGTTGTGCAACCCCTAGCCCTGCTCCTTCGTCCCAGGAGCACCGAGGTTCAGCTGTAAGCATTGAGCCTGCATCTCGGAGCATGGGCTGCCGCTTTCCAGCCAAACTGCTCCAGAGATGGGAAGAGGCAGATAAGACGCTTCCAACAGCAGAAAAAAAAAGGCAAACACTTCTCCACTTCCCCCACCCTGTCTCAGCAGCAACAAAAGTAGCACAGTGTGGTGGTGACTTATCCTATGCTTTTTAGAGTAACCTTGGCTTTTCTAACTTTTCTCGACTTTTCTCCTTCTTTCTCTTTGCCTCTCTTACCATTAGATAAACAGATACCCATTTTTTTGGCACCAACATTTAATCTCGTTCGGTTTGAATCCGGCCTTTGGGAATATTTTGAACCTTCAAAGTTCTTTCCTTTTTCTACTCAGAGATTTCGTTTTCTTGACCCTGCTGGGTGTCAATCAGATAGTAACAAAGCGTCATAATGCTCTCCACGGTTCCATGAGGCCCCACAATGTCACAACGGACTTTTGGTTCCAGGAACTTTCGTACTGTCAGCAACAGTCGCCTTGGGTCCGCAGTGTCACAATGGACCCTTGGCTCCATGAGGCTCCGTAGCGTAACATGGACGCCTTGATTGCATGAGGTTGTGTAGTGTCACAAGGATCTCCTTGGTTCTGCGGCCCTGCTGTGTGACAATGGGCCTGTGGTTCCATGAAGTTCTGTACTGTCGACCATGATCTCCTTGCTTGCACAGTGTCATAACTGACCCTTGGTTCCATCAGGTGCCTGGCCTCCAACAGCTTCTAAGAGACCCTTATGGCCCCTCAAGGCCCCTCACAGCCCCTCATGACCCCTCAATGCCCCTCACAGCTCCCCATGGCCCCTCATGGCAGCTCACAGTCCCTCACAGCCCCTCACAGTTCACGGCCCCTCATGACCCTTCACAGCCCCTAACAATCTCTCACGGCCCCTCACAGCACCTCATGGACCCTCAAGGCCCCTCACGGCCCCTCACGACTCCTCATGACCCTTCACAGCCCCTAACAAACCCTCATGGCGCCTCACAGCCCTTCACAGCCCCTCACGGCCTCTCACAGCCCAAGGCGTGGGACTCCTCCCGAAGGAGAAGAGATCAGGCTCTGCTTGTTCTCCTTTACTTTTGGTCACTTCACAGTGATGAGTAAAGGAAGGCTGAAATGAAACCTGTCTCCAGCACTTCCCTCTGGGATAATTGCGGGCCTGAAGCTCTGTGCTGGCGCTGGCCCAAGTGGGAACATCACTGCAGCACCCCACAGCCTTTGCTGTCCCCCGTGTCCATTCCCTGTCCCTGAGACCTGCCCAGCTCTGCCAGCAGCAGGAGCCACAGTGCAGTGGGCCCTGTACCGGCACAGCCGGGGCTCCCGGCCAAGAGCAGCAGCAGCGCCAGCCCCTTCCCACCTGCTTGTGCCTCGGCTTCCCAAGAGGTTTTTCCCGGTCAATTTCTGGACTAGAGCAACAATCACCCACAAACAGACCTGATTCCTCAGAGCCCGGCTGTGCTGCCCCGATGCAACCTTCAGAGAAAGAAAGGAGCAGGTTCCAGCGCTGTTCCCAGCACTGTTTCACTCATCCTCAGGGGACAGCAGGAGGCTGTCGTCATCCCCGCGGCTGCCCCACCTCGCTGGCCCCTTCCTTTGCTGATGGCTCTGCGTCCTGCCTGCCTCTGCCTTGGCACACAAAGCCTTGGGCTGCTCCAGACTCCTTCTGGGGGACACGTTGCACCACTGCACTGCCCTGGGAGAGAAATTCCTTTCTCCTTGTGTCCAGTCTGGACCTCCCCAGCTGCCCTTTGCATTCATTCTTTCTTTTGCCGCCTGCTCTCTACTATGTAGAAAGGATCCACCCGCTCTGAAACCACCCTCCAAGCCCTGCCAGGACTCTCCTCCACTCTCCTCAGTCTCCACTCCACTCAACACAGAGCTCCTTTGTCCCTAGGTACTGATCATGTGCTTGAGGCCACGGGCACCTGGACAAGAAGGTCGCTTCTTTTCTACAGGAAGGAAGCCACAGAACCCCAGTGGTTTGAAGGCACATGAGAGGCAGCCACCAGAGGCCAAGGCAAGCCAGAGCTGTCTGTCCTTGCAGCTTGTGTCTGAAAGCAACCCTTGGACATATGAGGAGTTTTGGAGGTGGAATTCCATTTCAGCTGTGCGTGCCCGGACCGGAATGACAGTTCTTCTCGCCAGGAAGGAAAGGGCAGAGCCCCAGTGTTTCAAAGGCTGATCAGTGGTGGCTCAAGGAGGCCAAGGCCAGCCAGACCTGTTTGTCTTGGCAGCTTTTGTCTTGGAGCAACCCTTGCATAGACGGAATTTGGGAGGCCAAATCCCAGGTTTGTCCATGGACGTCTGGCCCAGAAGGACAGTTCTTTTCCATTGGCAGAAAAGTGAGGAGCGCCAGTGTTTCAAAGGCAGATGAGAGCTGGCCCTCAGGAAGCCAAGGGAAGCTGGACATTCCTGGCAGCTTTTGTCGGGCAGCTATTCCTTGGATCTATGGAATTTCAGAGGTGGATTCCCAATTTTGGCCATGGATGGCTGGACTTGAAAGATGGTTTTGTTCCATGGGAAGCAAAGCACAGCCCCCGCGTGTTTTGAAGGCAGATGCGAGGTGGCCCCCAAGAGGCCAAGGCCAGCGTGAGCTGTCTGTCCTGGCAGGTTTCACATGGGAACAATCCTCGGATAGAATCCAATGTGGAGGTAGAATCCTCATTTCAGCCATGGGTCCCTGGAGGAGAAGGACAGTTCTTTCCCACAGAAAGGAAAGCAAGGAACTCCAGCGTTTCAGGGCCAGAGGAGAAGCAACCCTCAACATGCCAAGCTCAGCTGGAGCAGGCAGGTGGCCCCCAGGAGGCCAAGCCAACCACACCTGTTCCACCTTCTTTGGATCCTTGGGGCCCTGCAGCATCACAATTTTGTTCCCCTGACGCCCAGCAATAGCACAGTGGGCTCTAGAGCGGCACAAAGACCCCTTGCTTCCATGAGGCCTTGCTGTGTCCAAATGGTTGCCTTGCTTCCATGGGGCTGCAAAATAACACAATGGCCCACTGCTTCCATGAGGTCACAGAGTGTCACAATGGTCTCCATGATTCCATCAGGTCCTGCAGGGTCACAATGGCTCCTTGGTTCTATTGGGCTCCCCAGGATCACAATGGCCCCTTGCTTCCACAAGGCCTGGCTGGGTCACACTGGCCCTTTGCTTCCATGACACCTTGCAGTGTCACAATGGCCCCTTGCTTCTATGAGGTCTGGCTGTGTCACAATGGCCCCTGGCTGCCATGAGGCCCTGCGATGTCACAATGGTCTCATTGCTTCCACGAGGCCCTGCAGTTCCACAATGGCCCTTCAGTGTCACAAGGCCTTGAAGTGTCAGAACAGTCTCAGCGGGTTCCCCAGCTGCTTCACAATGGCCTCCTTGGTTCCATGATGCCCCGTGGCGTAACAATGCTATCCTTGCTTCCACACAGTCCGAATGGCCCCGGGGCCTCAGGGAGCCCCACAGTGTCACTACGATGCCCTTGATTCCACCAGGCCCTGCCGTGCTGCAATGACCCCTTGCTTTTACAAGGCCCTGCAGTGTCACAATGGCCCCTTGGTTCTGAAGCATGCAAGAGCTTAATACTAAGAGCAAGGCTCCAAAAAACGCTTTGTCATTATCACTGCTCAACACCTGAAGGGCTTCAAAAGTGCTTCGTCATTAGGGCTGCTTGTCAGAATCACTCTTGAACGCCTGGAAACTACGTGCCGTACGGGCCGTGCATAGCCCGCCTGGAGGCCCATAAAAAGGAAGGCAAAACTGGTGCAAAATGTGGAGGCGAAAGCGAAAGGTAGAATCCCCGCCCTTTGCCTTTCCCCCCACCACCCATCGCCTGCTGCCAGACACCCTGAGGCCTCCGGGAGCCAACGCCGCCCGCCTGGGGAGAACCCCCCAATCCTTCACCCCCGCACTGAAATCCCGAGGGAGTTGTGCAACCCCTAGCCCTGCTCCTTCGTCCCAGGAGCACCGAGGTTCAGCTGTAAGCATTGAGCCTGCATCTCGGAGCATGGGCTGCCGCTTTCCAGCCAAACTGCTCCAGAGATGGGAAGAGGCACATAAGACGCTTCCAACAGCAGAAAAAAAAAGGCAAACACTTCTCCACTTCCCCCACCCTGTCTCAGCAGCAACAAAAGTAGCACAGTGTGGTGGTGACTTATCCTATGCTTTTTAGAGTAACCTTGGCTTTTCTAACTTTTCTCGACTTTTCTCCTTCTTTCTCTTTGCCTCTCTTACCATTAGATAAACAGATACCCATTTTTTTGGCACCAACATTTAATCTCCTTTGGTTTGAATCCGGCCTTTGGGAATATTTTGAACCTTCAAAGTTCTTTCCTTTTTCTACTCAGAGATTTCGTTTTCTTGACCCTGCTGGGTGTCAATCAGATAGTAACAAAGCGTCATAATGCTCTCCACGGTTCCATGAGGCCCCACAATGTCACAACGGACTTTTGGTTCCAGGAACTTTCGTACTGTCAGCAACAGTCGCCTTGGGTCCGCAGTGTCACAATGGACCCTTTGGCTCCATGAGGCTCCGTAGCGTAACATGGACGCCTTGATTGCATGAGGTTGTGTAGTGTCACAAGGATCTCCTTGGTTCTGCGGCCCTGCTGTGTGACAATGGGCCTGTGGTTCCATGAAGTTCTGTACTGTCGACCATGATCTCCTTGCTTGCACAGTGTCATAACTGACCCTTGGTTCCATCAGGTGCCTGGCCTCCAACAGCTTCTAAGAGACCCTTATGGCCCCTCAAGGCCCCTCACAGCCCCTCATGACCCCTCAATGCCCCTCACAGCTCCCCATGGCCCCTCATGGCAGCTCACAGTCCCTCACAGTCCCTCACAGTTCACGGCCCCTCATGACCCTTCACAGCCCCTAACAATCTCTCACGGCCCCTCACAGCACCTCATGGACCCTCAAGGCCCCTCACGGCCCCTCACGACTCCTCATGACCCTTCACAGCCCCTAACAAACCCTCATGGCGCCTCACAGCCCTTCACAGCCCCTCACGGCCTCTCACAGCCCAAGGCGTGGGACTCCTCCCGAAGGAGAAGAGATCAGGCTCTGCTTGTTCTCCTTTACTTTTGGTCACTTCACAGTGATGAGTAAAGGAAGGCTGAAATGAAACCTGTCTCCAGCACTTCCCTCTGGGATAATTGCGGGCCTGAAGCTCTGTGCTGGCGCTGGCCCAAGTGGGAACATCACTGCAGCCCCCCACAGCCTTTGCTGTCCCCCGTGTCCATTCCCTGTCCCTGAGACCTGCCCAGCTCTGCCAGCAGCAGGAGCCACAGTGCAGTGGGCCCTGTACCGGCACAGCCGGGGCTCCCGGCCAAGAGCAGCAGCAGCGCCAGCCCCTTCCCACCTGCTTGTGCCTCGGCTTCCCAAGAGGGTTTTCCCGGTCAATTTCTGGACTAGAGCAACAATCACCCACAAACAGACCTGATTCCTCAGAGCCCGGCTGTGCTGCCCCGATGCAACCTTCAGAGAAAGAAAGGAGCAGGTTCCAGCGCTGTTCCCAGCACTGTTTCACTCATCCTCAGGGGACAGCAGGAGGCTGTCGTCATCCCCGCGGCTGCCCCACCTCGCTGGGCCCTTCCTTTGCTGATGGCTCTGCGTCCTGCCTGCCTCTGCCTTGGCACACAAAGCCTTGGGCTGCTCCAGACTCCTTCTGGGGGACACGTTGCACCACTGCACTGCCCTGGGAGAGAAATTCCTTTCTCCTTGTGTCCAGTCTGGACCTCCCCAGCTGCCCTTTGCATTCATTCTTTCTTTTGCCGCCTGCTCTCTACTATGTAGAAAGGATCCACCCGCTCTGAAACCACCCTCCAAGCCCTGCCAGGACTCTCCTCCACTCTCCTCAGTCTCCACTCCACTCAACACAGAGCTCCTTTGTCCCTAGGTACTGATCATGTGCTTGAGGCCACGGGCACCTGGACAAGAAGGTCGCTTCTTTTCTACAGGAAGGAAGCCACAGAACCCCAGTGGTTTGAAGGCACATGAGAGGCAGCCACCAGAGGCCAAGGCAAGCCAGAGCTGTCTGTCCTTGCAGCTTGTGTCTGAAAGCAACCCTTGGACATATGAGGAGTTTTGGAGGTGGAATTCCATTTCAGCTGTGCGTGCCCGGACCGGAATGACAGTTCTTCTCGCCAGGAAGGAAAGGGCAGAGCCCCAGTGTTTCAAAGGCTGATCAGTGGTGGCTCAAGGAGGCCAAGGCCAGCCAGACCTGTTTGTCTTGGCAGCTTTTGTCTTGGAGCAACCCTTGCATAGACGGAATTTGGGAGGCCAAATCCCAGGTTTGTCCATGGACGTCTGGCCCAGAAGGACAGTTCTTTTCCATTGGCAGAAAAGTGAGGAGCACCAGTGTTTCAAAGGCAGATGAGAGCTGGCCCTCAGGAAGCCAAGGGAAGCTGGACATTCCTGGCAGCTTTTGTCGGGCAGCTATTCCTTGGATCTATGGAATTTCAGAGGTGGATTCCCAATTTTGGCCATGGATGGCTGGACTTGAAAGATGGTTTTGTTCCATGGGAAGCAAAGCACAGCCCCCGCGTGTTTTGAAGGCAGATGCGAGGTGGCCCCCAAGAGGCCAAGGCCAGCGTGAGCTGTCTGTCCTGGCAGGTTTCACATGGGAACAATCCTCGGATAGAATCCAATGTGGAGGTAGAATCCTCATTTCAGCCATGGGTCCCTGGAGGAGAAGGACAGTTCTTTCCCACAGAAAGGAAAGCAAGGAACTCCAGCGTTTCAGGGGCAGAGGAGAAGCAACCCTCAACATGCCAAGCTCAGCTGGAGCAGGCAGGTGGCCCCCAGGAGGCCAAGCCAACCACACCTGTTCCACCTTCTTTGGATCCTCGGGGCCCTGCAGCATCACAATTTTGTTCCCCTGACGCCCAGCAATAGCACAGTGGGCTCTACAGCGGCACAAAGACCCCTTGCTTCCATGAGGCCTTGCTGTGTCCAAATGGTTGCCTTGCTTCCATGGGGCTGCAAAATAACACAATGGCCCACTGCTTCCATGAGGTCACAGAGTGTCACAATGGTCTCCATGATTCCATCAGGTCCTGCAGGGTCACAATGGCTCCTTGGTTCTATTGGGCTCCCCAGGATCACAATGGCCCCTTGCTTCCACAAGGCCTGGCTGGGTCACACTGGCCCTTTGCTTCCATGACACCTTGCAGTGTCACAATGGCCCCTTGCTTCTATGAGGTCTGGCTGTGTCACAATGGCCCCTGGCTGCCATGAGGCCCTGCGATGTCACAATGGTCTCATTGCTTCCACGAGGCCCTGCAGTTCCACAATGGCCCTTCAGTGTCACAAGGCCTTGAAGTGTCAGAACAGTCTCAGCGGGTTCCCCAGCTGCTTCACAATGGCCTCCTTGGTTCCATGATGCCCCGTGGCGTAACAATGCTATCCTTGCTTCCACACAGTCCGAATGGCCCCGGGGCCTCAGGGAGCCCCACAGTGTCACTACGATGCCCTTGATTCCACCAGGCCCTGCCGTGCTGCAATGACCCCTTGCTTTTACAAGGCCCTGCAGTGTCACAATGGCCCCTTGGTTCTGAAGCGTGCAAGAGCTTAATACTAAGAGCAAGGCTCCAAAAAACGCTTTGTCATTATCACTGCTCAACACCTGAAGGGCTTCAAAAGTGCTTCGTCATTAGGGCTGCTTGTCAGAATCACTCTTGAACGCCTGGAAACTACGTGCCGTACGGGCCGTGCATAGCCCGCCTGGAGGCCCATAAAAAGGAAGGCAAAACTGGTGCAAAATGTGGAGGCGAAAGCGAAAGGTAGAATCCCTGCCCTTTGCCTTTCCCCCCACCACCCATCGCCTGCTGCCAGACACCCTGAGGCCTCCGGGAGCCAATGCCGCCCGCCTGGGGAGAACCCCCCAATCCTTCACCCCCGCACTGAAATCCCGAGGGAGTTGTGCAACCCCTAGCCCTGCTCCTTCGTCCCAGGAGCACCGAGGTTCAGCTGTAAGCATTGAGCCTGCATCTCGGAGCATGGGCTGCCGCTTTCCAGCCAAACTGCTCCAGAGATGGGAAGAGGCAGATAAGACGCTTCCAACAGCAGAAAAAAAAAGGCAAACACTTCTCCACTTCCCCCACCCTGTCTCAGCAGCAACAAAAGTAGCACAGTGTGGTGGTGACTTATCCTATGCTTTTTAGAGTAACCTTGGCTTTTCTAACTTTTCTCGACTTTTCTCCTTCTTTCTCTTTGCCTCTCTTACCATTAGATAAACAGATACCCATTTTTTTGGCACCAACATTTAATCTCCTTTGGTTTGAATCCGGCCTTTGGGAATATTTTGAACCTTCAAAGTTCTTTCCTTTTTCTACTCAGAGATTTCGTTTTCTTGACCCTGCTGGGTGTCAATCAGATAGTAACAAAGCGTCATAATGCTCTCCACGGTTCCATGAGGCCCCACAATGTCACAACGGACTTTTGGTTCCAGGAACTTTCGTACTGTCAGCAACAGTCGCCTTGGGTCCGCAGTGTCACAATGGACCCTTGGCTCCATGAGGCTCCGTAGCGTAACATGGACGCCTTGATTGCATGAGGTTGTGTAGTGTCACAAGGATCTCCTTGGTTCTGCGGCCCTGCTGTGTGACAATGGGCCTGTGGTTCCATGAAGTTCTGTACTGTCGACCATGATCTCCTTGCTTGCACAGTGTCATAACTGACCCTTGGTTCCATCAGGTGCCTGGCCTCCAACAGCTTCTAAGAGACCCTTATGGCCCCTCAAGGCCCCTCACAGCCCCTCATGACCCCTCAATGCCCCTCACAGCTCCCCATGGCCCCTCATGGCAGCTCACAGTCCCTCACAGCCCCTCACAGTTCACGGCCCCTCATGACCCTTCACAGCCCCTAACAATCTCTCACGGCCCCTCACAGCACCTCATGGCCCCTCAAGGCCCCTCACGGCCCCTCACGACTCCTCATGACCCTTCACAGCCCCTAACAAACCCTCATGGCGCCTCACAGCCCTTCACAGCCCCTCACGGCCTCTCACAGCCCAAGGCGTGGGACTCCTCCCGAAGGAGAAGAGATCAGGCTCTGCTTGTTCTCCTTTACTTTTGGTCACTTCACAGTGATGAGTAAAGGAAGGCTGAAATGAAACCTGTCTCCAGCACTTCCCTCTGGGATAATTGCGGGCCTGAAGCTCTGTGCTGGCGCTGGCCCAAGTGGGAACATCACTGCAGCACCCCACAGCCTTTGCTGTCCCCCGTGTCCATTCCCTGTCCCTGAGACCTGCCCAGCTCTGCCAGCAGCAGGAGCCACAGTGCAGTGGGCCCTGTACCGGCACAGCCGGGGCTCCCGGCCAAGAGCAGCAGCAGCGCCAGCCCCTTCCCACCTGCTTGTGCCTCGGCTTCCCAAGAGGTTTTTCCCGGTCAATTTCTGGACTAGAGCAACAATCACCCACAAACAGACCTGATTCCTCAGAGCCCGGCTGTGCTGCCCCGATGCAACCTTCAGAGAAAGAAAGGAGCAGGTTCCAGCGCTGTTCCCAGCACTGTTTCACTCATCCTCAGGGGACAGCAGGAGGCTGTCGTCATCCCCGCGGCTGCCCCACCTCGCTGGCCCCTTCCTTTGCTGATGGCTCTGCGTCCTGCCTGCCTCTGCCTTGGCACACAAAGCCTTGGGCTGCTCCAGACTCCTTCTGGGGGACACGTTGCACCACTGCACTGCCCTGGGAGAGAAATTCCTTTCTCCTTGTGTCCAGTCTGGACCTCCCCAGCTGCCCTTTGCATTCATTCTTTCTTTTGCCGCCTGCTCTCTACTATGTAGAAAGGATCCACCCGCTCTGAAACCACCCTCCAAGCCCTGCCAGGACTCTCCTCCACTCTCCTCAGTCTCCACTCCACTCAACACAGAGCTCCTTTGTCCCTAGGTACTGATCATGTGCTTGAGGCCACGGGCACCTGGACAAGAAGGTCGCTTCTTTTCTACAGGAAGGAAGCCACAGAACCCCAGTGGTTTGAAGGCACATGAGAGGCAGCCACCAGAGGCCAAGGCAAGCCAGAGCTGTCTGTCCTTGCAGCTTGTGTCTGAAAGCAACCCTTGGACATATGAGGAGTTTTGCAGGTGGAATTCCATTTCAGCTGTGCGTGCCCGGACCGGAATGACAGTTCTTCTCGCCAGGAAGGAAAGGGCAGAGCCCCAGTGTTTCAAAGGCTGATCAGTGGTGGCTCAAGGAGGCCAAGGCCAGCCAGACCTGTTTGTCTTGGCAGCTTTTGTCTTGGAGCAACCCTTGCATAGACGGAATTTGGGAGGCCAAATCCCAGGTTTGTCCATGGACGTCTGGCCCAGAAGGACAGTTCTTTTCCATTGGCAGAAAAGTGAGGAGCACCAGTGTTTCAAAGGCAGATGAGAGCTGGCCCTCAGGAAGCCAAGGGAAGCTGGACATTCCTGGCAGCTTTTGTCGGGCAGCTATTCCTTGGATCTATGGAATTTCAGAGGTGGATTCCCAATTTTGGCCATGGATGGCTGGACTTGAAAGATGGTTTTGTTCCATGGGAAGCAAAGCACAGCCCCCGCGTGTTTTGAAGGCAGATGCGAGGTGGCCCCCAAGAGGCCAAGGCCAGCGTGAGCTGTCTGTCCTGGCAGGTTTCACATGGGAACAATCCTCGGATAGAATCCAATGTGGAGGTAGAATCCTCATTTCAGCCATGGGTCCCTGGAGGAGAAGGACAGTTCTTTCCCACAGAAAGGAAAGCAAGGAACTCCAGCGTTTCAGGGGCAGAGGAGAAGCAACCCTCAACATGCCAAGCTCAGCTGGAGCAGGCAGGTGGCCCCCAGGAGGCCAAGCCAACCACACCTGTTCCACCTTCTTTGGATCCTCGGGGCCCTGCAGCATCACAATTTTGTTCCCCTGACGCCCAGCAATAGCACAGTGGGCTCTAGAGCGGCACAAAGACCCCTTGCTTCCATGAGGCCTTGCTGTGTCCAAATGGTTGCCTTGCTTCCATGGGGCTGCAAAATAACACAATGGCCCACTGCTTCCATGAGGTCACAGAGTGTCACAATGGTCTCCATGATTCCATCAGGTCCTGCAGGGTCACAATGGCTCCTTGGTTCTATTGGGCTCCCCAGGATCACAATGGCCCCTTGCTTCCACAAGGCCTGGCTGGGTCACACTGGCCCTTTGCTTCCATGACACCTTGCAGTGTCACAATGGCCCCTTGCTTCTATGAGGTCTGGCTGTGTCACAATGGCCCCTGGCTGCCATGAGGCCCTGCGATGTCACAATGGTCTCATTGCTTCCACGAGGCCCTGCAGTTCCACAATGGCCCTTCAGTGTCACAAGGCCTTGAAGTGTCAGAACAGTCTCAGCGGGTTCCCCAGCTGCTTCACAATGGCCTCCTTGGTTCCATGATGCCCCGTGGCGTAACAATGCTATCCTTGCTTCCACACAGTCCGAATGGCCCCGGGGCCTCAGGGAGCCCCACAGTGTCACTACGATGCCCTTGATTCCACCAGGCCCTGCCGTGCTGCAATGACCCCTTGCTTTTACAAGGCCCTGCAGTGTCACAATGGCCCCTTGGTTCTGAAGCGTGCAAGAGCTTAATACTAAGAGCAAGGCTCCAAAAAACGCTTTGTCATTATCACTGCTCAACACCTGAAGGGCTTCAAAAGTGCTTCGTCATTAGGGCTGCTTGTCAGAATCACTCTTGAACGCCTGGAAACTACGTGCCGTACGGGCCGTGCATAGCCCGCCTGGAGGCCCATAAAAAGGAAGGCAAAACTGGTGCAAAATGTGGAGGCGAAAGCGAAAGGTAGAATCCCTGCCCTTTGCCTTTCCCCCCACCACCCATCGCCTGCTGCCAGACACCCTGAGGCCTCCGGGAGCCAATGCCGCCCGCCTGGGGAGAACCCCCCAATCCTTCACCCCCGCACTGAAATCCCGAGGGAGTTGTGCAACCCCTAGCCCTGCTCCTTCGTCCCAGGAGCACCGAGGTTCAGCTGTAAGCATTGAGCCTGCATCTCGGAGCATGGGCTGCCGCTTTCCAGCCAAACTGCTCCAGAGATGGGAAGAGGCAGATAAGACGCTTCCAACAGCAGAAAAAAAAAGGCAAACACTTCTCCACTTCCCCCACCCTGTCTCAGCAGCAACAAAAGTAGCACAGTGTGGTGGTGACTTATCCTATGCTTTTTAGAGTAACCTTGGCTTTTCTAACTTTTCTCGACTTTTCTCCTTCTTTCTCTTTGCCTCTCTTACCATTAGATAAACAGATACCCATTTTTTTGGCACCAACATTTAATCTCGTTCGGTTTGAATCCGGCCTTTGGGAATATTTTGAACCTTCAAAGTTCTTTCCTTTTTCTACTCAGAGATTTCGTTTTCTTGACCCTGCTGGGTGTCAATCAGATAGTAACAAAGCGTCATAATGCTCTCCACGGTTCCATGAGGCCCCACAATGTCACAACGGACTTTTGGTTCCAGGAACTTTCGTACTGTCAGCAACAGTCGCCTTGGGTCCGCAGTGTCACAATGGACCCTTGGCTCCATGAGGCTCCGTAGCGTAACATGGACGCCTTGATTGCATGAGGTTGTGTAGTGTCACAAGGATCTCCTTGGTTCTGCGGCCCTGCTGTGTGACAATGGGCCTGTGGTTCCATGAAGTTCTGTACTGTCGACCATGATCTCCTTGCTTGCACAGTGTCATAACTGACCCTTGGTTCCATCAGGTGCCTGGCCTCCAACAGCTTCTAAGAGACCCTTATGGCCCCTCAAGGCCCCTCACAGCCCCTCATGACCCCTCAATGCCCCTCACAGCTCCCCATGGCCCCTCATGGCAGCTCACAGTCCCTCACAGCCCCTCACAGTTCACGGCCCCTCATGACCCTTCACAGCCCCTAACAATCTCTCACGGCCCCTCACAGCACCTCATGGCCCCTCAAGGCCCCTCACGGCCCCTCACGACTCCTCATGACCCTTCACAGCCCCTAACAAACCCTCATGGCGCCTCACAGCCCTTCACAGCCCCTCACGGCCTCTCACAGCCCAAGGCGTGGGACTCCTCCCGAAGGAGAAGAGATCAGGCTCTGCTTGTTCTCCTTTACTTTTGGTCACTTCACAGTGATGAGTAAAGGAAGGCTGAAATGAAACCTGTCTCCAGCACTTCCCTCTGGGATAATTGCGGGCCTGAAGCTCTGTGCTGGCGCTGGCCCAAGTGGGAACATCACTGCAGCACCCCACAGCCTTTGCTGTCCCCCGTGTCCATTCCCTGTCCCTGAGACCTGCCCAGCTCTGCCAGCAGCAGGAGCCACAGTGCAGTGGGCCCTGTACCGGCACAGCCGGGGCTCCCGGCCAAGAGCAGCAGCAGCGCCAGCCCCTTCCCACCTGCTTGTGCCTCGGCTTCCCAAGAGGTTTTTCCCGGTCAATTTCTGGACTAGAGCAACAATCACCCACAAACAGACCTGATTCCTCAGAGCCCGGCTGTGCTGCCCCGATGCAACCTTCAGAGAAAGAAAGGAGCAGGTTCCAGCGCTGTTCCCAGCACTGTTTCACTCATCCTCAGGGGACAGCAGGAGGCTGTCGTCATCCCCGCGGCTGCCCCACCTCGCTGGCCCCTTCCTTTGCTGATGGCTCTGCGTCCTGCCTGCCTCTGCCTTGGCACACAAAGCCTTGGGCTGCTCCAGACTCCTTCTGGGGGACACGTTGCACCACTGCACTGCCCTGGGAGAGAAATTCCTTTCTCCTTGTGTCCAGTCTGGACCTCCCCAGCTGCCCTTTGCATTCATTCTTTCTTTTGCCGCCTGCTCTCTACTATGTAGAAAGGATCCACCCGCTCTGAAACCACCCTCCAAGCCCTGCCAGGACTCTCCTCCACTCTCCTCAGTCTCCACTCCACTCAACACAGAGCTCCTTTGTCCCTAGGTACTGATCATGTGCTTGAGGCCACGGGCACCTGGACAAGAAGGTCGCTTCTTTTCTACAGGAAGGAAGCCACAGAACCCCAGTGGTTTGAAGGCACATGAGAGGCAGCCACCAGAGGCCAAGGCAAGCCAGAGCTGTCTGTCCTTGCAGCTTGTGTCTGAAAGCAACCCTTGGACATATGAGGAGTTTTGCAGGTGGAATTCCATTTCAGCTGTGCGTGCCCGGACCGGAATGACAGTTCTTCTCGCCAGGAAGGAAAGGGCAGAGCCCCAGTGTTTCAAAGGCTGATCAGTGGTGGCTCAAGGAGGCCAAGGCCAGCCAGACCTGTTTGTCTTGGCAGCTTTTGTCTTGGAGCAACCCTTGCATAGACGGAATTTGGGAGGCCAAATCCCAGGTTTGTCCATGGACGTCTGGCCCAGAAGGACAGTTCTTTTCCATTGGCAGAAAAGTGAGGAGCACCAGTGTTTCAAAGGCAGATGAGAGCTGGCCCTCAGGAAGCCAAGGGAAGCTGGACATTCCTGGCAGCTTTTGTCGGGCAGCTATTCCTTGGATCTATGGAATTTCAGAGGTGGATTCCCAATTTTGGCCATGGATGGCTGGACTTGAAAGATGGTTTTGTTCCATGGGAAGCAAAGCACAGCCCCCGCGTGTTTTGAAGGCAGATGCGAGGTGGCCCCCAAGAGGCCAAGGCCAGCGTGAGCTGTCTGTCCTGGCAGGTTTCACATGGGAACAATCCTCGGATAGAATCCAATGTGGAGGTAGAATCCTCATTTCAGCCATGGGTCCCTGGAGGAGAAGGACAGTTCTTTCCCACAGAAAGGAAAGCAAGGAACTCCAGCGTTTCAGGGCCAGAGGAGAAGCAACCCTCAACATGCCAAGCTCAGCTGGAGCAGGCAGGTGGCCCCCAGGAGGCCAAGCCAACCACACCTGTTCCACCTTCTTTGGATCCTCGGGGCCCTGCAGCATCACAATTTTGTTCCCCTGACGCCCAGCAATAGCACAGTGGGCTCTACAGCGGCACAAAGACCCCTTGCTTCCATGAGGCCTTGCTGTGTCCAAATGGTTGCCTTGTTTCCATGGGGCTGCAAAATAACACAATGGCCCACTGCTTCCATGAGGTCACAGAGTGTCACAATGGTCTCCATGATTCCATCAGGTCCTGCAGGGTCACAATGGCTCCTTGGTTCTATTGGGCTCCCCAGGATCACAATGGCCCCTTGCTTCCACAAGGCCTGGCTGGGTCACACTGGCCCTTTGCTTCCATGACACCTTGCAGTGTCACAATGGCCCCTTGCTTCTATGAGGCCTGGCTGTGTCACAATGGCCCCTGGCTGCCATGAGGCCCTGCGATGTCACAATGGTCTCATTGCTTCCACGCGGCCCTGCAGTTCCACAATGGCCCTTCAGTGTCACAAGGCCTTGAAGTGTCAGAACAGTCTCAGCGGGTTCCCCAGCCGCTTCACAATGGCCTCCTTGGTTCCATGATGCCCCGTGGCGTAACAATGCTATCCTTGCTTCCACACAGTCCGAATGGCCCCGGGGCCTCAGGGAGCCCCACAGTGTCACTACGATGCCCTTGATTCCACCAGGCCCTGCCGTGCTGCAATGACCCCTTGCTTTTACAAGGCCCTGCAGTGTCACAATGGCCCCTTGGTTCTGAAGCGTGCAAGAGCCTAATACTAAGAGCAAGGCTCCAAAAAACGCTTTGTCATTATCACTGCTCAACACCTGAAGGGCTTCAAAAGTGCTTCGTCATTAGGGCTGCTTGTCAGAATCACTCTTGAACACCTGGAAACTACGTGCCGTACGGGCCGTGCATAGCCCGCCTGGAGGCCCATAAAAAGGAAGGCAAAACTGGTGCAAAATGTGGAGGCGAAAGCGAAAGGTAGAATCCCCGCCCTTTGCCTTTCCCCCCACCACCCATCGCCTGCTGCCAGACACCCTGAGGCCTCCGGGAGCCAATGCCGCCCGCCTGGGGAGAACCCCCCAATCCTTCACCCCCGCACTGAAATCCCGAGGGAGTTGTGCAACCCCTAGCCCTGCTCCTTCGTCCCAGGCGCACCGAGGTTCAGCTGTAAGCATTGAGCCTGCATCTCGGAGCATGGGCTGCCGCTTTCCAGCCAAACTGCTCCAGAGATGGGAAGAGGCAGATAAGACGCTTCCAACAGCAGAAAAAAAAAGGCAAACACTTCTCCACTTCCCCCACCCTGTCTCAGCAGCAACAAAAGTAGCACAGTGTGGTGGTGACTTATCCTATGCTTTTTAGAGTAACCTTGGCTTTTCTAACTTTTCTCGACTTTTCTCCTTCTTTCTCTTTGCCTCTCTTACCATTAGATAAACAGATACCCATTTTTTTGGCACCAACATTTAATCTCCTTTGGTTTGAATCCGGCCTTTGGGAATATTTTGAACCTTCAAAGTTCTTTCCTTTTTCTACTCAGAGATTTCGTTTTCTTGACCCTGCTGGGTGTCAATCAGATAGTAACAAAGCGTCATAATGCTCTCCACGGTTCCATGAGGCCCCACAATGTCACAACGGACTTTTGGTTCCAGGAACTTTCGTACTGTCAGCAACAGTCGCCTTGGGTCCGCAGTGTCACAATGGACCCTTGGCTCCATGAGGCTCCGTAGCGTAACATGGACGCCTTGATTGCATGAGGTTGTGTAGTGTCACAAGGATCTCCTTGGTTCTGCGGCCCTGCTGTGTGACAATGGGCCTGTGGTTCCATGAAGTTCTGTACTGTCGACCATGATCTCCTTGCTTGCACAGTGTCATAACTGACCCTTGGTTCCATCAGGTGCCTGGCCTCCAACAGCTTCTAAGAGACCCTTATGGCCCCTCAAGGCCCCTCACAGCCCCTCATGACCCCTCAATGCCCCTCACAGCTCCCCATGGCCCCTCATGGCAGCTCACAGTCCCTCACAGCCCCTCACAGTTCACGGCCCCTCATGACCCTTCACAGCCCCTAACAAACCCTCATGGCGCCTCACAGCCCTTCACAGCCCCTCATTGCCTCTCACAGCCCAAGGCATGGGACTCCTCCCGAAGGAGAAGAGATCAGGCTCTGCTTGTTCTCCTTTACTTTTGGTCACTTCACAGTGATGAGTAAAGGAAGGCTGAAATGAAACCTGTCTCCAGCACTTCCCTCTGGGATAATTGCGGGCCTGAAGCTCTGTGCTGGCGCTGGCCCAAGTGGGAACATCACTGCAGCCCCCCACAGCCTTTGCTGTCCCCCGTGTCCATTCCCTGTCCCTGAGACCTGCCCAGCTCTGCCAGCAGCAGGAGCCACAGTGCAGTGGGCCCTGTACCGGCACAGCCGGGGCTCCCGGCCAAGAGCAGCAGCAGCGCCAGCCCCTTCCCACCTGCTTGTGCCTCGGCTTCCCAAGAGGGTTTTCCCGGTCAATTTCTGGACTAGAGCAACAATCACCCACAAACAGACCTGATTCCTCAGAGCCCGGCTGTGCTGCCCCGATGCAACCTTCAGAGAAAGAAAGGAGCAGGTTCCAGCACTGTTCCCAGCACTGTTTCACTCATCCTCAGGGGACAGCAGGAGGCTGTCGTCATCCCCGCGGCTGCCCCACCTCGCTGGGCCCTTCCTTTGCTGATGGCTCTGCGTCCTGCCTGCCTCTGCCTTGGCACACAAAGCCTTGGGCTGCTCCAGACTCCTTCTGGGGGACACGTTGCACCACTGCACTGCCCTGGGAGAGAAATTCCTTTCTCCTTGTGTCCAGTCTGGACCTCCCCAGCTGCCCTTTGCATTCATTCTTTCTTTTGCCGCCTGCTCTCTACTATGTAGAAAGGATCCACCCACTCTGAAACCACCCTCCAAGCCCTGCCAGGACTCTCCTCCACTCTCCTCAGTCTCCACTCCACTCAACACAGAGCTCCTTTGTCCCTAGGTACTGATCATGTGCTTGAGGCCACGGGCACCTGGACAAGAAGGTCGCTTCTTTTCTACAGGAAGGAAGCCACAGAACCCCAGTGGTTTGAAGGCACATGAGAGGCAGCCACCAGAGGCCAAGGCAAGCCAGAGCTGTCTGTCCTTGCAGCTTGTGTCTGAAAGCAACCCTTGGACATATGAGGAGTTTTGGAGGTGGAATTCCATTTCAGCTGTGCGTGCCCGGACCGGAATGACAGTTCTTCTCGCCAGGAAGGAAAGGGCAGAGCCCCAGTGTTTCAAAGGCTGATCAGTGGTGGCTCAAGGAGGCCAAGGCCAGCCAGACCTGTTTGTCTTGGCAGCTTTTGTCTTGGAGCAACCCTTGCATAGACGGAATTTGGGAGGCCAAATCCCAGGTTTGTCCATGGACGTCTGGCCCAGAAGGACAGTTCTTTTCCATTGGCAGAAAAGTGAGGAGCACCAGTGTTTCAAAGGCAGATGAGAGCTGGCCCTCAGGAAGCCAAGGGAAGCTGGACATTCCTGGCAGCTTTTGTCGGGCAGCTATTCCTTGGATCTATGGAATTTCAGAGGTGGATTCCCAATTTTGGCCATGGATGGCTGGACTTGAAAGATGGTTTTGTTCCATGGGAAGCAAAGCACAGCCCCCGCGTGTTTTGAAGGCAGATGCGAGGTGGCCCCCAAGAGGCCAAGGCCAGCGTGAGCTGTCTGTCCTGGCAGGTTTCACATGGGAACAATCCTCGGATAGAATCCAATGTGGAGGTAGAATCCTCATTTCAGCCATGGGTCCCTGGAGGAGAAGGACAGTTCTTTCCCACAGAAAGGAAAGCAAGGAACTCCAGCGTTTCAGGGGCAGAGGAGAAGCAACCCTCAACATGCCAAGCTCAGCTGGAGCAGGCAGGTGGCCCCCAGGAGGCCAAGCCAACCACACCTGTTCCACCTTCTTTGGATCCTTGGGGCCCTGCAGCATCACAATTTTGTTCCCCTGACGCCCAGCAATAGCACAGTGGGCTCTAGAGCGGCACAAAGACCCCTTGCTTCCATGAGGCCTTGCTGTGTCCAAATGGTTGCCTTGCTTCCATGGGGCTGCAAAATAACACAATGGCCCACTGCTTCCATGAGGTCACAGAGTGTCACAATGGTCTCCATGATTCCATCAGGTCCTGCAGGGTCACAATGGCTCCTTGGTTCTATTGGGCTCCCCAGGATCACAATGGCCCCTTGCTTCCACAAGGCCTGGCTGGGTCACACTGGCCCTTTGCTTCCATGACACCTTGCAGTGTCACAATGGCCCCTTGCTTCTATGAGGTCTGGCTGTGTCACAATGGCCCCTGGCTGCCATGAGGCCCTGCGATGTCACAATGGTCTCATTGCTTCCACGAGGCCCTGCAGTTCCACAATGGCCCTTCAGTGTCACAAGGCCTTGAAGTGTCAGAACAGTCTCAGCGGGTTCCCCAGCTGCTTCACAATGGCCTCCTTGGTTCCATGATGCCCCGTGGCGTAACAATGCTATCCTTGCTTCCACACAGTCCGAATGGCCCCGGGGCCTCAGGGAGCCCCACAGTGTCACTACGATGCCCTTGATTCCACCAGGCCCTGCCGTGCTGCAATGACCCCTTGCTTTTACAAGGCCCTGCAGTGTCACAATGGCCCCTTGGTTCTGAAGCGTGCAAGAGCTTAATACTAAGAGCAAGGCTCCAAAAAACGCTTTGTCATTATCACTGCTCAACACCTGAAGGGCTTCAAAACTGCTTCGTCATTAGGGCTGCTTGTCAGAATCACTCTTGAACGCCTGGAAACTACGTGC
This sequence comes from Coloeus monedula, assembly GCF_965178545.1. Classification (NCBI taxonomy): domain Eukaryota; kingdom Metazoa; phylum Chordata; class Aves; order Passeriformes; family Corvidae; genus Coloeus; species Coloeus monedula. Next base: position 2,697,771 of record NC_138814.1, on the reverse strand, counting down.
CGTACGGGCCGTGCATAGCCCGCCTGGAGGCCCATAAAAAGGAAGGCAAAACTGGTGCAAAATGTGGAGGCGAAAGCGAAAGGTAGAATCCCCGCCCTTTGCCTTTCCCCCCACCACCCATCGCCTGCTGCCAGACACCCTGAGGCCTCCGGGAGCCAATGCCGCCCGCCTGGGGAGAACCCCCCAATCCTTCACCCCCGCACTGAAATCCCGAGGGAGTTGTGCAACCCCTAGCCCTGCTCCTTCGTCCCAGGAGCACCGAGGTTCAGCTGTAAGCATTGAGCCTGCATCTCGGAGCATGGGCTGCCGCTTTCCAGCCAAACTGCTCCAGAGATGGGAAGAGGCAGATAAGACGCTTCCAACAGCAGAAAAAAAAAGGCAAACACTTCTCCACTTCCCCCACCCTGTCTCAGCAGCAACAAAAGTAGCACAGTGTGGTGGTGACTTATCCTATGCTTTTTAGAGTAACCTTGGCTTTTCTAACTTTTCTCGACTTTTCTCCTTCTTTCTCTTTGCCTCTCTTACCATTAGATAAACAGATACCCATTTTTTTGGCACCAACATTTAATCTCGTTCGGTTTGAATCCGGCCTTTGGGAATATTTTGAACCTTCAAAGTTCTTTCCTTTTTCTACTCAGAGATTTCGTTTTCTTGACCCTGCTGGGTGTCAATCAGATAGTAACAAAGCGTCATAATGCTCTCCACGGTTCCATGAGGCCCCACAATGTCACAACGGACTTTTGGTTCCAGGAACTTTCGTACTGTCAGCAACAGTCGCCTTGGGTCCGCAGTGTCACAATGGACCCTTGGCTCCATGAGGCTCCGTAGCGTAACATGGACGCCTTGATTGCATGAGGTTGTGTAGTGTCACAAGGATCTCCTTGGTTCTGCGGCCCTGCTGTGTGACAATGGGCCTGTGGTTCCATGAAGTTCTGTACTGTCGACCATGATCTCCTTGCTTGCACAGTGTCATAACTGACCCTTGGTTCCATCAGGTGCCTGGCCTCCAACAGCTTCTAAGAGACCCTTATGGCCCCTCAAGGCCCCTCACAGCCCCTCATGACCCCTCAATGCCCCTCACAGCTCCCCATGGCCCCTCATGGCAGCTCACAGTCCCTCACAGCCCCTCACAGTTCACGGCCCCTCATGACCCTTCACAGCCCCTAACAATCTCTCACGGCCCCTCACAGCCCCTCATGACCCCTCAAGGCCCCTCACGGCCCCTCACGACTCCTCATGACCCTTCACAGCCCCTAACAAACCCTCATGGCGCCTCACAGCCCTTCACAGCCCCTCACGGCCTCTCACAGCCCAAGGCGTGGGACTCCTCCCGAAGGAGAAGAGATCAGGCTCTGCTTGTTCTCCTTTACTTTTGGTCACTTCACAGTGATGAGTAAAGGAAGGCTGAAATGAAACCTGTCTCCAGCACTTCCCTCTGGGATAATTGCGGGCCTGAAGCTCTGTGCTGGCGCTGGCCCAAGTGGGAACATCACTGCAGCCCCCCACAGCCTTTGCTGTCCCCCGTGTCCATTCCCTGTCCCTGAGACCTGCCCAGCTCTGCCAGCAGCAGGAGCCACAGTGCAGTGGGCCCTGTACCGGCACAGCCGGGGCTCCCGGCCAAGAGCAGCAGCAGCGCCAGCCCCTTCCCACCTGCTTGTGCCTCGGCTTCCCAAGAGGGTTTTCCCGGTCAATTTCTGGACTAGAGCAACAATCACCCACAAACAGACCTGATTCCTCAGAGCCCGGCTGTGCTGCCCCGATGCAACCTTCAGAGAAAGAAAGGAGCATGTTCCAGCACTGTTCCCAGCACTGTTTCACTCATCCTCAGGGGACAGCAGGAGGCTGTCGTCATCCCCGCGGCTGCCCCACCTCGCTGGCCCCTTCCTTTGCTGATGGCTCTGCGTCCTGCCTGCCTCTGCCTTGGCACACAAAGCCTTGGGCTGCTCCAGACTCCTTCTGGGGGACACGTTGCACCACTGCACTGCCCTGGGAGAGAAATTCCTTTCTCCTTGTGTCCAGTCTGGACCTCCCCAGCTGCCCTTTGCATTCATTCTTTCTTTTGCCGCCTGCTCTCTACTATGTAGAAAGGATCCACCCGCTCTGAAACCACCCTCCAAGCCCTGCCAGGACTCTCCTCCACTCTCCTCAGTCTCCACTCCACTCAACACAGAGCTCCTTTGTCCCTAGGTACTGATCATGTGCTTGAGGCCACGGGCACCTGGACAAGAAGGTCGCTTCTTTTCTACAGGAAGGAAGCCACAGAACCCCAGTGGTTTGAAGGCACATGAGAGGCAGCCACCAGAGGCCAAGGCAAGCCAGAGCTGTCTGTCCTTGCAGCTTGTGTCTGAAAGCAACCCTTGGACATATGAGGAGTTTTGCAGGTGGAATTCCATTTCAGCTGTGCGTGCCCGGACCGGAATGACAGTTCTTCTCGCCAGGAAGGAAAGGGCAGAGCCCCAGTGTTTCAAAGGCTGATCAGTGGTGGCTCAAGGAGGCCAAGGCCAGCCAGACCTGTTTGTCTTGGCAGCTTTTGTCTTGGAGCAACCCTTGCATAGACGGAATTTGGGAGGCCAAATCCCAGGTTTGTCCATGGACGTCTGGCCCAGAAGGACAGTTCTTTTCCATTGGCAGAAAAGTGAGGAGCACCAGTGTTTCAAAGGCAGATGAGAGCTGGCCCTCAGGAAGCCAAGGGAAGCTGGACATTCCTGGCAGCTTTTGTCGGGCAGCTATTCCTTGGATCTATGGAATTTCAGAGGTGGATTCCCAATTTTGGCCATGGATGGCTGGACTTGAAAGATGGTTTTGTTCCATGGGAAGCAAAGCACAGCCCCCGCGTGTTTTGAAGGCAGATGCGAGGTGGCCCCCAAGAGGCCAAGGCCAGCGTGAGCTGTCTGTCCTGGCAGGTTTCACATGGGAACAATCCTCGGATAGAATCCAATGTGGAGGTAGAATCCTCATTTCAGCCATGGGTCCCTGGAGGAGAAGGACAGTTCTTTCCCACAGAAAGGAAAGCAAGGAACTCCAGCGTTTCAGGGCCAGAGGAGAAGCAACCCTCAACATGCCAAGCTCAGCTGGAGCAGGCAGGTGGCCCCCAGGAGGCCAAGCCAACCACACCTGTTCCACCTTCTTTGGATCCTCGGGGCCCTGCAGCATCACAATTTTGTTCCCCTGATGCCCAGCAATAGCACAGTGGGCTCTAGAGCGGCACAAAGACCCCTTGCTTCCATGAGGCCTTGCTGTGTCCAAATGGTTGCCTTGCTTCCATGGGGCTGCAAAATAACACAATGGCCCACTGCTTCCATGAGGTCACAGAGTGTCACAATGGTCTCCATGATTCCATCAGGTCCTGCAGGGTCACAATGGCTCCTTGGTTCTATTGGGCTCCCCAGGATCACAATGGCCCCTTGCTTCCACAAGGCCTGGCTGGGTCACACTGGCCCTTTGCTTCCATGACACCTTGCAGTGTCACAATGGCCCCTTGCTTCTATGAGGTCTGGCTGTGTCACAATGGCCCCTGGCTGCCATGAGGCCCTGCGATGTCACAATGGTCTCATTGCTTCCACGAGGCCCTGCAGTTCCACAATGGCCCTTCAGTGTCACAAGGCCTTGAAGTGTCAGAACAGTCTCAGCAGGTTCCCCAGCTGCTTCACAATGGCCTCCTTGGTTCCATGATGCCCCGTGGCGTAACAATGCTATCCTTGCTTCCACACAGTCCGAATGGCCCCGGGGCCTCAGGGAGCCCCACAGTGTCACTACGATGCCCTTGATTCCACCAGGCCCTGCCGTGCTGCAATGACCCCTTGCTTTTACAAGGCCCTGCAGTGTCACAATGGCCCCTTGGTTCTGAAGCGTGCAAGAGCTTAATACTAAGAGCAAGGCTCCAAAAAACGCTTTGTCATTATCACTGCTCAACACCTGAAGGGCTTCAAAAGTGCTTCGTCATTAGGGCTGCTTGTCAGAATCACTCTTGAACGCCTGGAAACTACGTGCCGTACGGGCCGTGCATAGCCCGCCTGGAGGCCCATAAAAAGGAAGGCAAAACTGGTGCAAAATGTGGAGGCGAAAGCGAAAGGTAGAATCCCCGCCCTTTGCCTTTCCCCCCACCACCCATCGCCTGCTGCCAGACACCCTGAGGCCTCCGGGAGCCAACGCCGCCCGCCTGGGGAGAACCCCCCAATCCTTCACCCCCGCACTGAAATCCCGAGGGAGTTGTGCAACCCCTAGCCCTGCTCCTTCGTCCCAGGCGCACCGAGGTTCAGCTGTAAGCATTGAGCCTGCATCTCGGAGCATGGGCTGCCGCTTTCCAGCCAAACTGCTCCAGAGATGGGAAGAGGCACATAAGACGCTTCCAACAGCAGAAAAAAAAAGGCAAACACTTCTCCACTTCCCCCACCCTGTCTCAGCAGCAACAAAAGTAGCACAGTGTGGTGGTGACTTATCCTATGCTTTTTAGAGTAACCTTGGCTTTTCTAACTTTTCTCGACTTTTCTCCTTCTTTCTCTTTGCCTCTCTTACCATTAGATAAACAGATACCCATTTTTTTGGCACCAACATTTAATCTCCTTTGGTTTGAATCCGGCCTTTGGGAATATTTTGAACCTTCAAAGTTCTTTCCTTTTTCTACTCAGAGATTTCGTTTTCTTGACCCTGCTGGGTGTCAATCAGATAGTAACAAAGCGTCATAATGCTCTCCACGGTTCCATGAGGCCCCACAATGTCACAACGGACTTTTGGTTCCAGGAACTTTCGTACTGTCAGCAACAGTCGCCTTGGGTCCGCAGTGTCACAATGGACCCTTGGCTCCATGAGGCTCCGTAGCGTAACATGGACGCCTTGATTGCATGAGGTTGTGTAGTGTCACAAGGATCTCCTTGGTTCTGCGGCCCTGCTGTGTGACAATGGGCCTGTGGTTCCATGAAGTTCTGTACTGTCGACCATGATCTCCTTGCTTGCACAGTGTCATAACTGACCCTTGGTTCCATCAGGTGCCTGGCCTCCAACAGCTTCTAAGAGACCCTTATGGCCCCTCAAGGCCCCTCACAGCCCCTCATGACCCCTCAATGCCCCTCACAGCTCCCCATGGCCCCTCATGGCAGCTCACAGTCCCTCACAGCCCCTCACAGTTCACGGCCCCTCATGACCCTTCACAGCCCCTAACAATCTCTCACGGCCCCTCACAGCACCTCATGGCCCCTCAAGGCCCCTCACGGCCCCTCACGACTCCTCATGACCCTTCACAGCCCCTAACAAACCCTCATGGCGCCTCACAGCCCTTCACAGCCCCTCACGGCCTCTCACAGCCCAAGGCGTGGGACTCCTCCCGAAGGAGAAGAGATCAGGCTCTGCTTGTTCTCCTTTACTTTTGGTCACTTCACAGTGATGAGTAAAGGAAGGCTGAAATGAAACCTGTCTCCAGCACTTCCCTCTGGGATAATTGCGGGCCTGAAGCTCTGTGCTGGCGCTGGCCCAAGTGGGAACATCACTGCAGCCCCCCACAGCCTTTGCTGTCCCCCGTGTCCATTCCCTGTCCCTGAGACCTGCCCAGCTCTGCCAGCAGCAGGAGCCACAGTGCAGTGGGCCCTGTACCGGCACAGCCGGGGCTCCCGGCCAAGAGCAGCAGCAGCGCCAGCCCCTTCCCACCTGCTTGTGCCTCGGCTTCCCAAGAGGGTTTTCCCGGTCAATTTCTGGACTAGAGCAACAATCACCCACAAACAGACCTGATTCCTCAGAGCCCGGCTGTGCTGCCCCGATGCAACCTTCAGAGAAAGAAAGGAGCAGGTTCCAGCGCTGTTCCCAGCACTGTTTCACTCATCCTCAGGGGACAGCAGGAGGCTGTCGTCATCCCCGCGGCTGCCCCACCTCGCTGGCCCCTTCCTTTGCTGATGGCTCTGCGTCCTGCCTGCCTCTGCCTTGGCACACAAAGCCTTGGGCTGCTCCAGACTCCTTCTGGGGGACACGTTGCACCACTGCACTGCCCTGGGAGAGAAATTCCTTTCTCCTTGTGTCCAGTCTGGACCTCCCCAGCTGCCCTTTGCATTCATTCTTTCTTTTGCCGCCTGCTCTCTACTATGTAGAAAGGATCCACCCGCTCTGAAACCACCCTCCAAGCCCTGCCAGGACTCTCCTCCACTCTCCTCAGTCTCCACTCCACTCAACACAGAGCTCCTTTGTCCCTAGGTACTGATCATGTGCTTGAGGCCACGGGCACCTGGACAAGAAGGTCGCTTCTTTTCTACAGGAAGGAAACCACAGAACCCCAGTGGTTTGAAGGCACATGAGAGGCAGCCACCAGAGGCCAAGGCAAGCCAGAGCTGTCTGTCCTTGCAGCTTGTGTCTGAAAGCAACCCTTGGACATATGAGGAGTTTTGCAGGTGGAATTCCATTTCAGCTGTGCGTGCCCGGACCGGAATGACAGTTCTTCTCGCCAGGAAGGAAAGGGCAGAGCCCCAGTGTTTCAAAGGCTGATCAGTGGTGGCTCAAGGAGGCCAAGGCCAGCCAGACCTGTTTGTCTTGGCAGCTTTTGTCTTGGAGCAACCCTTGCATAGACGGAATTTGGGAGGCCAAATCCCAGGTTTGTCCATGGACGTCTGGCCCAGAAGGACAGTTCTTTTCCATTGGCAGAAAAGTGAGGAGCACCAGTGTTTCAAAGGCAGATGAGAGCTGGCCCTCAGGAAGCCAAGGGAAGCTGGACATTCCTGGCAGCTTTTGTCGGGCAGCTATTCCTTGGATCTATGGAATTTCAGAGGTGGATTCCCAATTTTGGCCATGGATGGCTGGACTTGAAAGATGGTTTTGTTCCATGGGAAGCAAAGCACAGCCCCCGCGTGTTTTGAAGGCAGATGCGAGGTGGCCCCCAAGAGGCCAAGGCCAGCGTGAGCTGTCTGTCCTGGCAGGTTTCACATGGGAACAATCCTCGGATAGAATCCAATGTGGAGGTAGAATCCTCATTTCAGCCATGGGTCCCTGGAGGAGAAGGACAGTTCTTTCCCACAGAAAGGAAAGCAAGGAACTCCAGCGTTTCAGGGGCAGAGGAGAAGCAACCCTCAACATGCCAAGCTCAGCTGGAGCAGGCAGGTGGCCCCCAGGAGGCCAAGCCAACCACACCTGTTCCACCTTCTTTGGATCCTCGGGGCCCTGCAGCATCACAATTTTGTTCCCCTGACGCCCAGCAATAGCACAGTGGGCTCTAGAGCGGCACAAAGACCCCTTGCTTCCATGAGGCCTTGCTGTGTCCAAATGGTTGCCTTGCTTCCATGGGGCTGCAAAATAACACAATGGCCCACTGCTTCCATGAGGTCACAGAGTGTCACAATGGTCTCCATGATTCCATCAGGTCCTGCAGGGTCACAATGGCTCCTTGGTTCTATTGGGCTCCCCAGGATCACAATGGCCCCTTGCTTCCACAAGGCCTGGCTGGGTCACACTGGCCCTTTGCTTCCATGACACCTTGCAGTGTCACAATGGCCCCTTGCTTCTATGAGGTCTGGCTGTGTCACAATGGCCCCTGGCTGCCATGAGGCCCTGCGATGTCACAATGGTCTCATTGCTTCCACGAGGCCCTGCAGTTCCACAATGGCCCTTCAGTGTCACAAGGCCTTGAAGTGTCAGAACAGTCTCAGCGGGTTCCCCAGCTGCTTCACAATGGCCTCCTTGGTTCCATGATGCCCCGTGGCGTAACAATGCTATCCTTGCTTCCACACAGTCCGAATGGCCCCGGGGCCTCAGGGAGCCCCACAGTGTCACTACGATGCCCTTGATTCCACCAGGCCCTGCCGTGCTGCAATGACCCCTTGCTTTTACAAGGCCCTGCAGTGTCACAATGGCCCCTTGGTTCTGAAGCGTGCAAGAGCTTAATACTAAGAGCAAGGCTCCAAAAAACGCTTTGTCATTATCACTGCTCAACACCTGAAGGGCTTCAAAAGTGCTTCGTCATTAGGGCTGCTTGTCAGAATCACTCTTGAACGCCTGGAAACTACGTGCCGTACGGGCCGTGCATAGCCCGCCTGGAGGCCCATAAAAAGGAAGGCAAAACTGGTGCAAAATGTGGAGGCGAAAGCGAAAGGTAGAATCCCTGCCCTTTGCCTTTCCCCCCACCACCCATCGCCTGCTGCCAGACACCCTGAGGCCTCCGGGAGCCAACGCCGCCCGCCTGGGGAGAACCCCCCAATCCTTCACCCCCGCACTGAAATCCCGAGGGAGTTGTGCAACCCCTAGCCCTGCTCCTTCGTCCCAGGAGCACCGAGGTTCAGCTGTAAGCATTGAGCCTGCATCTCGGAGCATGGGCTGCCGCTTTCCAGCCAAACTGCTCCAGAGATGGGAAGAGGCACATAAGACGCTTCCAACAGCAGAAAAAAAAAGGCAAACACTTCTCCACTTCCCCCACCCTGTCTCAGCAGCAACAAAAGTAGCACAGTGTGGTGGTGACTTATCCTATGCTTTTTAGAGTAACCTTGGCTTTTCTACCTTTTCTCGACTTTTCTCCTTCTTTCTCTTTGCCTCTCTTACCATTAGATAAACAGATACCCATTTTTTTGGCACCAACATTTAATCTCGTTCGGTTTGAATCCGGCCTTTGGGAATATTTTGAACCTTCAAAGTTCTTTCCTTTTTCTACTCAGAGATTTCGTTTTCTTGACCCTGCTGGGTGTCAATCAGATAGTAACAAAGCGTCATAATGCTCTCCACGGTTCCATGAGGCCCCACAATGTCACAACGGACTTTTGGTTCCAGGAACTTTCGTACTGTCAGCAACAGTCGCCTTGGGTCTGCAGTGTCACAATGGACCCTTGGCTCCATGAGGCTCCGTAGCGTAACATGGACGCCTTGATTGCATGAGGTTGTGTAGTGTCACAAGGATCTCCTTGGTTCTGCGGCCCTGCTGTGTGACAATGGGCCTGTGGTTCCATGAAGTTCTGTACTGTCGACCATGATCTCCTTGCTTGCACAGTGTCATAACTGACCCTTGGTTCCATCAGGTGCCTGGCCTCCAACAGCTTCTAAGAGACCCTTATGGCCCCTCAAGGCCCCTCACAGCCCCTCATGACCCCTCAATGCCCCTCACAGCTCCCCATGGCCCCTCATGGCAGCTCACAGTCCCTCACAGCCCCTCACAGTTCACGGCCCCTCATGACCCTTCACAGCCCCTAACAAACCCTCATGGCGCCTCACAGCCCTTCACAGCCCCTCACGGCCTCTCACAGCCCAAGGCGTGGGACTCCTCCCGAAGGAGAAGAGATCAGGCTCTGCTTGTTCTCCTTTACTTTTGGTCACTTCACAGTGATGAGTAAAGGAAGGCTGAAATGAAACCTGTCTCCAGCACTTCCCTCTGGGATAATTGCGGGCCTGAAGCTCTGTGCTGGCGCTGGCCCAAGTGGGAACATCACTGCAGCACCCCACAGCCTTTGCTGTCCCCCGTGTCCATTCCCTGTCCCTGAGACCTGCCCAGCTCTGCCAGCAGCAGGAGCCACAGTGCAGTGGGCCCTGTACCGGCACAGCCGGGGCTCCCGGCCAAGAGCAGCAGCAGCGCCAGCCCCTTCCCACCTGCTTGTGCCTCGGCTTCCCAAGAGGTTTTTCCCGGTCAATTTCTGGACTAGAGCAACAATCACCCACAAACAGACCTGATTCCTCAGAGCCCGGCTGTGCTGCCCCGATGCAACCTTCAGAGAAAGAAAGGAGCAGGTTCCAGCGCTGTTCCCAGCACTGTTTCACTCATCCTCAGGGGACAGCAGGAGGCTGTCGTCATCCCCGCGGCTGCCCCACCTCGCTGGGCCCTTCCTTTGCTGATGGCTCTGCGTCCTGCCTGCCTCTGCCTTGGCACACAAAGCCTTGGGCTGCTCCAGACTCCTTCTGGGGGACACGTTGCACCACTGCACTGCCCTGGGAGAGAAATTCCTTTCTCCTTGTGTCCAGTCTGGACCTCCCCAGCTGCCCTTTGCATTCATTCTTTCTTTTGCCGCCTGCTCTCTACTATGTAGAAAGGATCCACCCGCTCTGAAACCACCCTCCAAGCCCTGCCAGGACTCTCCTCCACTCTCCTCAGTCTCCACTCCACTCAACACAGAGCTCCTTTGTCCCTAGGTACTGATCATGTGCTTGAGGCCACGGGCACCTGGACAAGAAGGTCGCTTCTTTTCTACAGGAAGGAAGCCACAGAACCCCAGTGGTTTGAAGGCACATGAGAGGCAGCCACCAGAGGCCAAGGCAAGCCAGAGCTGTCTGTCCTTGCAGCTTGTGTCTGAAAGCAACCCTTGGACATATGAGGAGTTTTGCAGGTGGAATTCCATTTCAGCTGTGCGTGCCCGGACCGGAATGACAGTTCTTCTCGCCAGGAAGGAAAGGGCAGAGCCCCAGTGTTTCAAAGGCTGATCAGTGGTGGCTCAAGGAGGCCAAGGCCAGCCAGACCTGTTTGTCTTGGCAGCTTTTGTCTTGGAGCAACCCTTGCATAGACGGAATTTGGGAGGCCAAATCCCAGGTTTGTCCATGGACGTCTGGCCCAGAAGGACAGTTCTTTTCCATTGGCAGAAAAGTGAGGAGCACCAGTGTTTCAAAGGCAGATGAGAGCTGGCCCTCAGGAAGCCAAGGGAAGCTGGACATTCCTGGCAGCTTTTGTCGGGCAGCTATTCCTTGGATCTATGGAATTTCAGAGGTGGATTCCCAATTTTGGCCATGGATGGCTGGACTTGAAAGATGGTTTTGTTCCATGGGAAGCAAAGCACAGCCCCCGCGTGTTTTGAAGGCAGATGCGAGGTGGCCCCCAAGAGGCCAAGGCCAGCGTGAGCTGTCTGTCCTGGCAGGTTTCACATGGGAACAATCCTCGGATAGAATCCAATGTGGAGGTAGAATCCTCATTTCAGCCATGGGTCCCTGGAGGAGAAGGACAGTTCTTTCCCACAGAAAGGAAAGCAAGGAACTCCAGCGTTTCAGGGGCAGAGGAGAAGCAACCCTCAACATGCCAAGCTCAGCTGGAGCAGGCAGGTGGCCCCCAGGAGGCCAAGCCAACCACACCTGTTCCACCTTCTTTGGATCCTCGGGGCCCTGCAGCATCACAATTTTGTTCCCCTGACGCCCAGCAATAGCACAGTGGGCTCTAGAGCGGCACAAAGACCCCTTGCTTCCATGAGGCCTTGCTGTGTCCAAATGGTTGCCTTGCTTCCATGGGGCTGCAAAATAACACAATGGCCCACTGCTTCCATGAGGTCACAGAGTGTCACAATGGTCTCCATGATTCCATCAGGTCCTGCAGGGTCACAATGGCTCCTTGGTTCTATTGGGCTCCCCAGGATCACAATGGCCCCTTGCTTCCACAAGGCCTGGCTGGGTCACACTGGCCCTTTGCTTCCATGACACCTTGCAGTGTCACAATGGCCCCTTGCTTCTATGAGGTCTGGCTGTGTCACAATGGCCCCTGGCTGCCATGAGGCCCTGCGATGTCACAATGGTCTCATTGCTTCCACGAGGCCCTGCAGTTCCACAATGGCCCTTCAGTGTCACAAGGCCTTGAAGTGTCAGAACAGTCTCAGCAGGTTCCCCAGCTGCTTCACAATGGCCTCCTTGGTTCCATGATGCCCCGTGGCGTAACAATGCTATCCTTGCTTCCACACAGTCCGAATGGCCCCGGGGCCTCAGGGAGCCCCACAGTGTCACTACGATGCCCTTGATTCCACCAGGCCCTGCCGTGCTGCAATGACCCCTTGCTTTTACAAGGCCCTGCAGTGTCACAATGGCCCCTTGGTTCTGAAGCGTGCAAGAGCTTAATACTAAGAGCAAGGCTCCAAAAAACGCTTTGTCATTATCACTGCTCAACACCTGAAGGGCTTCAAAAGTGCTTCGTCATTAGGGCTGCTTGTCAGAATCACTCTTGAACGCCTGGAAACTACGTGCCGTACGGGCCGTGCATAGCCCGCCTGGAGGCCCATAAAAAGGAAGGCAAAACTGGTGCAAAATGTGGAGGCGAAAGCGAAAGGTAGAATCCCCGCCCTTTGCCTTTCCCCCCACCACCCATCGCCTGCTGCCAGACACCCTGAGGCCTCCGGGAGCCAACGCCGCCCGCCTGGGGAGAACCCCCCAATCCTTCACCCCCGCACTGAAATCCCGAGGGAGTTGTGCAACCCCTAGCCCTGCTCCTTCGTCCCAGGAGCACCGAGGTTCAGCTGTAAGCATTGAGCCTGCATCTCGGAGCATGGGCTGCCGCTTTCCAGCCAAACTGCTCCAGAGATGGGAAGAGGCACATAAGACGCTTCCAACAGCAGAAAAAAAAAGGCAAACACTTCTCCACTTCCCCCACCCTGTCTCAGCAGCAACAAAAGTAGCACAGTGTGGTGGTGACTTATCCTATGCTTTTTAGAGTAACCTTGGCTTTTCTAACTTTTCTCGACTTTTCTCCTTCTTTCTCTTTGCCTCTCTTACCATTAGATAAACAGATACCCATTTTTTTGGCACCAACATTTAATCTCCTTTGGTTTGAATCCGGCCTTTGGGAATATTTTGAACCTTCAAAGTTCTTTCCTTTTTCTACTCAGAGATTTCGTTTTCTTGACCCTGCTGGGTGTCAATCAGATAGTAACAAAGCGTCATAATGCTCTCCACGGTTCCATGAGGCCCCACAATGTCACAACGGACTTTTGGTTCCAGGAACTTTCGTACTGTCAGCAACAGTCGCCTTGGGTCCGCAGTGTCACAATGGACCCTTGGCTCCATGAGGCTCCGTAGCGTAACATGGACGCCTTGATTGCATGAGGTTGTGTAGTGTCACAAGGATCTCCTTGGTTCTGCGGCCCTGCTGTGTGACAATGGGCCTGTGGTTCCATGAAGTTCTGTACTGTCGACCATGATCTCCTTGCTTGCACAGTGTCATAACTGACCCTTGGTTCCATCAGGTGCCTGGCCTCCAACAGCTTCTAAGAGACCCTTATGGCCCCTCAAGGCCCCTCACAGCCCCTCATGACCCCTCAATGCCCCTCACAGCTCCCCATGGCCCCTCATGGCAGCTCACAGTCCCTCACAGCCCCTCACAGTTCACGGCCCCTCATGACCCTTCACAGCCCCTAACAATCTCTCACGGCCCCTCACAGCACCTCATGGCCCCTCAAGGCCCCTCACGGCCCCTCACGACTCCTCATGACCCTTCACAGCCCCTAACAAACCCTCATGGCGCCTCACAGCCCTTCACAGCCCCTCACGGCCTCTCACAGCCCAAGGCGTGGGACTCCTCCCGAAGGAGAAGAGATCAGGCTCTGCTTGTTCTCCTTTACTTTTGGTCACTTCACAGTGATGAGTAAAGGAAGGCTGAAATGAAACCTGTCTCCAGCACTTCCCTCTGGGATAATTGCGGGCCTGAAGCTCTGTGCTGGCGCTGGCCCAAGTGGGAACATCACTGCAGCCCCCCACAGCCTTTGCTGTCCCCCGTGTCCATTCCCTGTCCCTGAGACCTGCCCAGCTCTGCCAGCAGCAGGAGCCACAGTGCAGTGGGCCCTGTACCGGCACAGCCGGGGCTCCCGGCCAAGAGCAGCAGCAGCGCCAGCCCCTTCCCACCTGCTTGTGCCTCGGCTTCCCAAGAGGGTTTTCCCGGTCAATTTCTGGACTAGAGCAACAATCACCCACAAACAGACCTGATTCCTCAGAGCCCGGCTGTGCTGCCCCGATGCAACCTTCAGAGAAAGAAAGGAGCAGGTTCCAGCGCTGTTCCCAGCACTGTTTCACTCATCCTCAGGGGACAGCAGGAGGCTGTCGTCATCCCCGCGGCTGCCCCACCTCGCTGGCCCCTTCCTTTGCTGATGGCTCTGCGTCCTGCCTGCCTCTGCCTTGGCACACAAAGCCTTGGGCTGCTCCAGACTCCTTCTGGGGGACACGTTGCACCACTGCACTGCCCTGGGAGAGAAATTCCTTTCTCCTTGTGTCCAGTCTGGACCTCCCCAGCTGCCCTTTGCATTCATTCTTTCTTTTGCCGCCTGCTCTCTACTATGTAGAAAGGATCCACCCGCTCTGAAACCACCCTCCAAGCCCTGCCAGGACTCTCCTCCACTCTCCTCAGTCTCCACTCCACTCAACACAGAGCTCCTTTGTCCCTAGGTACTGATCATGTGCTTGAGGCCATGGGCACCTGGACAAGAAGGTCGCTTCTTTTCTACAGGAAGGAAGCCACAGAACCCCAGTGGTTTGAAGGCACATGAGAGGCAGCCACCAGAGGCCAAGGCAAGCCAGAGCTGTCTGTCCTTGCAGCTTCGGTCTGAAAGCAACCCTTGGACATATGAGGAGTTTTGCAGGTGGAATTCCATTTCAGCTGTGCGTGCCCGGACCGGAATGACAGTTCTTCTCGCCAGGAAGGAAAGGGCAGAGCCCCAGTGTTTCAAAGGCTGATCAGTGGTGGCTCAAGGAGGCCAAGGCCAGCCAGACCTGTTTGTCTTGGCAGCTTTTGTCTTGGAGCAACCCTTGCATAGACGGAATTTGGGAGGCCAAATCCCAGGTTTGTCCATGGACGTCTGGCCCAGAAGGACAGTTCTTTTCCATTGGCAGAAAAGTGAGGAGCACCAGTGTTTCAAAGGCAGATGAGAGCTGGCCCTCAGGAAGCCAAGGGAAGCTGGACATTCCTGGCAGCTTTTGTCGGGCAGCTATTCCTTGGATCTATGGAATTTCAGAGGTGGATTCCCAATTTTGGCCATGGATGGCTGGACTTGAAAGATGGTTTTGTTCCATGGGAAGCAAAGCACAGCCCCCGCGTGTTTTGAAGGCAGATGCGAGGTGGCCCCCAAGAGGCCAAGGCCAGCGTGAGCTGTCTGTCCTGGCAGGTTTCACATGGGAACAATCCTCGGATAGAATCCAATGTGGAGGTAGAATCCTCATTTCAGCCATGGGTCCCTGGAGGAGAAGGACAGTTCTTTCCCACAGAAAGGAAAGCAAGGAACTCCAGCGTTTCAGGGCCAGAGGAGAAGCAACCCTCAACATGCCAAGCTCAGCTGGAGCAGGCAGGTGGCCCCCAGGAGGCCAAGCCAACCACACCTGTTCCACCTTCTTTGGATCCTCGGGGCCCTGCAGCATCACAATTTTGTTCCCCTGACGCCCAGCAATAGCACAGTGGGCTCTAGAGCGGCACAAAGACCCCTTGCTTCCATGAGGCCTTGCTGTGTCCAAATGGTTGCCTTGCTTCCATGGGGCTGCAAAATAACACAATGGCCCACTGCTTCCATGAGGTCACAGAGTGTCACAATGGTCTCCATGATTCCATCAGGTCCTGCAGGGTCACAATGGCTCCTTGGTTCTATTGGGCTCCCCAGGATCACAATGGCCCCTTGCTTCCACAAGGCCTGGCTGGGTCACACTGGCCCTTTGCTTCCATGACACCTTGCAGTGTCACAATGGCCCCTTGCTTCTATGAGGTCTGGCTGTGTCACAATGGCCCCTGGCTGCCATGAGGCCCTGCGATGTCACAATGGTCTCATTGCTTCCACGAGGCCCTGCAGTTCCACAATGGCCCTTCAGTGTCACAAGGCCTTGAAGTGTCAGAACAGTCTCAGCGGGTTCCCCAGCTGCTTCACAATGGCCTCCTTGGTTCCATGATGCCCCGTGGCGTAACAATGCTATCCTTGCTTCCACACAGTCCGAATGGCCCCGGGGCCTCAGGGAGCCCCACAGTGTCACTACGATGCCCTTGATTCCACCAGGCCCTGCCGTGCTGCAATGACCCCTTGCTTTTACAAGGCCCTGCAGTGTCACAATGGCCCCTTGGTTCTGAAGCGTGCAAGAGCTTAATACTAAGAGCAAGGCTCCAAAAAACGCTTTGTCATTATCACTGCTCAACACCTGAAGGGCTTCAAAAGTGCTTCGTCATTAGGGCTGCTTGTCAGAATCACTCTTGAACGCCTGGAAACTACGTGCCGTACGGGCCGTGCATAGCCCGCCTGGAGGCCCATAAAAAGGAAGGCAAAACTGGTGCAAAATGTGGAGGCGAAAGCGAAAGGTAGAATCCCCGCCCTTTGCCTTTCCCCCCACCACCCATCGCCTGCTGCCAGACACCCTGAGGCCTCCGGGAGCCAACGCCGCCCGCCTGGGGAGAACCCCCCAATCCTTCACCCCCGCACTGAAATCCCGAGGGAGTTGTGCAACCCCTAGCCCTGCTCCTTCGTCCCAGGAGCACCGAGGTTCAGCTGTAAGCATTGAGCCTGCATCTCGGAGCATGGGCTGCCGCTTTCCAGCCAAACTGCTCCAGAGATGGGAAGAGGCACATAAGACGCTTCCAACAGCAGAAAAAAAAAGGCAAACACTTCTCCACTTCCCCCACCCTGTCTCAGCAGCAACAAAAGTAGCACAGTGTGGTGGTGACTTATCCTATGCTTTTTAGAGTAACCTTGGCTTTTCTAACTTTTCTCGACTTTTCTCCTTCTTTCTCTTTGCCTCTCTTACCATTAGATAAACAGATACCCATTTTTTTGGCACCAACATTTAATCTCCTTTGGTTTGAATCCGGCCTTTGGGAATATTTTGAACCTTCAAAGTTCTTTCCTTTTTCTACTCAGAGATTTCGTTTTCTTGACCCTGCTGGGTGTCAATCAGATAGTAACAAAGCGTCATAATGCTCTCCACGGTTCCATGAGGCCCCACAATGTCACAACGGACTTTTGGTTCCAGGAACTTTCGTACTGTCAGCAACAGTCGCCTTGGGTCCGCAGTGTCACAATGGACCCTTGGCTCCATGAGGCTCCGTAGCGTAACATGGACGCCTTGATTGCATGAGGTTGTGTAGTGTCACAAGGATCTCCTTGGTTCTGCGGCCCTGCTGTGTGACAATGGGCCTGTGGTTCCATGAAGTTCTGTACTGTCGACCATGATCTCCTTGCTTGCACAGTGTCATAACTGACCCTTGGTTCCATCAGGTGCCTGGCCTCCAACAGCTTCTAAGAGACCCTTATGGCCCCTCAAGGCCCCTCACAGCCCCTCATGACCCCTCAATGCCCCTCACAGCTCCCCATGGCCCCTCATGGCAGCTCACAGTCCCTCACAGCCCCTCACAGTTCACGGCCCCTCATGACCCTTCACAGCCCCTAACAATCTCTCACGGCCCCTCACAGCACCTCATGGCCCCTCAAGGCCCCTCACGGCCCCTCACGACTCCTCATGACCCTTCACAGCCCCTAACAAACCCTCATGGCGCCTCACAGCCCTTCACAGCCCCTCACGGCCTCTCACAGCCCAAGGCGTGGGACTCCTCCCGAAGGAGAAGAGATCAGGCTCTGCTTGTTCTCCTTTACTTTTGGTCACTTCACAGTGATGAGTAAAGGAAGGCTGAAATGAAACCTGTCTCCAGCACTTCCCTCTGGGATAATTGCGGGCCTGAAGCTCTGTGCTGGCGCTGGCCCAAGTGGGAACATCACTGCAGCCCCCCACAGCCTTTGCTGTCCCCCGTGTCCATTCCCTGTCCCTGAGACCTGCCCAGCTCTGCCAGCAGCAGGAGCCACAGTGCAGTGGGCCCTGTACCGGCACAGCCGGGGCTCCCGGCCAAGAGCAGCAGCAGCGCCAGCCCCTTCCCACCTGCTTGTGCCTCGGCTTCCCAAGAGGGTTTTCCCGGTCAATTTCTGGACTAGAGCAACAATCACCCACAAACAGACCTGATTCCTCAGAGCCCGGCTGTGCTGCCCCGATGCAACCTTCAGAGAAAGAAAGGAGCAGGTTCCAGCGCTGTTCCCAGCACTGTTTCACTCATCCTCAGGGGACAGCAGGAGGCTGTCGTCATCCCCGCGGCTGCCCCACCTCGCTGGCCCCTTCCTTTGCTGATGGCTCTGCGTCCTGCCTGCCTCTGCCTTGGCACACAAAGCCTTGGGCTGCTCCAGACTCCTTCTGGGGGACACGTTGCACCACTGCACTGCCCTGGGAGAGAAATTCCTTTCTCCTTGTGTCCAGTCTGGACCTCCCCAGCTGCCCTTTGCATTCATTCTTTCTTTTGCCGCCTGCTCTCTACTATGTAGAAAGGATCCACCCGCTCTGAAACCACCCTCCAAGCCCTGCCAGGACTCTCCTCCACTCTCCTCAGTCTCCACTCCACTCAACACAGAGCTCCTTTGTCCCTAGGTACTGATCATGTGCTTGAGGCCATGGGCACCTGGACAAGAAGGTCGCTTCTTTTCTACAGGAAGGAAGCCACAGAACCCCAGTGGTTTGAAGGCACATGAGAGGCAGCCACCAGAGGCCAAGGCAAGCCAGAGCTGTCTGTCCTTGCAGCTTGTGTCTGAAAGCAACCCTTGGACATATGAGGAGTTTTGGAGGTGGAATTCCATTTCAGCTGTGCGTGCCCGGACCGGAATGACAGTTCTTCTCGCCAGGAAGGAAAGGGCAGAGCCCCAGTGTTTCAAAGGCTGATCAGTGGTGGCTCAAGGAGGCCAAGGCCAGCCAGACCTGTTTGTCTTGGCAGCTTTTGTCTTGGAGCAACCCTTGCATAGACGGAATTTGGGAGGCCAAATCCCAGGTTTGTCCATGGACGTCTGGCCCAGAAGGACAGTTCTTTTCCATTGGCAGAAAAGTGAGGAGCACCAGTGTTTCAAAGGCAGATGAGAGCTGGCCCTCAGGAAGCCAAGGGAAGCTGGACATTCCTGGCAGCTTTTGTCGGGCAGCTATTCCTTGGATCTATGGAATTTCAGAGGTGGATTCCCAATTTTGGCCATGGATGGCTGGACTTGAAAGATGGTTTTGTTCCATGGGAAGCAAAGCACAGCCCCCGCGTGTTTTGAAGGCAGATGCGAGGTGGCCCCCAAGAGGCCAAGGCCAGCGTGAGCTGTCTGTCCTGGCAGGTTTCACATGGGAACAATCCTCGGATAGAATCCAATGTGGAGGTAGAATCCTCATTTCAGCCATGGGTCCCTGGAGGAGAAGGACAGT
This sequence comes from Coloeus monedula, assembly GCF_965178545.1. Taxonomy (NCBI): domain Eukaryota; kingdom Metazoa; phylum Chordata; class Aves; order Passeriformes; family Corvidae; genus Coloeus; species Coloeus monedula. The sequence goes on along the minus strand of NC_138814.1, from coordinate 2,678,910 downwards.
TCTTTCCCAAAGAAAGGAAAGCAAGGAACTCCAGCGTTTCAGGGCCAGAGGAGAAGCAACCCTCAACATGCCAAGCTCAGCTGGAGCAGGCAGGTGGCCCCCAGGAGGCCAAGCCAACCACACCTGTTCCACCTTCTTTGGATCCTCGGGGCCCTGCAGCATCACAATTTTGTTCCCCTGACGCCCAGCAATAGCACAGTGGGCTCTAGAGCGGCACAAAGACCCCTTGCTTCCATGAGGCCTTGCTGTGTCCAAATGGTTGCCTTGCTTCCATGGGGCTGCAAAATAACACAATGGCCCACTGCTTCCATGAGGTCACAGAGTGTCACAATGGTCTCCATGATTCCATCAGGTCCTGCAGGGTCACAATGGCTCCTTGGTTCTATTGGGCTCCCCAGGATCACAATGGCCCCTTGCTTCCACAAGGCCTGGCTGGGTCACACTGGCCCTTTGCTTCCATGACACCTTGCAGTGTCACAATGGCCCCTTGCTTCTATGAGGTCTGGCTGTGTCACAATGGCCCCTGGCTGCCATGAGGCCCTGCGATGTCACAATGGTCTCATTGCTTCCACGAGGCCCTGCAGTTCCACAATGGCCCTTCAGTGTCACAAGGCCTTGAAGTGTCAGAACAGTCTCAGCGGGTTCCCCAGCTGCTTCACAATGGCCTCCTTGGTTCCATGATGCCCCGTGGCGTAACAATGCTATCCTTGCTTCCACACAGTCCGAATGGCCCCGGGGCCTCAGGGAGCCCCACAGTGTCACTACGATGCCCTTGATTCCACCAGGCCCTGCCGTGCTGCAATGACCCCTTGCTTTTACAAGGCCCTGCAGTGTCACAATGGCCCCTTGGTTCTGAAGCGTGCAAGAGCTTAATACTAAGAGCAAGGCTCCAAAAAACGCTTTGTCATTATCACTGCTCAACACCTGAAGGGCTTCAAAAGTGCTTCGTCATTAGGGCTGCTTGTCAGAATCACTCTTGAACGCCTGGAAACTACGTGCCGTACGGGCCGTGCATAGCCCGCCTGGAGGCCCATAAAAAGGAAGGCAAAACTGGTGCAAAATGTGGAGGCGAAAGCGAAAGGTAGAATCCCTGCCCTTTGCCTTTCCCCCCACCACCCATCGCCTGCTGCCAGACACCCTGAGGCCTCCGGGAGCCAACGCCGCCCGCCTGGGGAGAACCCCCCAATCCTTCACCCCCGCACTGAAATCCCGAGGGAGTTGTGCAACCCCTAGCCCTGCTCCTTCGTCCCAGGAGCACCGAGGTTCAGCTGTAAGCATTGAGCCTGCATCTCGGAGCATGGGCTGCCGCTTTCCAGCCAAACTGCTCCAGAGATGGGAAGAGGCACATAAGACGCTTCCAACAGCAGAAAAAAAAAGGCAAACACTTCTCCACTTCCCCCACCCTGTCTCAGCAGCAACAAAAGTAGCACAGTGTGGTGGTGACTTATCCTATGCTTTTTAGAGTAACCTTGGCTTTTCTACCTTTTCTCGACTTTTCTCCTTCTTTCTCTTTGCCTCTCTTACCATTAGATAAACAGATACCCATTTTTTTGGCACCAACATTTAATCTCGTTCGGTTTGAATCCGGCCTTTGGGAATATTTTGAACCTTCAAAGTTCTTTCCTTTTTCTACTCAGAGATTTCGTTTTCTTGACCCTGCTGGGTGTCAATCAGATAGTAACAAAGCGTCATAATGCTCTCCACGGTTCCATGAGGCCCCACAATGTCACAACGGACTTTTGGTTCCAGGAACTTTCGTACTGTCAGCAACAGTCGCCTTGGGTCCGCAGTGTCACAATGGACCCTTGGCTCCATGAGGCTCCGTAGCGTAACATGGACGCCTTGATTGCATGAGGTTGTGTAGTGTCACAAGGATCTCCTTGGTTCTGCGGCCCTGCTGTGTGACAATGGGCCTGTGGTTCCATGAAGTTCTGTACTGTCGACCATGATCTCCTTGCTTGCACAGTGTCATAACTGACCCTTGGTTCCATCAGGTGCCTGGCCTCCAACAGCTTCTAAGAGACCCTTATGGCCCCTCAAGGCCCCTCACAGCCCCTCATGACCCCTCAATGCCCCTCACAGCTCCCCATGGCCCCTCATGGCAGCTCACAGTCCCTCACAGCCCCTCACAGTTCACGGCCCCTCATGACCCTTCACAGCCCCTAACAAACCCTCATGGCGCCTCACAGCCCTTCACAGCCCCTCACGGCCTCTCACAGCCCAAGGCGTGGGACTCCTCCCGAAGGAGAAGAGATCAGGCTCTGCTTGTTCTCCTTTACTTTTGGTCACTTCACAGTGATGAGTAAAGGAAGGCTGAAATGAAACCTGTCTCCAGCACTTCCCTCTGGGATAATTGCGGGCCTGAAGCTCTGTGCTGGCGCTGGCCCAAGTGGGAACATCACTGCAGCCCCCCACAGCCTTTGCTGTCCCCCGTGTCCATTCCCTGTCCCTGAGACCTGCCCAGCTCTGCCAGCAGCAGGAGCCACAGTGCAGTGGGCCCTGTACCAGCACAGCCGGGGCTCCCGGCCAAGAGCAGCAGCAGCGCCAGCCCCTTCCCACCTGCTTGTGCCTCGGCTTCCCAAGAGGGTTTTCCCGGTCAATTTCTGGACTAGAGCAACAATCACCCACAAACAGACCTGATTCCTCAGAGCCCGGCTGTGCTGCCCCGATGCAACCTTCAGAGAAAGAAAGGAGCAGGTTCCAGCGCTGTTCCCAGCACTGTTTCACTCATCCTCAGGGGACAGCAGGAGGCTGTCGTCATCCCCGCGGCTGCCCCACCTCGCTGGCCCCTTCCTTTGCTGATGGCTCTGCGTCCTGCCTGCCTCTGCCTTGGCACACAAAGCCTTGGGCTGCTCCAGACTCCTTCTGGGGGACACGTTGCACCACTGCACTGCCCTGGGAGAGAAATTCCTTTCTCCTTGTGTCCAGTCTGGACCTCCCCAGCTGCCCTTTGCATTCATTCTTTCTTTTGCCGCCTGCTCTCTACTATGTAGAAAGGATCCACCCGCTCTGAAACCACCCTCCAAGCCCTGCCAGGACTCTCCTCCACTCTCCTCAGTCTCCACTCCACTCAACACAGAGCTCCTTTGTCCCTAGGTACTGATCATGTGCTTGAGGCCACGGGCACCTGGACAAGAAGGTCGCTTCTTTTCTACAGGAAGGAAGCCACAGAACCCCAGTGGTTTGAAGGCACATGAGAGGCAGCCACCAGAGGCCAAGGCAAGCCAGAGCTGTCTGTCCTTGCAGCTTGTGTCTGAAAGCAACCCTTGGACATATGAGGAGTTTTGGAGGTGGAATTCCATTTCAGCTGTGCGTGCCCGGACCGGAATGACAGTTCTTCTCGCCACGAAGGAAAGGGCAGAGCCCCAGTGTTTCAAAGGCTGATCAGTGGTGGCTCAAGGAGGCCAAGGCCAGCCAGACCTGTTTGTCTTGGCAGCTTTTGTCTTGGAGCAACCCTTGCATAGACGGAATTTGGGAGGCCAAATCCCAGGTTTGTCCATGGACGTCTGGCCCAGAAGGACAGTTCTTTTCCATTGGCAGAAAAGTGAGGAGCGCCAGTGTTTCAAAGGCAGATGAGAGCTGGCCCTCAGGAAGCCAAGGGAAGCTGGACATTCCTGGCAGCTTTTGTCGGGCAGCTATTCCTTGGATCTATGGAATTTCAGAGGTGGATTCCCAATTTTGGCCATGGATGGCTGGACTTGAAAGATGGTTTTGTTCCATGGGAAGCAAAGCACAGCCCCCGCGTGTTTTGAAGGCAGATGCGAGGTGGCCCCCAAGAGGCCAAGGCCAGCGTGAGCTGTCTGTCCTGGCAGGTTTCACATGGGAACAATCCTCGGATAGAATCCAATGTGGAGGTAGAATCCTCATTTCAGCCATGGGTCCCTGGAGGAGAAGGACAGTTCTTTCCCACAGAAAGGAAAGCAAGGAACTCCAGCGTTTCAGGGCCAGAGGAGAAGCAACCCTCAACATGCCAAGCTCAGCTGGAGCAGGCAGGTGGCCCCCAGGAGGCCAAGCCAACCACACCTGTTCCACCTTCTTTGGATCCTTGGGGCCCTGCAGCATCACAGTTTTGTTCCCCTGACGCCCAGCAATAGCACAGTGGGCTCTAGAGCGGCACAAAGACCCCTTGCTTCCATGAGGCCTTGCTGTGTCCAAATGGTTGCCTTGTTTCCATGGGGCTGCAAAATAACACAATGGCCCACTGCTTCCATGAGGTCACAGAGTGTCACAATGGTCTCCATGATTCCATCAGGTCCTGCAGGGTCACAATGGCTCCTTGGTTCTATTGGGCTCCCCAGGATCACAATGGCCCCTTGCTTCCACAAGGCCTGGCTGGGTCACACTGGCCCTTTGCTTCCATGACACCTTGCAGTGTCACAATGGCCCCTTGCTTCTATGAGGTCTGGCTGTGTCACAATGGCCCCTGGCTGCCATGAGGCCCTGCGATGTCACAATGGTCTCATTGCTTCCACGAGGCCCTGCAGTTCCACAATGGCCCTTCAGTGTCACAAGGCCTTGAAGTGTCAGAACAGTCTCAGCGGGTTCCCCAGCTGCTTCACAATGGCCTCCTTGGTTCCATGATGCCCCGTGGCGTAACAATGCTATCCTTGCTTCCACACAGTCCGAATGGCCCCGGGGCCTCAGGGAGCCCCACAGTGTCACTACGATGCCCTTGATTCCACCAGGCCCTGCCGTGCTGCAATGACCCCTTGCTTTTACAAGGCCCTGCAGTGTCACAATGGCCCCTTGGTTCTGAAGCGTGCAAGAGCCTAATACTAAGAGCAAGGCTCCAAAAAACGCTTTGTCATTATCACTGCTCAACACCTGAAGGGCTTCAAAAGTGCTTCGTCATTAGGGCTGCTTGTCAGAATCACTCTTGAACACCTGGAAACTACGTGCCGTACGGGCCGTGCATAGCCCGCCTGGAGGCCCATAAAAAGGAAGGCAAAACTGGTGCAAAATGTGGAGGCGAAAGCGAAAGGTAGAATCCCCGCCCTTTGCCTTTCCCCCCACCACCCATCGCCTGCTGCCAGACACCCTGAGGCCTCCGGGAGCCAATGCCGCCCGCCTGGGGAGAACCCCCCAATCCTTCACCCCCGCACTGAAATCCCGAGGGAGTTGTGCAACCCCTAGCCCTGCTCCTTCGTCCCAGGCGCACCGAGGTTCAGCTGTAAGCATTGAGCCTGCATCTCGGAGCATGGGCTGCCGCTTTCCAGCCAAACTGCTCCAGAGATGGGAAGAGGCAGATAAGACGCTTCCAACAGCAGAAAAAAAAAGGCAAACACTTCTCCACTTCCCCCACCCTGTCTCAGCAGCAACAAAAGTAGCACAGTGTGGTGGTGACTTATCCTATGCTTTTTAGAGTAACCTTGGCTTTTCTAACTTTTCTCGACTTTTCTCCTTCTTTCTCTTTGCCTCTCTTACCATTAGATAAACAGATACCCATTTTTTTGGCACCAACATTTAATCTCGTTCGGTTTGAATCCGGCCTTTGGGAATATTTTGAACCTTCAAAGTTCTTTCCTTTTTCTACTCAGAGATTTCGTTTTCTTGACCCTGCTGGGTGTCAATCAGATAGTAACAAAGCGTCATAATGCTCTCCACGGTTCCATGAGGCCCCACAATGTCACAACGGACTTTTGGTTCCAGGAACTTTCGTACTGTCAGCAACAGTCGCCTTGGGTCCGCAGTGTCACAATGGACCCTTGGCTCCATGAGGCTCCGTAGCGTAACATGGACGCCTTGATTGCATGAGGTTGTGTAGTGTCACAAGGATCTCCTTGGTTCTGCGGCCCTGCTGTGTGACAATGGGCCTGTGGTTCCATGAAGTTCTGTACTGTCGACCATGATCTCCTTGCTTGCACAGTGTCATAACTGACCCTTGGTTCCATCAGGTGCCTGGCCTCCAACAGCTTCTAAGAGACCCTTATGGCCCCTCAAGGCCCCTCACAGCCCCTCATTACCCCTCAATGCCCCTCACAGCTCCCCATGGCCCCTCATGGCAGCTCACAGTCCCTCACAGCCCCTCACAGTTCACGGCCCCTCATGACCCTTCACAGCCCCTAACAAACCCTCATGGCGCCTCACAGCCCTTCACAGCCCCTCATTGCCTCTCACAGCCCAAGGCGTGGGACTCCTCCCGAAGGAGAAGAGATCAGGCTCTGCTTGTTCTCCTTTACTTTTGGTCACTTCACAGTGATGAGTAAAGGAAGGCTGAAATGAAACCTGTCTCCAGCACTTCCCTCTGGGATAATTGCGGGCCTGAAGCTCTGTGCTGGCGCTGGCCCAAGTGGGAACATCACTGCAGCACCCCACAGCCTTTGCTGTCCCCCGTGTCCATTCCCTGTCCCTGAGACCTGCCCAGCTCTGCCAGCAGCAGGAGCCACAGTGCAGTGGGCCCTGTACCGGCACAGCCGGGGCTCCCGGCCAAGAGCAGCAGCAGCGCCAGCCCCTTCCCACCTGCTTGTGCCTCGGCTTCCCAAGAGGTTTTTCCCGGTCAATTTCTGGACTAGAGCAACAATCACCCACAAACAGACCTGATTCCTCAGAGCCCGGCTGTGCTGCCCCGATGCAACCTTCAGAGAAAGAAAGGAGCAGGTTCCAGCGCTGTTCCCAGCACTGTTTCACTCATCCTCAGGGGACAGCAGGAGGCTGTCGTCATCCCCGCGGCTGCCCCACCTCGCTGGGCCCTTCCTTTGCTGATGGCTCTGCGTCCTGCCTGCCTCTGCCTTGGCACACAAAGCCTTGGGCTGCTCCAGACTCCTTCTGGGGGACACGTTGCACCACTGCACTGCCCTGGGAGAGAAATTCCTTTCTCCTTGTGTCCAGTCTGGACCTCCCCAGCTGCCCTTTGCATTCATTCTTTCTTTTGCCGCCTGCTCTCTACTATGTAGAAAGGATCCACCCGCTCTGAAACCACCCTCCAAGCCCTGCCAGGACTCTCCTCCACTCTCCTCAGTCTCCACTCCACTCAACACAGAGCTCCTTTGTCCCTAGGTACTGATCATGTGCTTGAGGCCACGGGCACCTGGACAAGAAGGTCGCTTCTTTTCTACAGGAAGGAAGCCACAGAACCCCAGTGGTTTGAAGGCACATGAGAGGCAGCCACCAGAGGCCAAGGCAAGCCAGAGCTGTCTGTCCTTGCAGCTTGTGTCTGAAAGCAACCCTTGGACATATGAGGAGTTTTGCAGGTGGAATTCCATTTCAGCTGTGCGTGCCCGGACCGGAATGACAGTTCTTCTCGCCAGGAAGGAAAGGGCAGAGCCCCAGTGTTTCAAAGGCTGATCAGTGGTGGCTCAAGGAGGCCAAGGCCAGCCAGACCTGTTTGTCTTGGCAGCTTTTGTCTTGGAGCAACCCTTGCATAGACGGAATTTGGGAGGCCAAATCCCAGGTTTGTCCATGGACGTCTGGCCCAGAAGGACAGTTCTTTTCCATTGGCAGAAAAGTGAGGAGCGCCAGTGTTTCAAAGGCAGATGAGAGCTGGCCCTCAGGAAGCCAAGGGAAGCTGGACATTCCTGGCAGCTTTTGTCGGGCAGCTATTCCTTGGATCTATGGAATTTCAGAGGTGGATTCCCAATTTTGGCCATGGATGGCTGGACTTGAAAGATGGTTTTGTTCCATGGGAAGCAAAGCACAGCCCCCGCGTGTTTTGAAGGCAGATGCGAGGTGGCCCCCAAGAGGCCAAGGCCAGCGTGAGCTGTCTGTCCTGGCAGGTTTCACATGGGAACAATCCTCGGATAGAATCCAATGTGGAGGTAGAATCCTCATTTCAGCCATGGGTCCCTGGAGGAGAAGGACAGTTCTTTCCCACAGAAAGGAAAGCAAGGAACTCCAGCGTTTCAGGGCCAGAGGAGAAGCAACCCTCAACATGCCAAGCTCAGCTGGAGCAGGCAGGTGGCCCCCAGGAGGCCAAGCCAACCACACCTGTTCCACCTTCTTTGGATCCTCGGGGCCCTGCAGCATCACAATTTTGTTCCCCTGACGCCCAGCAATAGCACAGTGGGCTCTAGAGCGGCACAAAGACCCCTTGCTTCCATGAGGCCTTGCTGTGTCCAAATGGTTGCCTTGCTTCCATGGGGCTGCAAAATAACACAATGGCCCACTGCTTCCATGAGGTCACAGAGTGTCACAATGGTCTCCATGATTCCATCAGGTCCTGCAGGGTCACAATGGCTCCTTGGTTCTATTGGGCTCCCCAGGATCACAATGGCCCCTTGCTTCCACAAGGCCTGGCTGGGTCACACTGGCCCTTTGCTTCCATGACACCTTGCAGTGTCACAATGGCCCCTTGCTTCTATGAGGTCTGGCTGTGTCACAATGGCCCCTGGCTGCCATGAGGCCCTGCGATGTCACAATGGTCTCATTGCTTCCACGAGGCCCTGCAGTTCCACAATGGCCCTTCAGTGTCACAAGGCCTTGAAGTGTCAGAACAGTCTCAGCGGGTTCCCCAGCTGCTTCACAATGGCCTCCTTGGTTCCATGATGCCCCGTGGCGTAACAATGCTATCCTTGCTTCCACACAGTCCGAATGGCCCCGGGGCCTCAGGGAGCCCCACAGTGTCACTACGATGCCCTTGATTCCACCAGGCCCTGCCGTGCTGCAATGACCCCTTGCTTTTACAAGGCCCTGCAGTGTCACAATGGCCCCTTGGTTCTGAAGCGTGCAAGAGCTTAATACTAAGAGCAAGGCTCCAAAAAACGCTTTGTCATTATCACTGCTCAACACCTGAAGGGCTTCAAAAGTGCTTCGTCATTAGGGCTGCTTGTCAGAATCACTCTTGAACGCCTGGAAACTACGTGCCGTACGGGCCGTGCATAGCCCGCCTGGAGGCCCATAAAAAGGAAGGCAAAACTGGTGCAAAATGTGGAGGCGAAAGCGAAAGGTAGAATCCCCGCCCTTTGCCTTTCCCCCCACCACCCATCGCCTGCTGCCAGACACCCTGAGGCCTCCGGGAGCCAATGCCGCCCGCCTGGGGAGAACCCCCCAATCCTTCACCCCCGCACTGAAATCCCGAGGGAGTTGTGCAACCCCTAGCCCTGCTCCTTCGTCCCAGGCGCACCGAGGTTCAGCTGTAAGCATTGAGCCTGCATCTCGGAGCATGGGCTGCCGCTTTCCAGCCAAACTGCTCCAGAGATGGGAAGAGGCAGATAAGACGCTTCCAACAGCAGAAAAAAAAAGGCAAACACTTCTCCACTTCCCCCACCCTGTCTCAGCAGCAACAAAAGTAGCACAGTGTGGTGGTGACTTATCCTATGCTTTTTAGAGTAACCTTGGCTTTTCTAACTTTTCTCGACTTTTCTCCTTCTTTCTCTTTGCCTCTCTTACCATTAGATAAACAGATACCCATTTTTTTGGCACCAACATTTAATCTCGTTCGGTTTGAATCCGGCCTTTGGGAATATTTTGAACCTTCAAAGTTCTTTCCTTTTTCTACTCAGAGATTTCGTTTTCTTGACCCTGCTGGGTGTCAATCAGATAGTAACAAAGCGTCATAATGCTCTCCACGGTTCCATGAGGCCCCACAATGTCACAACGGACTTTTGGTTCCAGGAACTTTCGTACTGTCAGCAACAGTCGCCTTGGGTCCGCAGTGTCACAATGGACCCTTGGCTCCATGAGGCTCCGTAGCGTAACATGGACGCCTTGATTGCATGAGGTTGTGTAGTGTCACAAGGATCTCCTTGGTTCTGCGGCCCTGCTGTGTGACAATGGGCCTGTGGTTCCATGAAGTTCTGTACTGTCGACCATGATCTCCTTGCTTGCACAGTGTCATAACTGACCCTTGGTTCCATCAGGTGCCTGGCCTCCAACAGCTTCTAAGAGACCCTTATGGCCCCTCAAGGCCCCTCACAGCCCCTCATGACCCCTCAATGCCCCTCACAGCTCCCCATGGCCCCTCATGGCAGCTCACAGTCCCTCACAGCCCCTCACAGTTCACGGCCCCTCATGACCCTTCACAGCCCCTAACAATCTCTCACGGCCCCTCACAGCACCTCATGGCCCCTCAAGGCCCCTCACGGCCCCTCACGACTCCTCATGACCCTTCACAGCCCCTAACAAACCCTCATGGCGCCTCACAGCCCTTCACAGCCCCTCACGGCCTCTCACAGCCCAAGGCGTGGGACTCCTCCCGAAGGAGAAGAGATCAGGCTCTGCTTGTTCTCCTTTACTTTTGGTCACTTCACAGTGATGAGTAAAGGAAGGCTGAAATGAAACCTGTCTCCAGCACTTCCCTCTGGGATAATTGCGGGCCTGAAGCTCTGTGCTGGCGCTGGCCCAAGTGGGAACATCACTGCAGCACCCCACAGCCTTTGCTGTCCCCCGTGTCCATTCCCTGTCCCTGAGACCTGCCCAGCTCTGCCAGCAGCAGGAGCCACAGTGCAGTGGGCCCTGTACCGGCACAGCCGGGGCTCCCGGCCAAGAGCAGCAGCAGCGCCAGCCCCTTCCCACCTGCTTGTGCCTCGGCTTCCCAAGAGGTTTTTCCCGGTCAATTTCTGGACTAGAGCAACAATCACCCACAAACAGACCTGATTCCTCAGAGCCCGGCTGTTCTGCCCCGATGCAACCTTCAGAGAAAGAAAGGAGCAGGTTCCAGCGCTGTTCCCAGCACTGTTTCACTCATCCTCAGGGGACAGCAGGAGGCTGTCGTCATCCCCGCGGCTGCCCCACCTCGCTGGCCCCTTCCTTTGCTGATGGCTCTGCGTCCTGCCTGCCTCTGCCTTGGCACACAAAGCCTTGGGCTGCTCCAGACTCCTTCTGGGGGACACGTTGCACCACTGCACTGCCCTGGGAGAGAAATTCCTTTCTCCTTGTGTCCAGTCTGGACCTCCCCAGCTGCCCTTTGCATTCATTCTTTCTTTTGCCGCCTGCTCTCTACTATGTAGAAAGGATCCACCCGCTCTGAAACCACCCTCCAAGCCCTGCCAGGACTCTCCTCCACTCTCCTCAGTCTCCACTCCACTCAACACAGAGCTCCTTTGTCCCTAGGTACTGATCATGTGCTTGAGGCCATGGGCACCTGGACAAGAAGGTCGCTTCTTTTCTACAGGAAGGAAGCCACAGAACCCCAGTGGTTTGAAGGCACATGAGAGGCAGCCACCAGAGGCCAAGGCAAGCCAGAGCTGTCTGTCCTTGCAGCTTGTGTCTGAAAGCAACCCTTGGACATATGAGGAGTTTTGCAGGTGGAATTCCATTTCAGCTGTGCGTGCCCGGACCGGAATGACAGTTCTTCTCGCCAGGAAGGAAAGGGCAGAGCCCCAGTGTTTCAAAGGCTGATCAGTGGTGGCTCAAGGAGGCCAAGGCCAGCCAGACCTGTTTGTCTTGGCAGCTTTTGTCTTGGAGCAACCCTTGCATAGACGGAATTTGGGAGGCCAAATCCCAGGTTTGTCCATGGACGTCTGGCCCAGAAGGACAGTTCTTTTCCATTGGCAGAAAAGTGAGGAGCACCAGTGTTTCAAAGGCAGATGAGAGCTGGCCCTCAGGAAGCCAAGGGAAGCTGGACATTCCTGGCAGCTTTTGTCGGGCAGCTATTCCTTGGATCTATGGAATTTCAGAGGTGGATTCCCAATTTTGGCCATGGATGGCTGGACTTGAAAGATGGTTTTGTTCCATGGGAAGCAAAGCACAGCCCCCGCGTGTTTTGAAGGCAGATGCGAGGTGGCCCCCAAGAGGCCAAGGCCAGCGTGAGCTGTCTGTCCTGGCAGGTTTCACATGGGAACAATCCTCGGATAGAATCCAATGTGGAGGTAGAATCCTCATTTCAGCCATGGGTCCCTGGAGGAGAAGGACAGTTCTTTCCCACAGAAAGGAAAGCAAGGAACTCCAGCGTTTCAGGGCCAGAGGAGAAGCAACCCTCAACATGCCAAGCTCAGCTGGAGCAGGCAGGTGGCCCCCAGGAGGCCAAGCCAACCACACCTGTTCCACCTTCTTTGGATCCTCGGGGCCCTGCAGCATCACAATTTTGTTCCCCTGACGCCCAGCAATAGCACAGTGGGCTCTAGAGCGGCACAAAGACCCCTTGCTTCCATGAGGCCTTGCTGTGTCCAAATGGTTGCCTTGCTTCCATGGGGCTGCAAAATAACACAATGGCCCACTGCTTCCATGAGGTCACAGAGTGTCACAATGGTCTCCATGATTCCATCAGGTCCTGCAGGGTCACAATGGCTCCTTGGTTCTATTGGGCTCCCCAGGATCACAATGGCCCCTTGCTTCCACAAGGCCTGGCTGGGTCACACTGGCCCTTTGCTTCCATGACACCTTGCAGTGTCACAATGGCCCCTTGCTTCTATGAGGTCTGGCTGTGTCACAATGGCCCCTGGCTGCCATGAGGCCCTGCGATGTCACAATGGTCTCATTGCTTCCACGAGGCCCTGCAGTTCCACAATGGCCCTTCAGTGTCACAAGGCCTTGAAGTGTCAGAACAGTCTCAGCGGGTTCCCCAGCTGCTTCACAATGGCCTCCTTGGTTCCATGATGCCCCGTGGCGTAACAATGCTATCCTTGCTTCCACACAGTCCGAATGGCCCCGGGGCCTCAGGGAGCCCCACAGTGTCACTACGATGCCCTTGATTCCACCAGGCCCTGCCGTGCTGCAATGACCCCTTGCTTTTACAAGGCCCTGCAGTGTCACAATGGCCCCTTGGTTCTGAAGCGTGCAAGAGCTTAATACTAAGAGCAAGGCTCCAAAAAACGCTTTGTCATTATCACTGCTCAACACCTGAAGGGCTTCAAAAGTGCTTCGTCATTAGGGCTGCTTGTCAGAATCACTCTTGAACGCCTGGAAACTACGTGCCGTACGGGCCGTGCATAGCCCGCCTGGAGGCCCATAAAAAGGAAGGCAAAACTGGTGCAAAATGTGGAGGCGAAAGCGAAAGGTAGAATCCCTGCCCTTTGCCTTTCCCCCCACCACCCATCGCCTGCTGCCAGACACCCTGAGGCCTCCGGGAGCCAACGCCGCCCGCCTGGGGAGAACCCCCCAATCCTTCACCCCCGCACTGAAATCCCGAGGGAGTTGTGCAACCCCTAGCCCTGCTCCTTCGTCCCAGGAGCACCGAGGTTCAGCTGTAAGCATTGAGCCTGCATCTCGGAGCATGGGCTGCCGCTTTCCAGCCAAACTGCTCCAGAGATGGGAAGAGGCAGATAAGACGCTTCCAACAGCAGAAAAAAAAAGGCAAACACTTCTCCACTTCCCCCACCCTGTCTCAGCAGCAACAAAAGTAGCACAGTGTGGTGGTGACTTATCCTATGCTTTTTAGAGTAACCTTGGCTTTTCTACCTTTTCTCGACTTTTCTCCTTCTTTCTCTTTGCCTCTCTTACCATTAGATAAACAGATACCCATTTTTTTGGCACCAACATTTAATCTCGTTCGGTTTGAATCCGGCCTTTGGGAATATTTTGAACCTTCAAAGTTCTTTCCTTTTTCTACTCAGAGATTTCGTTTTCTTGACCCTGCTGGGTGTCAATCAGATAGTAACAAAGTGTCATAATGCTCTCCACGGTTCCATGAGGCCCCACAATGTCACAACGGACTTTTGGTTCCAGGAACTTTCGTACTGTCAGCAACAGTCGCCTTGGGTCCGCAGTGTCACAATGGACCCTTGGCTCCATGAGGCTCCGTAGCGTAACATGGACGCCTTGATTGCATGAGGTTGTGTAGTGTCACAAGGATCTCCTTGGTTCTGCGGCCCTGCTGTGTGACAATGGGCCTGTGGTTCCATGAAGTTCTGTACTGTCGACCATGATCTCCTTGCTTGCACAGTGTCATAACTGACCCTTGGTTCCATCAGGTGCCTGGCCTCCAACAGCTTCTAAGAGACCCTTATGGCCCCTCAAGGCCCCTCACAGCCCCTCATGACCCCTCAATGCCCCTCACAGCTCCCCATGGCCCCTCATGGCAGCTCACAGTCCCTCACAGCCCCTCACAGTTCACGGCCCCTCATGACCCTTCACAGCCCCTAACAAACCCTCATGGCGCCTCACAGCCCTTCACAGCCCCTCACGGCCTCTCACAGCCCAAGGCGTGGGACTCCTCCCGAAGGAGAAGAGATCAGGCTCTGCTTGTTCTCCTTTACTTTTGGTCACTTCACAGTGATGAGTAAAGGAAGGCTGAAATGAAACCTGTCTCCAGCACTTCCCTCTGGGATAATTGCGGGCCTGAAGCTCTGTGCTGGCGCTGGCCCAAGTGGGAACATCACTGCAGCCCCCCACAGCCTTTGCTGTCCCCCGTGTCCATTCCCTGTCCCTGAGACCTGCCCAGCTCTGCCAGCAGCAGGAGCCACAGTGCAGTGGGCCCTGTACCGGCACAGCCGGGGCTCCCGGCCAAGAGCAGCAGCAGCGCCAGCCCCTTCCCACCTGCTTGTGCCTCGGCTTCCCAAGAGGGTTTTCCCGGTCAATTTCTGGACTAGAGCAACAATCACCCACAAACAGACCTGATTCCTCAGAGCCCGGCTGTGCTGCCCCGATGCAACCTTCAGAGAAAGAAAGGAGCAGGTTCCAGCGCTGTTCCCAGCACTGTTTCACTCATCCTCAGGGGACAGCAGGAGGCTGTCGTCATCCCCGCGGCTGCCCCACCTCGCTGGGCCCTTCCTTTGCTGATGGCTCTGCGTCCTGCCTGCCTCTGCCTTGGCACACAAAGCCTTGGGCTGCTCCAGACTCCTTCTGGGGGACACGTTGCACCACTGCACTGCCCTGGGAGAGAAATTCCTTTCTCCTTGTGTCCAGTCTGGACCTCCCCAGCTGCCCTTTGCATTCATTCTTTCTTTTGCCGCCTGCTCTCTACTATGTAGAAAGGATCCACCCGCTCTGAAACCACCCTCCAAGCCCTGCCAGGACTCTCCTCCACTCTCCTCAGTCTCCACTCCACTCAACACAGAGCTCCTTTGTCCCTAGGTACTGATCATGTGCTTGAGGCCACGGGCACCTGGACAAGAAGGTCGCTTCTTTTCTACAGGAAGGAAGCCACAGAACCCCAGTGGTTTGAAGGCACATGAGAGGCAGCCACCAGAGGCCAAGGCAAGCCAGAGCTGTCTGTCCTTGCAGCTTGTGTCTGAAAGCAACCCTTGGACATATGAGGAGTTTTGGAGGTGGAATTCCATTTCAGCTGTGCGTGCCCGGACCGGAATGACAGTTCTTCTCGCCACGAAGGAAAGGGCAGAGCCCCAGTGTTTCAAAGGCTGATCAGTGGTGGCTCAAGGAGGCCAAGGCCAGCCAGACCTGTTTGTCTTGGCAGCTTTTGTCTTGGAGCAACCCTTGCATAGACGGAATTTGGGAGGCCAAATCCCAGGTTTGTCCATGGACGTCTGGCCCAGAAGGACAGTTCTTTTCCATTGGCAGAAAAGTGAGGAGCGCCAGTGTTTCAAAGGCAGATGAGAGCTGGCCCTCAGGAAGCCAAGGGAAGCTGGACATTCCTGGCAGCTTTTGTCGGGCAGCTATTCCTTGGATCTATGGAATTTCAGAGGTGGATTCCCAATTTTGGCCATGGATGGCTGGACTTGAAAGATGGTTTTGTTCCATGGGAAGCAAAGCACAGCCCCCGCGTGTTTTGAAGGCAGATGCGAGGTGGCCCCCAAGAGGCCAAGGCCAGCGTGAGCTGTCTGTCCTGGCAGGTTTCACATGGGAACAATCCTCGGATAGAATCCAATGTGGAGGTAGAATCCTCATTTCAGCCATGGGTCCCTGGAGGAGAAGGACAGTTCTTTCCCACAGAAAGGAAAGCAAGGAACTCCAGCGTTTCAGGGCCAGAGGAGAAGCAACCCTCAACATGCCAAGCTCAGCTGGAGCAGGCAGGTGGCCCCCAGGAGGCCAAGCCAACCACACCTGTTCCACCTTCTTTGGATCCTTGGGGCCCTGCAGCATCACAGTTTTGTTCCCCTGACGCCCAGCAATAGCACAGTGGGCTCTAGAGTGGCACAAAGACCCCTTGCTTCCATGAGGCCTTGCTGTGTCCAAATGGTTGCCTTGTTTCCATGGGGCTGCAAAATAACACAATGGCCCACTGCTTCCATGAGGTCACAGAGTGTCACAATGGTCTCCATGATTCCATCAGGTCCTGCAGGGTCACAATGGCTCCTTGGTTCTATTGGGCTCCCCAGGATCACAATGGCCCCTTGCTTCCACAAGGCCTGGCTGGGTCACACTGGCCCTTTGCTTCCATGACACCTTGCAGTGTCACAATGGCCCCTTGCTTCTATGAGGCCTGGCTGTGTCACAATGGCCCCTGGCTGCCATGAGGCCCTGCGATGTCACAATGGTCTCATTGCTTCCACGAGGCCCTGCAGTTCCACAATGGCCCTTCAGTGTCACAAGGCCTTGAAGTGTCAGAACAGTCTCAGCGGGTTCCCCAGCTGCTTCACAATGGCCTCCTTGGTTCCATGATGCCCCGTGGCGTAACAATGCTATCCTTGCTTCCACACAGTCCGAATGGCCCCGGGGCCTCAGGGAGCCCCACAGTGTCACTACGATGCCCTTGATTCCACCAGGCCCTGCCGTGCTGCAATGACCCCTTGCTTTTACAAGGCCCTGCAGTGTCACAATGGCCCCTTGGTTCTGAAGCGTGCAAGAGCCTAATACTAAGAGCAAGGCTCCAAAAAACGCTTTGTCATTATCACTGCTCAACACCTGAAGGGCTTCAAAAGTGCTTCGTCATTAGGGCTGCTTGTCAGAATCACTCTTGAACACCTGGAAACTACGTGCCGTACGGGCCGTGCATAGCCCGCCTGGAGGCCCATAAAAAGGAAGGCAAAACTGGTGCAAAATGTGGAGGCGAAAGCGAAAGGTAGAATCCCCGCCCTTTGCCTTTCCCCCCACCACCCATCGCCTGCTGCCAGACACCCTGAGGCCTCCGGGAGCCAATGCCGCCCGCCTGGGGAGAACCCCCCAATCCTTCACCCCCGCACTGAAATCCCGAGGGAGTTGTGCAACCCCTAGCCCTGCTCCTTCGTCCCAGGCGCACCGAGGTTCAGCTGTAAGCATTGAGCCTGCATCTCGGAGCATGGGCTGCCGCTTTCCAGCCAAACTGCTCCAGAGATGGGAAGAGGCAGATAAGACGCTTCCAACAGCAGAAAAAAAAAGGCAAACACTTCTCCACTTCCCCCACCCTGTCTCAGCAGCAACAAAAGTAGCACAGTGTGGTGGTGACTTATCCTATGCTTTTTAGAGTAACCTTGGCTTTTCTAACTTTTCTCGACTTTTCTCCTTCTTTCTCTTTGCCTCTCTTACCATTAGATAAACAGATACCCATTTTTTTGGCACCAACATTTAATCTCCTTTGGTTTGAATCCGGCCTTTGGGAATATTTTGAACCTTCAAAGTTCTTTCCTTTTTCTACTCAGAGATTTCGTTTTCTTGACCCTGCTGGGTGTCAATCAGATAGTAACAAAGCGTCATAATGCTCTCCACGGTTCCATGAGGCCCCACAATGTCACAACGGACTTTTGGTTCCAGGAACTTTCGTACTGTCAGCAACAGTCGCCTTGGGTCCGCAGTGTCACAATGGACCCTTGGCTCCATGAGGCTCCGTAGCGTAACATGGACGCCTTGATTGCATGAGGTTGTGTAGTGTCACAAGGATCTCCTTGGTTCTGCGGCCCTGCTGTGTGACAATGGGCCTGTGGTTCCATGAAGTTCTGTACTGTCGACCATGATCTCCTTGCTTGCACAGTGTCATAACTGACCCTTGGTTCCATCAGGTGCCTGGCCTCCAACAGCTTCTAAGAGACCCTTATGGCCCCTCAAGGCCCCTCACAGCCCCTCATGACCCCTCAATGCCCCTCACAGCTCCCCATGGCCCCTCATGGCAGCTCACAGTCCCTCACAGCCCCTCACAGTTCACGGCCCCTCATGACCCTTCACAGCCCCTAACAAACCCTCATGGCGCCTCACAGCCCTTCACAGCCCCTCATTGCCTCTCACAGCCCAAGGCGTGGGACTCCTCCCGAAGGAGAAGAGATCAGGCTCTGCTTGTTCTCCTTTACTTTTGGTCACTTCACAGTGATGAGTAAAGGAAGGCTGAAATGAAACCTGTCTCCAGCACTTCCCTCTGGGATAATTGCGGGCCTGAAGCTCTGTGCTGGCGCTGGCCCAAGTGGGAACATCACTGCAGCACCCCACAGCCTTTGCTGTCCCCCGTGTCCATTCCCTGTCCCTGAGACCTGCCCAGCTCTGCCAGCAGCAGGAGCCACAGTGCAGTGGGCCCTGTACCGGCACAGCCGGGGCTCCCGGCCAAGAGCAGCAGCAGCGCCAGCCCCTTCCCACCTGCTTGTGCCTCGGCTTCCCAAGAGGTTTTTCCCGGTCAATTTCTGGACTAGAGCAACAATCACCCACAAACAGACCTGATTCCTCAGAGCCCGGCTGTGCTGCCCCGATGCAACCTTCAGAGAAAGAAAGGAGCAGGTTCCAGCGCTGTTCCCAGCACTGTTTCACTCATCCTCAGGGGACAGCAGGAGGCTGTCGTCATCCCCGCGGCTGCCCCACCTCGCTGGGCCCTTCCTTTGCTGATGGCTCTGCGTCCTGCCTGCCTCTGCCTTGGCACACAAAGCCTTGGGCTGCTCCAGACTCCTTCTGGGGGACACGTTGCACCACTGCACTGCCCTGGGAGAGAAATTCCTTTCTCCTTGTGTCCAGTCTGGACCTCCCCAGCTGCCCTTTGCATTCATTCTTTCTTTTGCCGCCTGCTCTCTACTATGTAGAAAGGATCCACCCGCTCTGAAACCACCCTCCAAGCCCTGCCAGGACTCTCCTCCACTCTCCTCAGTCTCCACTCCACTCAACACAGAGCTCCTTTGTCCCTAGGTACTGATCATGTGCTTGAGGCCACGGGCACCTGGACAAGAAGGTCGCTTCTTTTCTACAGGAAGGAAGCCACAGAACCCCAGTGGTTTGAAGGCACATGAGAGGCAGCCACCAGAGGCCAAGGCAAGCCAGAGCTGTCTGTCCTTGCAGCTTCGGTCTGAAAGCAACCCTTGGACATATGAGGAGTTTTGGAGGTGGAATTCCATTTCAGCTGTGCGTGCCCGGACCGGAATGACAGTTCTTCTCGCCACGAAGGAAAGGGCAGAGCCCCAGTGTTTCAAAGGCTGATCAGTGGTGGCTCAAGGAGGCCAAGGCCAGCCAGACCTGTTTGTCTTGGCAGCTTTTGTCTTGGAGCAACCCTTGCATAGACGGAATTTGGGAGGCCAAATCCCAGGTTTGTCCATGGACGTCTGGCCCAGAAGGACAGTTCTTTTCCATTGGCAGAAAAGTGAGGAGCGCCAGTGTTTCAAAGGCAGATGAGAGCTGGCCCTCAGGAAGCCAAGGGAAGCTGGACATTCCTGGCAGCTTTTGTCGGGCAGCTATTCCTTGGATCTATGGAATTTCAGAGGTGGATTCCCAATTTTGGCCATGGATGGCTGGACTTGAAAGATGGTTTTGTTCCATGGGAAGCAAAGCACAGCCCCCGCGTGTTTTGAAGGCAGATGCGAGGTGGCCCCCAAGAGGCCAAGGCCAGCGTGAGCTGTCTGTCCTGGCAGGTTTCACATGGGAACAATCCTCGGATAGAATCCAATGTGGAGGTAGAATCCTCATTTCAGCCATGGGTCCCTGGAGGAGAAGGACAGTTCTTTCCCACAGAAAGGAAAGCAAGGAACTCCAGCGTTTCAGGGCCAGAGGAGAAGCAACCCTCAACATGCCAAGCTCAGCTGGAGCAGGCAGGTGGCCCCCAGGAGGCCAAGCCAACCACACCTGTTCCACCTTCTTTGGATCCTTGGGGCCCTGCAGCATCACAATTTTGTTCCCCTGACGCCCAGCAATAGCACAGTGGGCTCTACAGCGGCACAAAGACCCCTTGCTTCCATGAGGCCTTGCTGTGTCCAAATGGTTGCCTTGCTTCCATGGGGCTGCAAAATAACACAATGGCCCACTGCTTCCATGAGGTCACAGAGTGTCACAATGGTCTCCATGATTCCATCAGGTCCTGCAGGGTCACAATGGCTCCTTGGTTCTATTGGGCTCCCCAGGATCACAATGGCCCCTTGCTTCCACAAGGCCTGGCTGGGTCACACTGGCCCTTTGCTTCCATGACACCTTGCAGTGTCACAATGGCCCCTTGCTTCTATGAGGTCTGGCTGTGTCACAATGGCCCCTGGCTGCCATGAGGCCCTGCGATGTCACAATGGTCTCATTGCTTCCACGAGGCCCTGCAGTTCCACAATGGCCCTTCAGTGTCACAAGGCCTTGAAGTGTCAGAACAGTCTCAGCGGGTTCCCCAGCTGCTTCACAATGGCCTCCTTGGTTCCATGATGCCCCGTGGCGTAACAATGCTATCCTTGCTTCCACACAGTCCGAATGGCCCCGGGGCCTCAGGGAGCCCCACAGTGTCACTACGATGCCCTTGATTCCACCAGGCCCTGCCGTGCTGCAATGACCCCTTGCTTTTACAAGGCCCTGCAGTGTCACAATGGCCCCTTGGTTCTGAAGCGTGCAAGAGCCTAATACTAAGAGCAAGGCTCCAAAAAACGCTTTGTCATTATCACTGCTCAACACCTGAAGGGCTTCAAAAGTGCTTCGTCATTAGGGCTGCTTGTCAGAATCACTCTTGAACGCCTGGAAACTACGTGCCGTACGGGCCGTGCATAGCCCGCCTGGAGGCCCATAAAAAGGAAGGCAAAACTGGTGCAAAATGTGGAGGCGAAAGCGAAAGGTAGAATCCCCGCCCTTTGCCTTTCCCCCCACCACCCATCGCCTGCTGCCAGACACCCTGAGGCCTCCGGGAGCCAATGCCGCCCGCCTGGGGAGAACCCCCCAATCCTTCACCCCCGCACTGAAATCCCGAGGGAGTTGTGCAACCCCTAGCCCTGCTCCTTCGTCCCAGGCGCACCGAGGTTCAGCTGTAAGCATTGAGCCTGCATCTCGGAGCATGGGCTGCCGCTTTCCAGCCAAACTGCTCCAGAGATGGGAAGAGGCAGATAAGACGCTTCCAACAGCAGAAAAAAAAAGGCAAACACTTCTCCACTTCCCCCACCCTGTCTCAGCAGCAACAAAAGTAGCACAGTGTGGTGGTGACTTATCCTATGCTTTTTAGAGTAACCTTGGCTTTTCTAACTTTTCTCGACTCTTCTCCTTCTTTCTCTTTGCCTCTCTTACCATTAGATAAACAGATACCCATTTTTTTGGCACCAACATTTAATCTCGTTCGGTTTGAATCCGGCCTTTGGGAATATTTTGAACCTTCAAAGTTCTTTCCTTTTTCTACTCAGAGATTTCGTTTTCTTGACCCTGCTGGGTGTCAATCAGATAGTAACAAAGCGTCATAATGCTCTCCACGGTTCCATGAGGCCCCACAATGTCACAACGGACTTTTGGTTCCAGGAACTTTCGTACTGTCAGCAACAGTCGCCTTGGGTCCGCAGTGTCACAATGGACCCTTGGCTCCATGAGGCTCCGTAGCGTAACATGGACGCCTTGATTGCATGAGGTTGTGTAGTGTCACAAGGATCTCCTTGGTTCTGCGGCCCTGCTGTGTGACAATGGGCCTGTGGTTCCATGAAGTTCTGTACTGTCGACCATGATCTCCTTGCTTGCACAGTGTCATAACTGACCCTTGGTTCCATCAGGTGCCTGGCCTCCAACAGCTTCTAAGAGACCCTTATGGCCCCTCAAGGCCCCTCACAGCCCCTCATGACCCCTCAATGCCCCTCACAGCTCCCCATGGCCCCTCATGGCAGCTCACAGTCCCTCACAGCCCCTCACAGTTCACGGCCCCTCATGACCCTTCACAGCCCCTAACAATCTCTCACGGCCCCTCACAGCACCTCATGGCCCCTCAAGGCCCCTCACGGCCCCTCACGACTCCTCATGACCCTTCACAGCCCCTAACAAACCCTCATGGCGCCTCACAGCCCTTCACAGCCCCTCACGGCCTCTCACAGCCCAAGGCGTGGGACTCCTCCCGAAGGAGAAGAGATCAGGCTCTGCTTGTTCTCCTTTACTTTTGGTCACTTCACAGTGATGAGTAAAGGAAGGCTGAAATGAAACCTGTCTCCAGCACTTCCCTCTGGGATAATTGCGGGCCTGAAGCTCTGTGCTGGCGCTGGCCCAAGTGGGAACATCACTGCAGCCCCCCACAGCCTTTGCTGTCCCCCGTGTCCATTCCCTGTCCCTGAGACCTGCCCAGCTCTGCCAGCAGCAGGAGCCACAGTGCAGTGGGCCCTGTACCGGCACAGCCGGGGCTCCCGGCCAAGAGCAGCAGCAGCGCCAGCCCCTTCCCACCTGCTTGTGCCTCGGCTTCCCAAGAGGGTTTTCCCGGTCAATTTCTGGACTAGAGCAACAATCACCCACAAACAGACCTGATTCCTCAGAGCCCGGCTGTGCTGCCCCGATGCAACCTTCAGAGAAAGAAAGGAGCAGGTTCCAGCGCTGTTCCCAGCACTGTTTCACTCATCCTCAGGGGACAGCAGGAGGCTGTCGTCATCCCCGCGGCTGCCCCACCTCGCTGGCCCCTTCCTTTGCTGATGGCTCTGCGTCCTGCCTGCCTCTGCCTTGGCACACAAAGCCTTGGGCTGCTCCAGACTCCTTCTGGGGGACACGTTGCACCACTGCACTGCCCTGGGAGAGAAATTCCTTTCTCCTTGTGTCCAGTCTGGACCTCCCCAGCTGCCCTTTGCATTCATTCTTTCTTTTGCCGCCTGCTCTCTACTATGTAGAAAGGATCCACCCGCTCTGAAACCACCCTCCAAGCCCTGCCAGGACTCTCCTCCACTCTCCTCAGTCTCCACTCCACTCAACACAGAGCTCCTTTGTCCCTAGGTACTGATCATGTGCTTGAGGCCATGGGCACCTGGACAAGAAGGTCGCTTCTTTTCTACAGGAAGGAAGCCACAGAACCCCAGTGGTTTGAAGGCACATGAGAGGCAGCCACCAGAGGCCAAGGCAAGCCAGAGCTGTCTGTCCTTGCAGCTTGTGTCTGAAAGCAACCCTTGGACATATGAGGAGTTTTGCAGGTGGAATTCCATTTCAGCTGTGCGTGCCCGGACCGGAATGACAGTTCTTCTCGCCAGGAAGGAAAGGGCAGAGCCCCAGTGTTTCAAAGGCTGATCAGTGGTGGCTCAAGGAGGCCAAGGCCAGCCAGACCTGTTTGTCTTGGCAGCTTTTGTCTTGGAGCAACCCTTGCATAGACGGAATTTGGGAGGCCAAATCCCAGGTTTGTCCATGGACGTCTGGCCCAGAAGGACAGTTCTTTTCCATTGGCAGAAAAGTGAGGAGCACCAGTGTTTCAAAGGCAGATGAGAGCTGGCCCTCAGGAAGCCAAGGGAAGCTGGACATTCCTGGCAGCTTTTGTCGGGCAGCTATTCCTTGGATCTATGGAATTTCAGAGGTGGATTCCCAATTTTGGCCATGGATGGCTGGACTTGAAAGATGGTTTTGTTCCATGGGAAGCAAAGCACAGCCCCCGCGTGTTTTGAAGGCAGATGCGAGGTGGCCCCCAAGAGGCCAAGGCCAGCATGAGCTGTCTGTCCTGGCAGGTTTCACATGGGAACAATCCTCGGATAGAATCCAATGTGGAGGTAGAATCCTCATTTCAGCCATGGGTCCCTGGAGGAGAAGGACAGTTCTTTCCCACAGAAAGGAAAGCAAGGAACTCCAGCGTTTCAGGGCCAGAGGAGAAGCAACCCTCAACATGCCAAGCTCAGCTGGAGCAGGCAGGTGGCCCCCAGGAGGCCAAGCCAACCACACCTGTTCCACCTTCTTTGGATCCTCGGGGCCCTGCAGCATCACAATTTTGTTCCCCTGACGCCCAGCAATAGCACAGTGGGCTCTAGAGCGGCACAAAGACCCCTTGCTTCCATGAGGCCTTGCTGTGTCCAAATGGTTGCCTTGCTTCCATGGGGCTGCAAAATAACACAATGGCCCACTGCTTCCATGAGGTCACAGAGTGTCACAATGGTCTCCATGATTCCATCAGGTCCTGCAGGGTCACAATGGCTCCTTGGTTCTATTGGGCTCCCCAGGATCACAATGGCCCCTTGCTTCCACAAGGCCTGGCTGGGTCACACTGGCCCTTTGCTTCCATGACACCTTGCAGTGTCACAATGGCCCCTTGCTTCTATGAGGTCTGGCTGTGTCACAATGGCCCCTGGCTGCCATGAGGCCCTGCGATGTCACAATGGTCTCATTGCTTCCACGAGGCCCTGCAGTTCCACAATGGCCCTTCAGTGTCACAAGGCCTTGAAGTGTCAGAACAGTCTCAGCGGGTTCCCCAGCTGCTTCACAATGGCCTCCTTGGTTCCATGATGCCCCGTGGCGTAACAATGCTATCCTTGCTTCCACACAGTCCGAATGGCCCCGGGGCCTCAGGGAGCCCCACAGTGTCACTACGATGCCCTTGATTCCACCAGGCCCTGCCGTGCTGCAATGACCCCTTGCTTTTACAAGGCCCTGCAGTGTCACAATGGCCCCTTGGTTCTGAAGCGTGCAAGAGCTTAATACTAAGAGCAAGGCTCCAAAAAACGCTTTGTCATTATCACTGCTCAACACCTGAAGGGCTTCAAAAGTGCTTCGTCATTAGGGCTGCTTGTCAGAATCACTCTTGAACGCCTGGAAACTACGTGCCGTACGGGCCGTGCATAGCCCGCCTGGAGGCCCATAAAAAGGAAGGCAAAACTGGTGCAAAATGTGGAGGCGAAAGCGAAAGGTAGAATCCCCGCCCTTTGCCTTTCCCCCCACCACCCATCGCCTGCTGCCAGACACCCTGAGGCCTCCGGGAGCCAACGCCGCCCGCCTGGGGAGAACCCCCCAATCCTTCACCCCCGCACTGAAATCCCGAGGGAGTTGTGCAACCCCTAGCCCTGCTCCTTCGTCCCAGGCGCACCGAGGTTCAGCTGCAAGCATTGAGCCTGCATCTCGGAGCATGGGCTGCCGCTTTCCAGCCAAACTGCTCCAGAGATGGGAAGAGGCAGATAAGACGCTTCCAACAGCAGAAAAAAAAAGGCAAACACTTCTCCACTTCCCCCACCCTGTCTCAGCAGCAACAAAAGTAGCACAGTGTGGTGGTGACTTATCCTATGCTTTTTAGAGTAACCTTGGCTTTTCTAACTTTTCTCGACTTTTCTCCTTCTTTCTCTTTGCCTCTCTTACCATTAGATAAACAGATACCCATTTTTTTGGCACCAACATTTAATCTCCTTTGGTTTGAATCCGGCCTTTGGGAATATTTTGAACCTTCAAAGTTCTTTCCTTTTTCTACTCAGAGATTTCGTTTTCTTGACCCTGCTGGGTGTCAATCAGATAGTAACAAAGCGTCATAATGCTCTCCACGGTTCCATGAGGCCCCACAATGTCACAACGGACTTTTGGTTCCAGGAACTTTCGTACTGTCAGCAACAGTCGCCTTGGGTCCGCAGTGTCACAATGGACCCTTGGCTCCATGAGGCTCCGTAGCGTAACATGGACGCCTTGATTGCATGAGGTTGTGTAGTGTCACAAGGATCTCCTTGGTTCTGCGGCCCTGCTGTGTGACAATGGGCCTGTGGTTCCATGAAGTTCTGTACTGTCGACCATGATCTCCTTGCTTGCACAGTGTCATAACTGACCCTTGGTTCCATCAGGTGCCTGGCCTCCAACAGCTTCTAAGAGACCCTTATGGCCCCTCAAGGCCCCTCACAGCCCCTCATGACCCCTCAATGCCCCTCACAGCTCCCCATGGCCCCTCATGGCAGCTCACAGTCCCTCACAGCCCCTCACAGTTCACGGCCCCTCATGACCCTTCACAGCCCCTAACAATCTCTCACGGCCCCTCACAGCACCTCATGGCCCCTCAAGGCCCCTCACGGCCCCTCACGACTCCTCATGACCCTTCACAGCCCCTAACAAACCCTCATGGCGCCTCACAGCCCTTCACAGCCCCTCACGGCCTCTCACAGCCCAAGGCGTGGGACTCCTCCCGAAGGAGAAGAGATCAGGCTCTGCTTGTTCTCCTTTACTTTTGGTCACTTCACAGTGATGAGTAAAGGAAGGCTGAAATGAAACCTGTCTCCAGCACTTCCCTCTGGGATAATTGCGGGCCTGAAGCTCTGTGCTGGCGCTGGCCCAAGTGGGAACATCACTGCAGCCCCCCACAGCCTTTGCTGTCCCCCGTGTCCATTCCCTGTCCCTGAGACCTGCCCAGCTCTGCCAGCAGCAGGAGCCACAGTGCAGTGGGCCCTGTACCGGCACAGCCGGGGCTCCCGGCCAAGAGCAGCAGCAGCGCCAGCCCCTTCCCACCTGCTTGTGCCTCGGCTTCCCAAGAGGGTTTTCCCGGTCAATTTCTGGACTAGAGCAACAATCACCCACAAACAGACCTGATTCCTCAGAGCCCGGCTGTGCTGCCCCGATGCAACCTTCAGAGAAAGAAAGGAGCAGGTTCCAGCGCTGTTCCCAGCACTGTTTCACTCATCCTCAGGGGACAGCAGGAGGCTGTCGTCATCCCCGCGGCTGCCCCACCTCGCTGGCCCCTTCCTTTGCTGATGGCTCTGCGTCCTGCCTGCCTCTGCCTTGGCACACAAAGCCTTGGGCTGCTCCAGACTCCTTCTGGGGGACACGTTGCACCACTGCACTGCCCTGGGAGAGAAATTCCTTTCTCCTTGTGTCCAGTCTGGACCTCCCCAGCTGCCCTTTGCATTCATTCTTTCTTTTGCCGCCTGCTCTCTACTATGTAGAAAGGATCCACCCGCTCTGAAACCACCCTCCAAGCCCTGCCAGGACTCTCCTCCACTCTCCTCAGTCTCCACTCCACTCAACACAGAGCTCCTTTGTCCCTAGGTACTGATCATGTGCTTGAGGCCACGGGCACCTGGACAAGAAGGTCGCTTCTTTTCTACAGGAAGGAAGCCACAGAACCCCAGTGGTTTGAAGGCACATGAGAGGCAGCCACCAGAGGCCAAGGCAAGCCAGAGCTGTCTGTCCTTGCAGCTTGTGTCTGAAAGCAACCCTTGGACATATGAGGAGTTTTGCAGGTGGAATTCCATTTCAGCTGTGCGTGCCCGGACCGGAATGACAGTTCTTCTCGCCAGGAAGGAAAGGGCAGAGCCCCAGTGTTTCAAAGGCTGATCAGTGGTGGCTCAAGGAGGCCAAGGCCAGCCAGACCTGTTTGTCTTGGCAGCTTTTGTCTTGGAGCAACCCTTGCATAGACGGAATTTGGGAGGCCAAATCCCAGGTTTGTCCATGGACGTCTGGCCCAGAAGGACAGTTCTTTTCCATTGGCAGAAAAGTGAGGAGCACCAGTGTTTCAAAGGCAGATGAGAGCTGGCCCTCAGGAAGCCAAGGGAAGCTGGACATTCCTGGCAGCTTTTGTCGGGCAGCTATTCCTTGGATCTATGGAATTTCAGAGGTGGATTCCCAATTTTGGCCATGGATGGCTGGACTTGAAAGATGGTTTTGTTCCATGGGAAGCAAAGCACAGCCCCCGCGTGTTTTGAAGGCAGATGCGAGGTGGCCCCCAAGAGGCCAAGGCCAGCGTGAGCTGTCTGTCCTGGCAGGTTTCACATGGGAACAATCCTCGGATAGAATCCAATGTGGAGGTAGAATCCTCATTTCAGCCATGGGTCCCTGGAGGAGAAGGACAGTTCTTTCCCACAGAAAGGAAAGCAAGGAACTCCAGCGTTTCAGGGCCAGAGGAGAAGCAACCCTCAACATGCCAAGCTCAGCTGGAGCAGGCAGGTGGCCCCCAGGAGGCCAAGCCAACCACACCTGTTCCACCTTCTTTGGATCCTCGGGGCCCTGCAGCATCACAATTTTGTTCCCCTGACGCCCAGCAATAGCACAGTGGGCTCTAGAGCGGCACAAAGACCCCTTGCTTCCATGAGGCCTTGCTGTGTCCAAATGGTTGCCTTGCTTCCATGGGGCTGCAAAATAACACAATGGCCCACTGCTTCCATGAGGTCACAGAGTGTCACAATGGTCTCCATGATTCCATCAGGTCCTGCAGGGTCACAATGGCTCCTTGGTTCTATTGGGCTCCCCAGGATCACAATGGCCCCTTGCTTCCACAAGGCCTGGCTGGGTCACACTGGCCCTTTGCTTCCATGACACCTTGCAGTGTCACAATGGCCCCTTGCTTCTATGAGGTCTGGCTGTGTCACAATGGCCCCTGGCTGCCATGAGGCCCTGCGATGTCACAATGGTCTCATTGCTTCCACGAGGCCCTGCAGTTCCACAATGGCCCTTCAGTGTCACAAGGCCTTGAAGTGTCAGAACAGTCTCAGCGGGTTCCCCAGCTGCTTCACAATGGCCTCCTTGGTTCCATGATGCCCCGTGGCGTAACAATGCTATCCTTGCTTCCACACAGTCCGAATGGCCCCGGGGCCTCAGGGAGCCCCACAGTGTCACTACGATGCCCTTGATTCCACCAGGCCCTGCCGTGCTGCAATGACCCCTTGCTTTTACAAGGCCCTGCAGTGTCACAATGGCCCCTTGGTTCTGAAGCGTGCAAGAGCTTAATACTAAGAGCAAGGCTCCAAAAAACGCTTTGTCATTATCACTGCTCAACACCTGAAGGGCTTCAAAAGTGCTTCGTCATTAGGGCTGCTTGTCAGAATCACTCTTGAACGCCTGGAAACTACGTGCCGTACGGGCCGTGCATAGCCCGCCTGGAGGCCCATAAAAAGGAAGGCAAAACTGGTGCAAAATGTGGAGGCGAAAGCGAAAGGTAGAATCCCTGCCCTTTGCCTTTCCCCCCACCACCCATCGCCTGCTGCCAGACACCCTGAGGCCTCCGGGAGCCAACGCCGCCCGCCTGGGGAGAACCCCCCAATCCTTCACCCCCGCACTGAAATCCCGAGGGAGTTGTGCAACCCCTAGCCCTGCTCCTTCGTCCCAGGAGCACCGAGGTTCAGCTGTAAGCATTGAGCCTGCATCTCGGAGCATGGGCTGCCGCTTTCCAGCCAAACTGCTCCAGAGATGGGAAGAGGCAGATAAGACGCTTCCAACAGCAGAAAAAAAAAGGCAAACACTTCTCCACTTCCCCCACCCTGTCTCAGCAGCAACAAAAGTAGCACAGTGTGGTGGTGACTTATCCTATGCTTTTTAGAGTAACCTTGGCTTTTCTAACTTTTCTCGACTTTTCTCCTTCTTTCTCTTTGCCTCTCTTACCATTAGATAAACAGATACCCATTTTTTTGGCACCAACATTTAATCTCGTTCGGTTTGAATCCGGCCTTTGGGAATATTTTGAACCTTCAAAGTTCTTTCCTTTTTCTACTCAGAGATTTCGTTTTCTTGACCCTGCTGGGTGTCAATCAGATAGTAACAAAGCGTCATAATGCTCTCCACGGTTCCATGAGGCCCCACAATGTCACAACGGACTTTTGGTTCCAGGAACTTTCGTACTGTCAGCAACAGTCGCCTTGGGTCCGCAGTGTCACAATGGACCCTTGGCTCCATGAGGCTCCGTAGCGTAACATGGACGCCTTGATTGCATGAGGTTGTGTAGTGTCACAAGGATCTCCTTGGTTCTGCGGCCCTGCTGTGTGACAATGGGCCTGTGGTTCCATGAAGTTCTGTACTGTCGACCATGATCTCCTTGCTTGCACAGTGTCATAACTGACCCTTGGTTCCATCAGGTGCCTGGCCTCCAACAGCTTCTAAGAGACCCTTATGGCCCCTCAAGGCCCCTCACAGCCCCTCATGACCCCTCAATGCCCCTCACAGCTCCCCATGGCCCCTCATGGCAGCTCACAGTCCCTCACAGCCCCTCACAGTTCACGGCCCCTCATGACCCTTCACAGCCCCTAACAAACCCTCATGGCGCCTCACAGCCCTTCACAGCCCCTCACGGCCTCTCACAGCCCAAGGCGTGGGACTCCTCCCGAAGGAGAAGAGATCAGGCTCTGCTTGTTCTCCTTTACTTTTGGTCACTTCACAGTGATGAGTAAAGGAAGGCTGAAATGAAACCTGTCTCCAGCACTTCCCTCTGGGATAATTGCGGGCCTGAAGCTCTGTGCTGGCGCTGGCCCAAGTGGGAACATCACTGCAGCCCCCCACAGCCTTTGCTGTCCCCCGTGTCCATTCCCTGTCCCTGAGACCTGCCCAGCTCTGCCAGCAGCAGGAGCCACAGTGCAGTGGGCCCTGTACCGGCACAGCCGGGGCTCCCGGCCAAGAGCAGCAGCAGCGCCAGCCCCTTCCCACCTGCTTGTGCCTCGGCTTCCCAAGAGGTTTTTCCCGGTCAATTTCTGGACTAGAGCAACAATCACCCACAAACAGACCTGATTCCTCAGAGCCCGGCTGTGCTGCCCCGATGCAACCTTCAGAGAAAGAAAGGAGCAGGTTCCAGCGCTGTTCCCAGCACTGTTTCACTCATCCTCAGGGGACAGCAGGAGGCTGTCGTCATCCCCGCGGCTGCCCCACCTCGCTGGGCCCTTCCTTTGCTGATGGCTCTGCGTCCTGCCTGCCTCTGCCTTGGCACACAAAGCCTTGGGCTGCTCCAGACTCCTTCTGGGGGACACGTTGCACCACTGCACTGCCCTGGGAGAGAAATTCCTTTCTCCTTGTGTCCAGTCTGGACCTCCCCAGCTGCCCTTTGCATTCATTCTTTCTTTTGCCGCCTGCTCTCTACTATGTAGAAAGGATCCACCCGCTCTGAAACCACCCTCCAAGCCCTGCCAGGACTCTCCTCCACTCTCCTCAGTCTCCACTCCACTCAACACAGAGCTCCTTTGTCCCTAGGTACTGATCATGTGCTTGAGGCCACGGGCACCTGGACAAGAAGGTCGCTTCTTTTCTACAGGAAGGAAGCCACAGAACCCCAGTGGTTTGAAGGCACATGAGAGGCAGCCACCAGAGGCCAAGGCAAGCCAGAGCTGTCTGTCCTTGCAGCTTGTGTCTGAAAGCAACCCTTGGACATATGAGGAGTTTTGGAGGTGGAATTCCATTTCAGCTGTGCGTGCCCGGACCGGAATGACAGTTCTTCTCGCCACGAAGGAAAGGGCAGAGCCCCAGTGTTTCAAAGGCTGATCAGTGGTGGCTCAAGGAGGCCAAGGCCAGCCAGACCTGTTTGTCTTGGCAGCTTTTGTCTTGGAGCAACCCTTGCATAGACGGAATTTGGGAGGCCAAATCCCAGGTTTGTCCATGGACGTCTGGCCCAGAAGGACAGTTCTTTTCCATTGGCAGAAAAGTGAGGAGCGCCAGTGTTTCAAAGGCAGATGAGAGCTGGCCCTCAGGAAGCCAAGGGAAGCTGGACATTCCTGGCAGCTTTTGTCGGGCAGCTATTCCTTGGATCTATGGAATTTCAGAGGTGGATTCCCAATTTTGGCCATGGATGGCTGGACTTGAAAGATGGTTTTGTTCCATGGGAAGCAAAGCACAGCCCCCGCGTGTTTTGAAGGCAGATGCGAGGTGGCCCCCAAGAGGCCAAGGCCAGCGTGAGCTGTCTGTCCTGGCAGGTTTCACATGGGAACAATCCTCGGATAGAATCCAATGTGGAGGTAGAATCCTCATTTCAGCCATGGGTCCCTGGAGGAGAAGGACAGTTCTTTCCCACAGAAAGGAAAGCAAGGAACTCCAGCGTTTCAGGGGCAGAGGAGAAGCAACCCTCAACATGCCAAGCTCAGCTGGAGCAGGCAGGTGGCCCCCAGGAGGCCAAGCCAACCACACCTGTTCCACCTTCTTTGGATCCTCGGGGCCCTGCAGCATCACAATTTTGTTCCCCTGACGCCCAGCAATAGCACAGTGGGCTCTAGAGCGGCACAAAGACCCCTTGCTTCCATGAGGCCTTGCTGTGTCCAAATGGTTGCCTTGTTTCCATGGGGCTGCAAAATAACACAATGGCCCACTGCTTCCATGAGGTCACAGAGTGTCACAATGGTCTCCATGATTCCATCAGGTCCTGCAGGGTCACAATGGCTCCTTGGTTCTATTGGGCTCCCCAGGATCACAATGGCCCCTTGCTTCCACAAGGCCTGGCTGGGTCACACTGGCCCTTTGCTTCCATGACACCTTGCAGTGTCACAATGGCCCCTTGCTTCTATGAGGCCTGGCTGTGTCACAATGGCCCCTGGCTGCCATGAGGCCCTGCGATGTCACAATGGTCTCATTGCTTCCACGAGGCCCTGCAGTTCCACAATGGCCCTTCAGTGTCACAAGGCCTTGAAGTGTCAGAACAGTCTCAGCGGGTTCCCCAGCTGCTTCACAATGGCCTCCTTGGTTCCATGATGCCCCGTGGCGTAACAATGCTATCCTTGCTTCCACACAGTCCGAATGGCCCCGGGGCCTCAGGGAGCCCCACAGTGTCACTACGATGCCCTTGATTCCACCAGGCCCTGCCGTGCTGCAATGACCCCTTGCTTTTACAAGGCCCTGCAGTGTCACAATGGCCCCTTGGTTCTGAAGCGTGCAAGAGCCTAATACTAAGAGCAAGGCTCCAAAAAACGCTTTGTCATTATCACTGCTCAACACCTGAAGGGCTTCAAAAGTGCTTCGTCATTAGGGCTGCTTGTCAGAATCACTCTTGAACGCCTGGAAACTACGTGCCGTACGGGCCGTGCATAGCCCGCCTGGAGGCCCATAAAAAGGAAGGCAAAACTGGTGCAAAATGTGGAGGCGAAAGCGAAAGGTAGAATCCCTGCCCTTTGCCTTTCCCCCCACCACCCATCGCCTGCTGCCAGACACCCTGAGGCCTCCGGGAGCCAATGCCGCCCGCCTGGGGAGAACCCCCCAATCCTTCACCCCCGCACTGAAATCCCGAGGGAGTTGTGCAACCCCTAGCCCTGCTCCTTCGTCCCAGGCGCACCGAGGTTCAGCTGTAAGCATTGAGCCTGCATCTCGGAGCATGGGCTGCCGCTTTCCAGCCAAACTGCTCCAGAGATGGGAAGAGGCACATAAGACGCTTCCAACAGCAGAAAAAAAAAGGCAAACACTTCTCCACTTCCCCCACCCTGTCTCAGCAGCAACAAAAGTAGCACAGTGTGGTGGTGACTTATCCTATGCTTTTTAGAGTAACCTTGGCTTTTCTAACTTTTCTCGACTTTTCTCCTTCTTTCTCTTTGCCTCTCTTACCATTAGATAAACAGATACCCATTTTTTTGGCACCAACATTTAATCTCCTTTGGTTTGAATCTGGCCTTTGGGAATATTTTGAACCTTCAAAGTTCTTTCCTTTTTCTACTCAGAGATTTCGTTTTCTTGACCCTGCTGGGTGTCAATCAGATAGTAACAAAGCGTCATAATGCTCTCCACGGTTCCATGAGGCCCCACAATGTCACAACGGACTTTTGGTTCCAGGAACTTTCGTACTGTCAGCAACAGTCGCCTTGGGTCCGCAGTGTCACAATGGACCCTTGGCTCCATGAGGCTCCGTAGCGTAACATGGACGCCTTGATTGCATGAGGTTGTGTAGTGTCACAAGGATCTCCTTGGTTCTGCGGCCCTGCTGTGTGACAATGGGCCTGTGGTTCCATGAAGTTCTGTACTGTCGACCATGATCTCCTTGCTTGCACAGTGTCATAACTGACCCTTGGTTCCATCAGGTGCCTGGCCTCCAACAGCTTCTAAGAGACCCTTATGGCCCCTCAAGGCCCCTCACAGCCCCTCATGACCCCTCAATGCCCCTCACAGCTCCCCATGGCCCCTCATGGCAGCTCACAGTCCCTCACAGCCCCTCACAGTTCACGGCCCCTCATGACCCTTCACAGCCCCTAACAATCTCTCACGGCCCCTCACAGCACCTCATGGACCCTCAAGGCCCCTCACGGCCCCTCACGACTCCTCATGACCCTTCACAGCCCCTAACAAACCCTCATGGCGCCTCACAGCCCTTCACAGCCCCTCACGGCCTCTCACAGCCCAAGGCGTGGGACTCCTCCCGAAGGAGAAGAGATCAGGCTCTGCTTGTTCTCCTTTACTTTTGGTCACTTCACAGTGATGAGTAAAGGAAGGCTGAAATGAAACCTGTCTCCAGCACTTCCCTCTGGGATAATTGCGGGCCTGAAGCTCTGTGCTGGCGCTGGCCCAAGTGGGAACATCACTGCAGCACCCCACAGCCTTTGCTGTCCCCCGTGTCCATTCCCTGTCCCTGAGACCTGCCCAGCTCTGCCAGCAGCAGGAGCCACAGTGCAGTGGGCCCTGTACCGGCACAGCCGGGGCTCCCGGCCAAGAGCAGCAGCAGCGCCAGCCCCTTCCCACCTGCTTGTGCCTCGGCTTCCCAAGAGGTTTTTCCCGGTCAATTTCTGGACTAGAGCAACAATCACCCACAAACAGACCTGATTCCTCAGAGCCCGGCTGTGCTGCCCCGATGCAACCTTCAGAGAAAGAAAGGAGCAGGTTCCAGCGCTGTTCCCAGCACTGTTTCACTCATCCTCAGGGGACAGCAGGAGGCTGTCGTCATCCCCGCGGCTGCCCCACCTCGCTGGGCCCTTCCTTTGCTGATGGCTCTGCGTCCTGCCTGCCTCTGCCTTGGCACACAAAGCCTTGGGCTGCTCCAGACTCCTTCTGGGGGACACGTTGCACCACTGCACTGCCCTGGGAGAGAAATTCCTTTCTCCTTGTGTCCAGTCTGGACCTCCCCAGCTGCCCTTTGCATTCATTCTTTCTTTTGCCGCCTGCTCTCTACTATGTAGAAAGGATCCACCCGCTCTGAAACCACCCTCCAAGCCCTGCCAGGACTCTCCTCCACTCTCCTCAGTCTCCACTCCACTCAACACAGAGCTCCTTTGTCCCTAGGTACTGATCATGTGCTTGAGGCCACGGGCACCTGGACAAGAAGGTCGCTTCTTTTCTACAGGAAGGAAGCCACAGAACCCCAGTGGTTTGAAGGCACATGAGAGGCAGCCACCAGAGGCCAAGGCAAGCCAGAGCTGTCTGTCCTTGCAGCTTCGGTCTGAAAGCAACCCTTGGACATATGAGGAGTTTTGGAGGTGGAATTCCATTTCAGCTGTGCGTGCCCGGACCGGAATGACAGTTCTTCTCGCCAGGAAGGAAAGGGCAGAGCCCCAGTGTTTCAAAGGCTGATCAGTGGTGGCTCAAGGAGGCCAAGGCCAGCCAGACCTGTTTGTCTTGGCAGCTTTTGTCTTGGAGCAACCCTTGCATAGACGGAATTTGGGAGGCCAAATCCCAGGTTTGTCCATGGACGTCTGGCCCAGAAGGACAGTTCTTTTCCATTGGCAGAAAAGTGAGGAGCGCCAGTGTTTCAAAGGCAGATGAGAACTGGCCCTCAGGAAGCCAAGGGAAGCTGGACATTCCTGGCAGCTTTTGTCGGGCAGCTATTCCTTGGATCTATGGAATTTCAGAGGTGGATTCCCAATTTTGGCCATGGATGGCTGGACTTGAAAGATGGTTTTGTTCCATGGGAAGCAAAGCACAGCCCCCACGTGTTTTGAAGGCAGATGCGAGGTGGCCCCCAAGAGGCCAAGGCCAGCGTGAGCTGTCTGTCCTGGCAGGTTTCACATGGGAACAATCCTCGGATAGAATCCAATGTGGAGGTAGAATCCTCATTTCAGCCATGGGTCCCTGGAGGAGAAGGACAGTTCTTTCCCACAGAAAGGAAAGCAAGGAACTCCAGCGTTTCAGGGCCAGAGGAGAAGCAACCCTCAACATGCCAAGCTCAGCTGGAGCAGGCAGGTGGCCCCCAGGAGGCCAAGCCAACCACACCTGTTCCACCTTCTTTGGATCCTTGGGGCCCTGCAGCATCACAATTTTGTTCCCCTGACGCCCAGCAATAGCACAGTGGGCTCTACAGCGGCACAAAGACCCCTTGCTTCCATGAGGCCTTGCTGTGTCCAAATGGTTGCCTTGCTTCCATGGGGCTGCAAAATAACACAATGGCCCACTGCTTCCATGAGGTCACAGAGTGTCACAATGGTCTCCATGATTCCATCAGGTCCTGCAGGGTCACAATGGCTCCTTGGTTCTATTGGGCTCCCCAGGATCACAATGGCCCCTTGCTTCCACAAGGCCTGGCTGGGTCACACTGGCCCTTTGCTTCCATGACACCTTGCAGTGTCACAATGGCCCCTTGCTTCTATGAGGTCTGGCTGTGTCACAATGGCCCCTGGCTGCCATGAGGCCCTGCGATGTCACAATGGTCTCATTGCTTCCACGAGGCCCTGCAGTTCCACAATGGCCCTTCAGTGTCACAAGGCCTTGAAGTGTCAGAACAGTCTCAGCGGGTTCCCCAGCCGCTTCACAATGGCCTCCTTGGTTCCATGATGCCCCGTGGCGTAACAATGCTATCCTTGCTTCCACACAGTCCGAATGGCCCCGGGGCCTCAGGGAGCCCCACAGTGTCACTACGATGCCCTTGATTCCACCAGGCCCTGCCGTGCTGCAATGACCCCTTGCTTTTACAAGGCCCTGCAGTGTCACAATGGCCCCTTGGTTCTGAAGCGTGCAAGAGCCTAATACTAAGAGCAAGGCTCCAAAAAACGCTTTGTCATTATCACTGCTCAACACCTGAAGGGCTTCAAAAGTGCTTCGTCATTAGGGCTGCTTGTCAGAATCACTCTTGAACGCCTGGAAACTACGTGCCGTACGGGCCGTGCATAGCCCGCCTGGAGGCCCATAAAAAGGAAGGCAAAACTGGTGCAAAATGTGGAGGCGAAAGCGAAAGGTAGAATCCCCGCCCTTTGCCTTTCCCCCCACCACCCATCGCCTGCTGCCAGACACCCTGAGGCCTCCGGGAGCCAATGCCGCCCGCCTGGGGAGAACCCCCCAATCCTTCACCCCCGCACTGAAATCCCGAGGGAGTTGTGCAACCCCTAGCCCTGCTCCTTCGTCCCAGGCGCACCGAGGTTCAGCTGTAAGCATTGAGCCTGCATCTCGGAGCATGGGCTGCCGCTTTCCAGCCAAACTGCTCCAGAGATGGGAAGAGGCACATAAGACGCTTCCAACAGCAGAAAAAAAAAGGCAAACACTTCTCCACTTCCCCCACCCTGTCTCAGCAGCAACAAAAGTAGCACAGTGTGGTGGTGACTTATCCTATGCTTTTTAGAGTAACCTTGGCTTTTCTAACTTTTCTCGACTTTTCTCCTTCTTTCTCTTTGCCTCTCTTACCATTAGATAAACAGATACCCATTTTTTTGGCACCAACATTTAATCTCCTTTGGTTTGAATCCGGCCTTTGGGAATATTTTGAACCTTCAAAGTTCTTTCCTTTTTCTACTCAGAGATTTCGTTTTCTTGACCCTGCTGGGTGTCAATCAGATAGTAACAAAGCGTCATAATGCTCTCCACGGTTCCATGAGGCCCCACAATGTCACAACGGACTTTTGGTTCCAGGAACTTTCGTACTGTCAGCAACAGTCGCCTTGGGTCCGCAGTGTCACAATGGACCCTTGGCTCCATGAGGCTCCGTAGCGTAACATGGACGCCTTGATTGCATGAGGTTGTGTAGTGTCACAAGGATCTCCTTGGTTCTGCGGCCCTGCTGTGTGACAATGGGCCTGTGGTTCCATGAAGTTCTGTACTGTCGACCATGATCTCCTTGCTTGCACAGTGTCATAACTGACCCTTGGTTCCATCAGGTGCCTGGCCTCCAACAGCTTCTAAGAGACCCTTATGGCCCCTCAAGGCCCCTCACAGCCCCTCATGACCCCTCAATGCCCCTCACAGCTCCCCATGGCCCCTCATGGCAGCTCACAGTCCCTCACAGCCCCTCACAGTTCACGGCCCCTCATGACCCTTCACAGCCCCTAACAATCTCTCACGGCCCCTCACAGCACCTCATGGACCCTCAAGGCCCCTCACGGCCCCTCACGACTCCTCATGACCCTTCACAGCCCCTAACAAACCCTCATGGCGCCTCACAGCCCTTCACAGCCCCTCACGGCCTCTCACAGCCCAAGGCGTGGGACTCCTCCCGAAGGAGAAGAGATCAGGCTCTGCTTGTTCTCCTTTACTTTTGGTCACTTCACAGTGATGAGTAAAGGAAGGCTGAAATGAAACCTGTCTCCAGCACTTCCCTCTGGGATAATTGCGGGCCTGAAGCTCTGTGCTGGCGCTGGCCCAAGTGGGAACATCACTGCAGCACCCCACAGCCTTTGCTGTCCCCCGTGTCCATTCCCTGTCCCTGAGACCTGCCCAGCTCTGCCAGCAGCAGGAGCCACAGTGCAGTGGGCCCTGTACCGGAACAGCCGGGGCTCCCGGCCAAGAGCAGCAGCAGCGCCAGCCCCTTCCCACCTGCTTGTGCCTCGGCTTCCCAAGAGGTTTTTCCCGGTCAATTTCTGGACTAGAGCAACAATCACCCACAAACAGACCTGATTCCTCAGAGCCCGGCTGTGCTGCCCCGATGCAACCTTCAGAGAAAGAAAGGAGCAGGTTCCAGCGCTGTTCCCAGCACTGTTTCACTCATCCTCAGGGGACAGCAGGAGGCTGTCGTCATCCCCGCGGCTGCCCCACCTCGCTGGGCCCTTCCTTTGCTGATGGCTCTGCGTCCTGCCTGCCTCTGCCTTGGCACACAAAGCCTTGGGCTGCTCCAGACTCCTTCTGGGGGACACGTTGCACCACTGCACTGCCCTGGGAGAGAAATTCCTTTCTCCTTGTGTCCAGTCTGGACCTCCCCAGCTGCCCTTTGCATTCATTCTTTCTTTTGCCGCCTGCTCTCTACTATGTAGAAAGGATCCACCCGCTCTGAAACCACCCTCCAAGCCCTGCCAGGACTCTCCTCCACTCTCCTCAGTCTCCACTCCACTCAACACAGAGCTCCTTTGTCCCTAGGTACTGATCATGTGCTTGAGGCCACGGGCACCTGGACAAGAAGGTCGCTTCTTTTCTACAGGAAGGAAGCCACAGAACCCCAGTGGTTTGAAGGCACATGAGAGGCAGCCACCAGAGGCCAAGGCAAGCCAGAGCTGTCTGTCCTTGCAGCTTCGGTCTGAAAGCAACCCTTGGACATATGAGGAGTTTTGGAGGTGGAATTCCATTTCAGCTGTGCGTGCCCGGACCGGAATGACAGTTCTTCTCGCCAGGAAGGAAAGGGCAGAGCCCCAGTGTTTCAAAGGCTGATCAGTGGTGGCTCAAGGAGGCCAAGGCCAGCCAGACCTGTTTGTCTTGGCAGCTTTTGTCTTGGAGCAACCCTTGCATAGACGGAATTTGGGAGGCCAAATCCCAGGTTTGTCCATGGACGTCTGGCCCAGAAGGACAGTTCTTTTCCATTGGCAGAAAAGTGAGGAGCACCAGTGTTTCAAAGGCAGATGAGAGCTGGCCCTCAGGAAGCCAAGGGAAGCTGGACATTCCTGGCAGCTTTTGTCGGGCAGCTATTCCTTGGATCTATGGAATTTCAGAGGTGGATTCCCAATTTTGGCCATGGATGGCTGGACTTGAAAGATGGTTTTGTTCCATGGGAAGCAAAGCACAGCCCCCGCGTGTTTTGAAGGCAGATGCGAGGTGGCCCCCAAGAGGCCAAGGCCAGCGTGAGCTGTCTGTCCTGGCAGGTTTCACATGGGAACAATCCTCGGATAGAATCCAATGTGGAGGTAGAATCCTCATTTCAGCCATGGGTCCCTGGAGGAGAAGGACAGTTCTTTCCCACAGAAAGGAAAGCAAGGAACTCCAGCGTTTCAGGGCCAGAGGAGAAGCAACCCTCAACATGCCAAGCTCAGCTGGAGCAGGCAGGTGGCCACCAAGCCAAGCCAACCACACCTGTTCCACCTTCTTTGGATCCTTGGGGCCCTGCAGCATCACAATTTTGTTCCCCTGACGCCCAGCAATAGCACAGTGGGCTCTACAGCGGCACAAAGACCCCTTGCTTCCATGAGGCCTTGCTGTGTCCAAATGGTTGCCTTGTTTCCATGGGGCTGCAAAATAACACAATGGCCCACTGCTTCCATGAGGTCACAGAGTGTCACAATGGTCTCCATGATTCCATCAGGTCCTGCAGGGTCACAATGGCTCCTTGGTTCTATTGGGCTCCCCAGGATCACAATGGCCCCTTGCTTCCACAAGGCCTGGCTGGGTCACACTGGCCCTTTGCTTCCATGACACCTTGCAGTGTCACAATGGCCCCTTGCTTCTATGAGGCCTGGCTGTGTCACAATGGCCCCTGGCTGCCATGAGGCCCTGCGATGTCACAATGGTCTCATTGCTTCCACGAGGCCCTGCAGTTCCACAATGGCCCTTCAGTGTCACAAGGCCTTGAAGTGTCAGAACAGTCTCAGCGGGTTCCCCAGCCGCTTCACAATGGCCTCCTTGGTTCCATGATGCCCCGTGGCGTAACAATGCTATCCTTGCTTCCACACAGTCCGAATGGCCCCGGGGCCTCAGGGAGCCCCACAGTGTCACTACGATGCCCTTGATTCCACCAGGCCCTGCCGTGCTGCAATGACCCCTTGCTTTTACAAGGCCCTGCAGTGTCACAATGGCCCCTTGGTTCTGAAGCGTGCAAGAGCCTAATACTAAGAGCAAGGCTCCAAAAAACGCTTTGTCATTATCACTGCTCAACACCTGAAGGGCTTCAAAAGTGCTTCGTCATTAGGGCTGCTTGTCAGAATCACTCTTGAACGCCTGGAAACTACGTGCCGTACGGGCCGTGCATAGCCCGCCTGGAGGCCCATAAAAAGGAAGGCAAAACTGGTGCAAAATGTGGAGGCGAAAGCGAAAGGTAGAATCCCCGCCCTTTGCCTTTCCCCCCACCACCCATCGCCTGCTGCCAGACACCCTGAGGCCTCCGGGAGCCAATGCCGCCCGCCTGGGGAGAACCCCCCAATCCTTCACCCCCGCACTGAAATCCCGAGGGAGTTGTGCAACCCCTAGCCCTGCTCCTTCGTCCCAGGCGCACCGAGGTTCAGCTGTAAGCATTGAGCCTGCATCTCGGAGCATGGGCTGCCGCTTTCCAGCCAAACTGCTCCAGAGATGGGAAGAGGCAGATAAGACGCTTCCAACAGCAGAAAAAAAAAGGCAAACACTTCTCCACTTCCCCCACCCTGTCTCAGCAGCAACAAAAGTAGCACAGTGTGGTGGTGACTTATCCTATGCTTTTTAGAGTAACCTTGGCTTTTCTAACTTTTCTCGACTTTTCTCCTTCTTTCTCTTTGCCTCTCTTACCATTAGATAAACAGATACCCATTTTTTTGGCACCAACATTTAATCTCCTTTGGTTTGAATCCGGCCTTTGGGAATATTTTGAACCTTCAAAGTTCTTTCCTTTTTCTACTCAGAGATTTCGTTTTCTTGACCCTGCTGGGTGTCAATCAGATAGTAACAAAGCGTCATAATGCTCTCCACGGTTCCATGAGGCCCCACAATGTCACAACGGACTTTTGGTTCCAGGAACTTTCGTACTGTCAGCAACAGTCGCCTTGGGTCCGCAGTGTCACAATGGACCCTTGGCTCCATGAGGCTCCGTAGCGTAACATGGACGCCTTGATTGCATGAGGTTGTGTAGTGTCACAAGGATCTCCTTGGTTCTGCGGCCCTGCTGTGTGACAATGGGCCTGTGGTTCCATGAAGTTCTGTACTGTCGACCATGATCTCCTTGCTTGCACAGTGTCATAACTGACCCTTGGTTCCATCAGGTGCCTGGCCTCCAACAGCTTCTAAGAGACCCTTATGGCCCCTCAAGGCCCCTCACAGCCCCTCATGACCCCTCAATGCCCCTCACAGCTCCCCATGGCCCCTCATGGCAGCTCACAGTCCCTCACAGCCCCTCACAGTTCACGGCCCCTCATGACCCTTCACAGCCCCTAACAATCTCTCACGGCCCCTCACAGCACCTCATGGACCCTCAAGGCCCCTCACGGCCCCTCACGACTCCTCATGACCCTTCACAGCCCCTAACAAACCCTCATGGCGCCTCACAGCCCTTCACAGCCCCTCATTGCCTCTCACAGCCCAAGGCGTGGGACTCCTCCCGAAGGAGAAGAGATCAGGCTCTGCTTGTTCTCCTTTACTTTTGGTCACTTCACAGTGATGAGTAAAGGAAGGCTGAAATGAAACCTGTCTCCAGCACTTCCCTCTGGGATAATTGCGGGCCTGAAGCTCTGTGCTGGCGCTGGCCCAAGTGGGAACATCACTGCAGCACCCCACAGCCTTTGCTGTCCCCCGTGTCCATTCCCTGTCCCTGAGACCTGCCCAGCTCTGCCAGCAGCAGGAGCCACAGTGCAGTGGGCCCTGTACCGGCACAGCCGGGGCTCCCGGCCAAGAGCAGCAGCAGCGCCAGCCCCTTCCCACCTGCTTGTGCCTCGGCTTCCCAAGAGGTTTTTCCCGGTCAATTTCTGGACTAGAGCAACAATCACCCACAAACAGACCTGATTCCTCAGAGCCCGGCTGTGCTGCCCCGATGCAACCTTCAGAGAAAGAAAGGAGCAGGTTCCAGCGCTGTTCCCAGCACTGTTTCACTCATCCTCAGGGGACAGCAGGAGGCTGTCGTCATCCCCGCGGCTGCCCCACCTCGCTGGGCCCTTCCTTTGCTGATGGCTCTGCGTCCTGCCTGCCTCTGCCTTGGCACACAAAGCCTTGGGCTGCTCCAGACTCCTTCTGGGGGACACGTTGCACCACTGCACTGCCCTGGGAGAGAAATTCCTTTCTCCTTGTGTCCAGTCTGGACCTCCCCAGCTGCCCTTTGCATTCATTCTTTCTTTTGCCGCCTGCTCTCTACTATGTAGAAAGGATCCACCCGCTCTGAAACCACCCTCCAAGCCCTGCCAGGACTCTCCTCCACTCTCCTCAGTCTCCACTCCACTCAACACAGAGCTCCTTTGTCCCTAGGTACTGATCATGTGCTTGAGGCCACGGGCACCTGGACAAGAAGGTCGCTTCTTTTCTACAGGAAGGAAGCCACAGAACCCCAGTGGTTTGAAGGCACATGAGAGGCAGCCACCAGAGGCCAAGGCAAGCCAGAGCTGTCTGTCCTTGCAGCTTCGGTCTGAAAGCAACCCTTGGACATATGAGGAGTTTTGGAGGTGGAATTCCATTTCAGCTGTGCGTGCCCGGACCGGAATGACAGTTCTTCTCGCCAGGAAGGAAAGGGCAGAGCCCCAGTGTTTCAAAGGCTGATCAGTGGTGGCTCAAGGAGGCCAAGGCCAGCCAGACCTGTTTGTCTTGGCAGCTTTTGTCTTGGAGCAACCCTTGCATAGACGGAATTTGGGAGGCCAAATCCCAGGTTTGTCCATGGACGTCTGGCCCAGAAGGACAGTTCTTTTCCATTGGCAGAAAAGTGAGGAGCACCAGTGTTTCAAAGGCAGATGAGAGCTGGCCCTCAGGAAGCCAAGGGAAGCTGGACATTCCTGGCAGCTTTTGTCGGGCAGCTATTCCTTGGATCTATGGAATTTCAGAGGTGGATTCCCAATTTTGGCCATGGATGGCTGGACTTGAAAGATGGTTTTGTTCCATGGGAAGCAAAGCACAGCCCCCGCGTGTTTTGAAGGCAGATGCGAGGTGGCCCCCAAGAGGCCAAGGCCAGCGTGAGCTGTCTGTCCTGGCAGGTTTCACATGGGAACAATCCTCGGATAGAATCCAATGTGGAGGTAGAATCCTCATTTCAGCCATGGGTCCCTGGAGGAGAAGGACAGTTCTTTCCCACAGAAAGGAAAGCAAGGAACTCCAGCGTTTCAGGGCCAGAGGAGAAGCAACCCTCAACATGCCAAGCTCAGCTGGAGCAGGCAGGTGGCCCCCAGGAGGCCAAGCCAACCACACCTGTTCCACCTTCTTTGGATCCTTGGGGCCCTGCAGCATCACAATTTTGTTCCCCTGACGCCCAGCAATAGCACAGTGGGCTCTACAGCGGCACAAAGACCCCTTGCTTCCATGAGGCCTTGCTGTGTCCAAATGGTTGCCTTGCTTCCATGGGGCTGCAAAATAACACAATGGCCCACTGCTTCCATGAGGT
The DNA here is from genome assembly GCF_965178545.1 of Coloeus monedula. Classification (NCBI taxonomy): domain Eukaryota; kingdom Metazoa; phylum Chordata; class Aves; order Passeriformes; family Corvidae; genus Coloeus; species Coloeus monedula. The sequence goes on along the minus strand of NC_138814.1, from coordinate 2,635,157 downwards.
CACAGAGTGTCACAATGGTCTCCATGATTCCATCAGGTCCTGCAGGGTCACAATGGCTCCTTGGTTCTATTGGGCTCCCCAGGATCACAATGGCCCCTTGCTTCCACAAGGCCTGGCTGGGTCACACTGGCCCTTTGCTTCCATGACACCTTGCAGTGTCACAATGGCCCCTTGCTTCTATGAGGCCTGGCTGTGTCACAATGGCCCCTGGCTGCCATGAGGCCCTGCGATGTCACAATGGTCTCATTGCTTCCACGAGGCCCTGCAGTTCCACAATGGCCCTTCAGTGTCACAAGGCCTTGAAGTGTCAGAACAGTCTCAGCGGGTTCCCCAGCTGCTTCACAATGGCCTCCTTGGTTCCATGATGCCCCGTGGCGTAACAATGCTATCCTTGCTTCCACACAGTCCGAATGGCCCCGGGGCCTCAGGGAGCCCCACAGTGTCACTACGATGCCCTTGATTCCACCAGGCCCTGCCGTGCTGCAATGACCCCTTGCTTTTACAAGGCCCTGCAGTGTCACAATGGCCCCTTGGTTCTGAAGCGTGCAAGAGCTTAATACTAAGAGCAAGGCTCCAAAAAACGCTTTGTCATTATCACTGCTCAACACCTGAAGGGCTTCAAAAGTGCTTCGTCATTAGGGCTGCTTGTCAGAATCACTCTTGAACGCCTGGAAACTACGTGCCGTACGGGCCGTGCATAGCCCGCCTGGAGGCCCATAAAAAGGAAGGCAAAACTGGTGCAAAATGTGGAGGCGAAAGCGAAAGGTAGAATCCCTGCCCTTTGCCTTTCCCCCCACCACCCATCGCCTGCTGCCAGACACCCTGAGGCCTCCGGGAGCCAACGCCGCCCGCCTGGGGAGAACCCCCCAATCCTTCACCCCCGCACTGAAATCCCGAGGGAGTTGTGCAACCCCTAGCCCTGCTCCTTCGTCCCAGGAGCACCGAGGTTCAGCTGTAAGCATTGAGCCTGCATCTCGGAGCATGGGCTGCCGCTTTCCAGCCAAACTGCTCCAGAGATGGGAAGAGGCAGATAAGACGCTTCCAACAGCAGAAAAAAAAAGGCAAACACTTCTCCACTTCCCCCACCCTGTCTCAGCAGCAACAAAAGTAGCACAGTGTGGTGGTGACTTATCCTATGCTTTTTAGAGTAACCTTGGCTTTTCTAACTTTTCTCGACTTTTCTCCTTCTTTCTCTTTGCCTCTCTTACCATTAGATAAACAGATACCCATTTTTTTGGCACCAACATTTAATCTCGTTCGGTTTGAATCCGGCCTTTGGGAATATTTTGAACCTTCAAAGTTCTTTCCTTTTTCTACTCAGAGATTTCGTTTTCTTGACCCTGCTGGGTGTCAATCAGATAGTAACAAAGCGTCATAATGCTCTCCACGGTTCCATGAGGCCCCACAATGTCACAACGGACTTTTGGTTCCAGGAACTTTCGTACTGTCAGCAACAGTCGCCTTGGGTCCGCAGTGTCACAATGGACCCTTGGCTCCATGAGGCTCCGTAGCGTAACATGGATGCCTTGATTGCATGAGGTTGTGTAGTGTCACAAGGATCTCCTTGGTTCTGCGGCCCTGCTGTGTGACAATGGGCCTGTGGTTCCATGAAGTTCTGTACTGTCGACCATGATCTCCTTGCTTGCACAGTGTCATAACTGACCCTTGGTTCCATCAGGTGCCTGGCCTCCAACAGCTTCTAAGAGACCCTTATGGCCCCTCAAGGCCCCTCACAGCCCCTCATGACCCCTCAATGCCCCTCACAGCTCCCCATGGCCCCTCATGGCAGCTCACAGTCCCTCACAGCCCCTCACAGTTCACGGCCCCTCATGACCCTTCACAGCCCCTAACAAACCCTCATGGCGCCTCACAGCCCTTCACAGCCCCTCACGGCCTCTCACAGCCCAAGGCGTGGGACTCCTCCCGAAGGAGAAGAGATCAGGCTCTGCTTGTTCTCCTTTACTTTTGGTCACTTCACAGTGATGAGTAAAGGAAGGCTGAAATGAAACCTGTCTCCAGCACTTCCCTCTGGGATAATTGCGGGCCTGAAGCTCTGTGCTGGCGCTGGCCCAAGTGGGAACATCACTGCAGCCCCCCACAGCCTTTGCTGTCCCCCGTGTCCATTCCCTGTCCCTGAGACCTGCCCAGCTCTGCCAGCAGCAGGAGCCACAGTGCAGTGGGCCCTGTACCGGCACAGCCGGGGCTCCCGGCCAAGAGCAGCAGCAGCGCCAGCCCCTTCCCACCTGCTTGTGCCTCGGCTTCCCAAGAGGGTTTTCCCGGTCAATTTCTGGACTAGAGCAACAATCACCCACAAACAGACCTGATTCCTCAGAGCCCGGCTGTGCTGCCCCGATGCAACCTTCAGAGAAAGAAAGGAGCAGGTTCCAGCGCTGTTCCCAGCACTGTTTCACTCATCCTCAGGGGACAGCAGGAGGCTGTCGTCATCCCCGCGGCTGCCCCACCTCGCTGGGCCCTTCCTTTGCTGATGGCTCTGCGTCCTGCCTGCCTCTGCCTTGGCACACAAAGCCTTGGGCTGCTCCAGACTCCTTCTGGGGGACACGTTGCACCACTGCACTGCCCTGGGAGAGAAATTCCTTTCTCCTTGTGTCCAGTCTGGACCTCCCCAGCTGCCCTTTGCATTCATTCTTTCTTTTGCCGCCTGCTCTCTACTATGTAGAAAGGATCCACCCGCTCTGAAACCACCCTCCAAGCCCTGCCAGGACTCTCCTCCACTCTCCTCAGTCTCCACTCCACTCAACACAGAGCTCCTTTGTCCCTAGGTACTGATCATGTGCTTGAGGCCACGGGCACCTGGACAAGAAGGTCGCTTCTTTTCTACAGGAAGGAAGCCACAGAACCCCAGTGGTTTGAAGGCACATGAGAGGCAGCCACCAGAGGCCAAGGCAAGCCAGAGCTGTCTGTCCTTGCAGCTTGTGTCTGAAAGCAACCCTTGGACATATGAGGAGTTTTGCAGGTGGAATTCCATTTCAGCTGTGCGTGCCCGGACCGGAATGACAGTTCTTCTCGCCAGGAAGGAAAGGGCAGAGCCCCAGTGTTTCAAAGGCTGATCAGTGGTGGCTCAAGGAGGCCAAGGCCAGCCAGACCTGTTTGTCTTGGCAGCTTTTGTCTTGGAGCAACCCTTGCATAGACGGAATTTGGGAGGCCAAATCCCAGGTTTGTCCATGGACGTCTGGCCCAGAAGGACAGTTCTTTTCCATTGGCAGAAAAGTGAGGAGCGCCAGTGTTTCAAAGGCAGATGAGAGCTGGCCCTCAGGAAGCCAAGGGAAGCTGGGACATTCCTGGCAGCTTTTGTCGGGGAGCTATTCCTTGGATCTATGGAATTTCAGAGGTGGATTCCCAATTTTGGCCATGGATGGCTGGACTTGAAAGATGGTTTTGTTCCATGGGAAGCAAAGCACAGCCCCCGCGTGTTTTGAAGGCAGATGCGAGGTGGCCCCCAAGAGGCCAAGGCCAGCGTGAGCTGTCTGTCCTGGCAGGTTTCACATGGGAACAATCCTCGGATAGAATCCAATGTGGAGGTAGAATCCTCATTTCAGCCATGGGTCCCTGGAGGAGAAGGACAGTTCTTTCCCACAGAAAGGAAAGCAAGGAACTCCAGCGTTTCAGGGGCAGAGGAGAAGCAACCCTCAACATGCCAAGCTCAGCTGGAGCAGGCAGGTGGCCCCCAGGAGGCCAAGCCAACCACACCTGTTCCACCTTCTTTGGATCCTTGGGGCCCTGCAGCATCACAATTTTGTTCCCCTGACGCCCAGCAATAGCACAGTGGGCTCTACAGCGGCACAAAGACCCCTTGCTTCCATGAGGCCTTGCTGTGTCCAAATGGTTGCCTTGCTTCCATGGGGCTGCAAAATAACACAATGGCCCACTGCTTCCATGAGGTCACAGAGTGTCACAATGGTCTCCATGATTCCATCAGGTCCTGCAGGGTCACAATGGCTCCTTGGTTCTATTGGGCTCCCCAGGATCACAATGGCCCCTTGCTTCCACAAGGCCTGGCTGGGTCACACTGGCCCTTTGCTTCCATGACACCTTGCAGTGTCACAATGGCCCCTTGCTTCTATGAGGCCTGGCTGTGTCACAATGGCCCCTGGCTGCCATGAGGCCCTGCGATGTCACAATGGTCTCATTGCTTCCACGAGGCCCTGCAGTTCCACAATGGCCCTTCAGTGTCACAAGGCCTTGAAGTGTCAGAACAGTCTCAGCGGGTTCCCCAGCCGCTTCACAATGGCCTCCTTGGTTCCATGATGCCCCGTGGCGTAACAATGCTATCCTTGCTTCCACACAGTCCGAATGGCCCCGGGGCCTCAGGGAGCCCCACAGTGTCACTACGATGCCCTTGATTCCACCAGGCCCTGCCGTGCTGCAATGACCCCTTGCTTTTACAAGGCCCTGCAGTGTCACAATGGCCCCTTGGTTCTGAAGCGTGCAAGAGCCTAATACTAAGAGCAAGGCTCCAAAAAACGCTTTGTCATTATCACTGCTCAACACCTGAAGGGCTTCAAAAGTGCTTCGTCATTAGGGCTGCTTGTCAGAATCACTCTTGAACGCCTGGAAACTACGTGCCGTACGGGCCGTGCATAGCCCGCCTGGAGGCCCATAAAAAGGAAGGCAAAACTGGTGCAAAATGTGGAGGCGAAAGCGAAAGGTAGAATCCCCGCCCTTTGCCTTTCCCCCCACCACCCATCGCCTGCTGCCAGACACCCTGAGGCCTCCGGGAGCCAATGCCGCCCGCCTGGGGAGAACCCCCCAATCCTTCACCCCCGCACTGAAATCCCGAGGGAGTTGTGCAACCCCTAGCCCTGCTCCTTCGTCCCAGGCGCACCGAGGTTCAGCTGTAAGCATTGAGCCTGCATCTCGGAGCATGGGCTGCCGCTTTCCAGCCAAACTGCTCCAGAGATGGGAAGAGGCACATAAGACGCTTCCAACAGCAGAAAAAAAAAGGCAAACACTTCTCCACTTCCCCCACCCTGTCTCAGCAGCAACAAAAGTAGCACAGTGTGGTGGTGACTTATCCTATGCTTTTTAGAGTAACCTTGGCTTTTCTAACTTTTCTCGACTTTTCTCCTTCTTTCTCTTTGCCTCTCTTACCATTAGATAAACAGATACCCATTTTTTTGGCACCAACATTTAATCTCCTTTGGTTTGAATCCGGCCTTTGGGAATATTTTGAACCTTCAAAGTTCTTTCCTTTTTCTACTCAGAGATTTCGTTTTCTTGACCCTGCTGGGTGTCAATCAGATAGTAACAAAGCGTCATAATGCTCTCCACGGTTCCATGAGGCCCCACAATGTCACAACGGACTTTTGGTTCCAGGAACTTTCGTACTGTCAGCAACAGTCGCCTTGGGTCCGCAGTGTCACAATGGACCCTTGGCTCCATGAGGCTCCGTAGCGTAACATGGACGCCTTGATTGCATGAGGTTGTGTAGTGTCACAAGGATCTCCTTGGTTCTGCGGCCCTGCTGTGTGACAATGGGCCTGTGGTTCCATGAAGTTCTGTACTGTCGACCATGATCTCCTTGCTTGCACAGTGTCATAACTGACCCTTGGTTCCATCAGGTGCCTGGCCTCCAACAGCTTCTAAGAGACCCTTATGGCCCCTCAAGGCCCCTCACAGCCCCTCATGACCCCTCAATGCCCCTCACAGCTCCCCATGGCCCCTCATGGCAGCTCACAGTCCCTCACAGCCCCTCACAGTTCACGGCCCCTCATGACCCTTCACAGCCCCTAACAATCTCTCACGGCCCCTCACAGCACCTCATGGACCCTCAAGGCCCCTCACGGCCCCTCACGACTCCTCATGACCCTTCACAGCCCCTAACAAACCCTCATGGCGCCTCACAGCCCTTCACAGCCCCTCACGGCCTCTCACAGCCCAAGGCGTGGGACTCCTCCCGAAGGAGAAGAGATCAGGCTCTGCTTGTTCTCCTTTACTTTTGGTCACTTCACAGTGATGAGTAAAGGAAGGCTGAAATGAAACCTGTCTCCAGCACTTCCCTCTGGGATAATTGCGGGCCTGAAGCTCTGTGCTGGCGCTGGCCCAAGTGGGAACATCACTGCAGCACCCCACAGCCTTTGCTGTCCCCCGTGTCCATTCCCTGTCCCTGAGACCTGCCCAGCTCTGCCAGCAGCAGGAGCCACAGTGCAGTGGGCCCTGTACCGGAACAGCCGGGGCTCCCGGCCAAGAGCAGCAGCAGCGCCAGCCCCTTCCCACCTGCTTGTGCCTCGGCTTCCCAAGAGGTTTTTCCCGGTCAATTTCTGGACTAGAGCAACAATCACCCACAAACAGACCTGATTCCTCAGAGCCCGGCTGTGCTGCCCCGATGCAACCTTCAGAGAAAGAAAGGAGCAGGTTCCAGCGCTGTTCCCAGCACTGTTTCACTCATCCTCAGGGGACAGCAGGAGGCTGTCGTCATCCCCGCGGCTGCCCCACCTCGCTGGGCCCTTCCTTTGCTGATGGCTCTGCGTCCTGCCTGCCTCTGCCTTGGCACACAAAGCCTTGGGCTGCTCCAGACTCCTTCTGGGGGACACGTTGCACCACTGCACTGCCCTGGGAGAGAAATTCCTTTCTCCTTGTGTCCAGTCTGGACCTCCCCAGCTGCCCTTTGCATTCATTCTTTCTTTTGCCGCCTGCTCTCTACTATGTAGAAAGGATCCACCCGCTCTGAAACCACCCTCCAAGCCCTGCCAGGACTCTCCTCCACTCTCCTCAGTCTCCACTCCACTCAACACAGAGCTCCTTTGTCCCTAGGTACTGATCATGTGCTTGAGGCCACGGGCACCTGGACAAGAAGGTCGCTTCTTTTCTACAGGAAGGAAGCCACAGAACCCCAGTGGTTTGAAGGCACATGAGAGGCAGCCACCAGAGGCCAAGGCAAGCCAGAGCTGTCTGTCCTTGCAGCTTCGGTCTGAAAGCAACCCTTGGACATATGAGGAGTTTTGGAGGTGGAATTCCATTTCAGCTGTGCGTGCCCGGACCGGAATGACAGTTCTTCTCGCCAGGAAGGAAAGGGCAGAGCCCCAGTGTTTCAAAGGCTGATCAGTGGTGGCTCAAGGAGGCCAAGGCCAGCCAGACCTGTTTGTCTTGGCAGCTTTTGTCTTGGAGCAACCCTTGCATAGACGGAATTTGGGAGGCCAAATCCCAGGTTTGTCCATGGACGTCTGGCCCAGAAGGACAGTTCTTTTCCATTGGCAGAAAAGTGAGGAGCACCAGTGTTTCAAAGGCAGATGAGAGCTGGCCCTCAGGAAGCCAAGGGAAGCTGGACATTCCTGGCAGCTTTTGTCGGGCAGCTATTCCTTGGATCTATGGAATTTCAGAGGTGGATTCCCAATTTTGGCCATGGATGGCTGGACTTGAAAGATGGTTTTGTTCCATGGGAAGCAAAGCACAGCCCCCGCGTGTTTTGAAGGCAGATGCGAGGTGGCCCCCAAGAGGCCAAGGCCAGCGTGAGCTGTCTGTCCTGGCAGGTTTCACATGGGAACAATCCTCGGATAGAATCCAATGTGGAGGTAGAATCCTCATTTCAGCCATGGGTCCCTGGAGGAGAAGGACAGTTCTTTCCCACAGAAAGGAAAGCAAGGAACTCCAGCGTTTCAGGGCCAGAGGAGAAGCAACCCTCAACATGCCAAGCTCAGCTGGAGCAGGCAGGTGGCCACCAAGCCAAGCCAACCACACCTGTTCCACCTTCTTTGGATCCTTGGGGCCCTGCAGCATCACAATTTTGTTCCCCTGACGCCCAGCAATAGCACAGTGGGCTCTACAGCGGCACAAAGACCCCTTGCTTCCATGAGGCCTTGCTGTGTCCAAATGGTTGCCTTGTTTCCATGGGGCTGCAAAATAACACAATGGCCCACTGCTTCCATGAGGTCACAGAGTGTCACAATGGTCTCCATGATTCCATCAGGTCCTGCAGGGTCACAATGGCTCCTTGGTTCTATTGGGCTCCCCAGGATCACAATGGCCCCTTGCTTCCACAAGGCCTGGCTGGGTCACACTGGCCCTTTGCTTCCATGACACCTTGCAGTGTCACAATGGCCCCTTGCTTCTATGAGGCCTGGCTGTGTCACAATGGCCCCTGGCTGCCATGAGGCCCTGCGATGTCACAATGGTCTCATTGCTTCCACGAGGCCCTGCAGTTCCACAATGGCCCTTCAGTGTCACAAGGCCTTGAAGTGTCAGAACAGTCTCAGCGGGTTCCCCAGCCGCTTCACAATGGCCTCCTTGGTTCCATGATGCCCCGTGGCGTAACAATGCTATCCTTGCTTCCACACAGTCCGAATGGCCCCGGGGCCTCAGGGAGCCCCACAGTGTCACTACGATGCCCTTGATTCCACCAGGCCCTGCCGTGCTGCAATGACCCCTTGCTTTTACAAGGCCCTGCAGTGTCACAATGGCCCCTTGGTTCTGAAGCGTGCAAGAGCCTAATACTAAGAGCAAGGCTCCAAAAAACGCTTTGTCATTATCACTGCTCAACACCTGAAGGGCTTCAAAAGTGCTTCGTCATTAGGGCTGCTTGTCAGAATCACTCTTGAACGCCTGGAAACTACGTGCCGTACGGGCCGTGCATAGCCCGCCTGGAGGCCCATAAAAAGGAAGGCAAAACTGGTGCAAAATGTGGAGGCGAAAGCGAAAGGTAGAATCCCCGCCCTTTGCCTTTCCCCCCACCACCCATCGCCTGCTGCCAGACACCCTGAGGCCTCCGGGAGCCAATGCCGCCCGCCTGGGGAGAACCCCCCAATCCTTCACCCCCGCACTGAAATCCCGAGGGAGTTGTGCAACCCCTAGCCCTGCTCCTTCGTCCCAGGCGCACCGAGGTTCAGCTGTAAGCATTGAGCCTGCATCTCGGAGCATGGGCTGCCGCTTTCCAGCCAAACTGCTCCAGAGATGGGAAGAGGCAGATAAGACGCTTCCAACAGCAGAAAAAAAAAGGCAAACACTTCTCCACTTCCCCCACCCTGTCTCAGCAGCAACAAAAGTAGCACAGTGTGGTGGTGACTTATCCTATGCTTTTTAGAGTAACCTTGGCTTTTCTAACTTTTCTCGACTTTTCTCCTTCTTTCTCTTTGCCTCTCTTACCATTAGATAAACAGATACCCATTTTTTTGGCACCAACATTTAATCTCCTTTGGTTTGAATCCGGCCTTTGGGAATATTTTGAACCTTCAAAGTTCTTTCCTTTTTCTACTCAGAGATTTCGTTTTCTTGACCCTGCTGGGTGTCAATCAGATAGTAACAAAGCGTCATAATGCTCTCCACGGTTCCATGAGGCCCCACAATGTCACAACGGACTTTTGGTTCCAGGAACTTTCGTACTGTCAGCAACAGTCGCCTTGGGTCCGCAGTGTCACAATGGACCCTTGGCTCCATGAGGCTCCGTAGCGTAACATGGACGCCTTGATTGCATGAGGTTGTGTAGTGTCACAAGGATCTCCTTGGTTCTGCGGCCCTGCTGTGTGACAATGGGCCTGTGGTTCCATGAAGTTCTGTACTGTCGACCATGATCTCCTTGCTTGCACAGTGTCATAACTGACCCTTGGTTCCATCAGGTGCCTGGCCTCCAACAGCTTCTAAGAGACCCTTATGGCCCCTCAAGGCCCCTCACAGCCCCTCATGACCCCTCAATGCCCCTCACAGCTCCCCATGGCCCCTCATGGCAGCTCACAGTCCCTCACAGCCCCTCACAGTTCACGGCCCCTCATGACCCTTCACAGCCCCTAACAATCTCTCACGGCCCCTCACAGCACCTCATGGACCCTCAAGGCCCCTCACGGCCCCTCACGACTCCTCATGACCCTTCACAGCCCCTAACAAACCCTCATGGCGCCTCACAGCCCTTCACAGCCCCTCATTGCCTCTCACAGCCCAAGGCGTGGGACTCCTCCCGAAGGAGAAGAGATCAGGCTCTGCTTGTTCTCCTTTACTTTTGGTCACTTCACAGTGATGAGTAAAGGAAGGCTGAAATGAAACCTGTCTCCAGCACTTCCCTCTGGGATAATTGCGGGCCTGAAGCTCTGTGCTGGCGCTGGCCCAAGTGGGAACATCACTGCAGCACCCCACAGCCTTTGCTGTCCCCCGTGTCCATTCCCTGTCCCTGAGACCTGCCCAGCTCTGCCAGCAGCAGGAGCCACAGTGCAGTGGGCCCTGTACCGGCACAGCCGGGGCTCCCGGCCAAGAGCAGCAGCAGCGCCAGCCCCTTCCCACCTGCTTGTGCCTCGGCTTCCCAAGAGGTTTTTCCCGGTCAATTTCTGGACTAGAGCAACAATCACCCACAAACAGACCTGATTCCTCAGAGCCCGGCTGTGCTGCCCCGATGCAACCTTCAGAGAAAGAAAGGAGCAGGTTCCAGCGCTGTTCCCAGCACTGTTTCACTCATCCTCAGGGGACAGCAGGAGGCTGTCGTCATCCCCGCGGCTGCCCCACCTCGCTGGGCCCTTCCTTTGCTGATGGCTCTGCGTCCTGCCTGCCTCTGCCTTGGCACACAAAGCCTTGGGCTGCTCCAGACTCCTTCTGGGGGACACGTTGCACCACTGCACTGCCCTGGGAGAGAAATTCCTTTCTCCTTGTGTCCAGTCTGGACCTCCCCAGCTGCCCTTTGCATTCATTCTTTCTTTTGCCGCCTGCTCTCTACTATGTAGAAAGGATCCACCCGCTCTGAAACCACCCTCCAAGCCCTGCCAGGACTCTCCTCCACTCTCCTCAGTCTCCACTCCACTCAACACAGAGCTCCTTTGTCCCTAGGTACTGATCATGTGCTTGAGGCCACGGGCACCTGGACAAGAAGGTCGCTTCTTTTCTACAGGAAGGAAGCCACAGAACCCCAGTGGTTTGAAGGCACATGAGAGGCAGCCACCAGAGGCCAAGGCAAGCCAGAGCTGTCTGTCCTTGCAGCTTCGGTCTGAAAGCAACCCTTGGACATATGAGGAGTTTTGGAGGTGGAATTCCATTTCAGCTGTGCGTGCCCGGACCGGAATGACAGTTCTTCTCGCCAGGAAGGAAAGGGCAGAGCCCCAGTGTTTCAAAGGCTGATCAGTGGTGGCTCAAGGAGGCCAAGGCCAGCCAGACCTGTTTGTCTTGGCAGCTTTTGTCTTGGAGCAACCCTTGCATAGACGGAATTTGGGAGGCCAAATCCCAGGTTTGTCCATGGACGTCTGGCCCAGAAGGACAGTTCTTTTCCATTGGCAGAAAAGTGAGGAGCACCAGTGTTTCAAAGGCAGATGAGAGCTGGCCCTCAGGAAGCCAAGGGAAGCTGGACATTCCTGGCAGCTTTTGTCGGGCAGCTATTCCTTGGATCTATGGAATTTCAGAGGTGGATTCCCAATTTTGGCCATGGATGGCTGGACTTGAAAGATGGTTTTGTTCCATGGGAAGCAAAGCACAGCCCCCGCGTGTTTTGAAGGCAGATGCGAGGTGGCCCCCAAGAGGCCAAGGCCAGCGTGAGCTGTCTGTCCTGGCAGGTTTCACATGGGAACAATCCTCGGATAGAATCCAATGTGGAGGTAGAATCCTCATTTCAGCCATGGGTCCCTGGAGGAGAAGGACAGTTCTTTCCCACAGAAAGGAAAGCAAGGAACTCCAGCGTTTCAGGGCCAGAGGAGAAGCAACCCTCAACATGCCAAGCTCAGCTGGAGCAGGCAGGTGGCCCCCAGGAGGCCAAGCCAACCACACCTGTTCCACCTTCTTTGGATCCTTGGGGCCCTGCAGCATCACAATTTTGTTCCCCTGACGCCCAGCAATAGCACAGTGGGCTCTACAGCGGCACAAAGACCCCTTGCTTCCATGAGGCCTTGCTGTGTCCAAATGGTTGCCTTGCTTCCATGGGGCTGCAAAATAACACAATGGCCCACTGCTTCCATGAGGTCACAGAGTGTCACAATGGTCTCCATGATTCCATCAGGTCCTGCAGGGTCACAATGGCTCCTTGGTTCTATTGGGCTCCCCAGGATCACAATGGCCCCTTGCTTCCACAAGGCCTGGCTGGGTCACACTGGCCCTTTGCTTCCATGACACCTTGCAGTGTCACAATGGCCCCTTGCTTCTATGAGGCCTGGCTGTGTCACAATGGCCCCTGGCTGCCATGAGGCCCTGCGATGTCACAATGGTCTCATTGCTTCCACGAGGCCCTGCAGTTCCACAATGGCCCTTCAGTGTCACAAGGCCTTGAAGTGTCAGAACAGTCTCAGCGGGTTCCCCAGCTGCTTCACAATGGCCTCCTTGGTTCCATGATGCCCCGTGGCGTAACAATGCTATCCTTGCTTCCACACAGTCCGAATGGCCCCGGGGCCTCAGGGAGCCCCACAGTGTCACTACGATGCCCTTGATTCCACCAGGCCCTGCCGTGCTGCAATGACCCCTTGCTTTTACAAGGCCCTGCAGTGTCACAATGGCCCCTTGGTTCTGAAGCGTGCAAGAGCTTAATACTAAGAGCAAGGCTCCAAAAAACGCTTTGTCATTATCACTGCTCAACACCTGAAGGGCTTCAAAAGTGCTTCGTCATTAGGGCTGCTTGTCAGAATCACTCTTGAACGCCTGGAAACTACGTGCCGTACGGGCCGTGCATAGCCCGCCTGGAGGCCCATAAAAAGGAAGGCAAAACTGGTGCAAAATGTGGAGGCGAAAGCGAAAGGTAGAATCCCTGCCCTTTGCCTTTCCCCCCACCACCCATCGCCTGCTGCCAGACACCCTGAGGCCTCCGGGAGCCAACGCCGCCCGCCTGGGGAGAACCCCCCAATCCTTCACCCCCGCACTGAAATCCCGAGGGAGTTGTGCAACCCCTAGCCCTGCTCCTTCGTCCCAGGAGCACCGAGGTTCAGCTGTAAGCATTGAGCCTGCATCTCGGAGCATGGGCTGCCGCTTTCCAGCCAAACTGCTCCAGAGATGGGAAGAGGCAGATAAGACGCTTCCAACAGCAGAAAAAAAAAGGCAAACACTTCTCCACTTCCCCCACCCTGTCTCAGCAGCAACAAAAGTAGCACAGTGTGGTGGTGACTTATCCTATGCTTTTTAGAGTAACCTTGGCTTTTCTAACTTTTCTCGACTTTTCTCCTTCTTTCTCTTTGCCTCTCTTACCATTAGATAAACAGATACCCATTTTTTTGGCACCAACATTTAATCTCGTTCGGTTTGAATCCGGCCTTTGGGAATATTTTGAACCTTCAAAGTTCTTTCCTTTTTCTACTCAGAGATTTCGTTTTCTTGACCCTGCTGGGTGTCAATCAGATAGTAACAAAGCGTCATAATGCTCTCCACGGTTCCATGAGGCCCCACAATGTCACAACGGACTTTTGGTTCCAGGAACTTTCGTACTGTCAGCAACAGTCGCCTTGGGTCCGCAGTGTCACAATGGACCCTTGGCTCCATGAGGCTCCGTAGCGTAACATGGATGCCTTGATTGCATGAGGTTGTGTAGTGTCACAAGGATCTCCTTGGTTCTGCGGCCCTGCTGTGTGACAATGGGCCTGTGGTTCCATGAAGTTCTGTACTGTCGACCATGATCTCCTTGCTTGCACAGTGTCATAACTGACCCTTGGTTCCATCAGGTGCCTGGCCTCCAACAGCTTCTAAGAGACCCTTATGGCCCCTCAAGGCCCCTCACAGCCCCTCATGACCCCTCAATGCCCCTCACAGCTCCCCATGGCCCCTCATGGCAGCTCACAGTCCCTCACAGCCCCTCACAGTTCACGGCCCCTCATGACCCTTCACAGCCCCTAACAAACCCTCATGGCGCCTCACAGCCCTTCACAGCCCCTCACGGCCTCTCACAGCCCAAGGCGTGGGACTCCTCCCGAAGGAGAAGAGATCAGGCTCTGCTTGTTCTCCTTTACTTTTGGTCACTTCACAGTGATGAGTAAAGGAAGGCTGAAATGAAACCTGTCTCCAGCACTTCCCTCTGGGATAATTGCGGGCCTGAAGCTCTGTGCTGGCGCTGGCCCAAGTGGGAACATCACTGCAGCCCCCCACAGCCTTTGCTGTCCCCCGTGTCCATTCCCTGTCCCTGAGACCTGCCCAGCTCTGCCAGCAGCAGGAGCCACAGTGCAGTGGGCCCTGTACCGGCACAGCCGGGGCTCCCGGCCAAGAGCAGCAGCAGCGCCAGCCCCTTCCCACCTGCTTGTGCCTCGGCTTCCCAAGAGGGTTTTCCCGGTCAATTTCTGGACTAGAGCAACAATCACCCACAAACAGACCTGATTCCTCAGAGCCCGGCTGTGCTGCCCCGATGCAACCTTCAGAGAAAGAAAGGAGCAGGTTCCAGCGCTGTTCCCAGCACTGTTTCACTCATCCTCAGGGGACAGCAGGAGGCTGTCGTCATCCCCGCGGCTGCCCCACCTCGCTGGGCCCTTCCTTTGCTGATGGCTCTGCGTCCTGCCTGCCTCTGCCTTGGCACACAAAGCCTTGGGCTGCTCCAGACTCCTTCTGGGGGACACGTTGCACCACTGCACTGCCCTGGGAGAGAAATTCCTTTCTCCTTGTGTCCAGTCTGGACCTCCCCAGCTGCCCTTTGCATTCATTCTTTCTTTTGCCGCCTGCTCTCTACTATGTAGAAAGGATCCACCCGCTCTGAAACCACCCTCCAAGCCCTGCCAGGACTCTCCTCCACTCTCCTCAGTCTCCACTCCACTCAACACAGAGCTCCTTTGTCCCTAGGTACTGATCATGTGCTTGAGGCCACGGGCACCTGGACAAGAAGGTCGCTTCTTTTCTACAGGAAGGAAGCCACAGAACCCCAGTGGTTTGAAGGCACATGAGAGGCAGCCACCAGAGGCCAAGGCAAGCCAGAGCTGTCTGTCCTTGCAGCTTGTGTCTGAAAGCAACCCTTGGACATATGAGGAGTTTTGCAGGTGGAATTCCATTTCAGCTGTGCGTGCCCGGACCGGAATGACAGTTCTTCTCGCCAGGAAGGAAAGGGCAGAGCCCCAGTGTTTCAAAGGCTGATCAGTGGTGGCTCAAGGAGGCCAAGGCCAGCCAGACCTGTTTGTCTTGGCAGCTTTTGTCTTGGAGCAACCCTTGCATAGACGGAATTTGGGAGGCCAAATCCCAGGTTTGTCCATGGACGTCTGGCCCAGAAGGACAGTTCTTTTCCATTGGCAGAAAAGTGAGGAGCGCCAGTGTTTCAAAGGCAGATGAGAGCTGGCCCTCAGGAAGCCAAGGGAAGCTGGGACATTCCTGGCAGCTTTTGTCGGGGAGCTATTCCTTGGATCTATGGAATTTCAGAGGTGGATTCCCAATTTTGGCCATGGATGGCTGGACTTGAAAGATGGTTTTGTTCCATGGGAAGCAAAGCACAGCCCCCGCATGTTTTGAAGGCAGATGCGAGGTGGCCCCCAAGAGGCCAAGGCCAGCGTGAGCTGTCTGTCCTGGCAGGTTTCACATGGGAACAATCCTCGGATAGAATCCAATGTGGAGGTAGAATCCTCATTTCAGCCATGGGTCCCTGGAGGAGAAGGACAGTTCTTTCCCACAGAAAGGAAAGCAAGGAACTCCAGCGTTTCAGGGGCAGAGGAGAAGCAACCCTCAACATGCCAAGCTCAGCTGGAGCAGGCAGGTGGCCCCCAGGAGGCCAAGCCAACCACACCTGTTCCACCTTCTTTGGATCCTTGGGGCCCTGCAGCATCACAATTTTGTTCCCCTGACGCCCAGCAATAGCACAGTGGGCTCTACAGCGGCACAAAGACCCCTTGCTTCCATGAGGCCTTGCTGTGTCCAAATGGTTGCCTTGCTTCCATGGGGCTGCAAAATAACACAATGGCCCACTGCTTCCATGAGGTCACAGAGTGTCACAATGGTCTCCATGATTCCATCAGGTCCTGCAGGGTCACAATGGCTCCTTGGTTCTATTGGGCTCCCCAGGATCACAATGGCCCCTTGCTTCCACAAGGCCTGGCTGGGTCACACTGGCCCTTTGCTTCCATGACACCTTGCAGTGTCACAATGGCCCCTTGCTTCTATGAGGCCTGGCTGTGTCACAATGGCCCCTGGCTGCCATGAGGCCCTGCGATGTCACAATGGTCTCATTGCTTCCACGAGGCCCTGCAGTTCCACAATGGCCCTTCAGTGTCACAAGGCCTTGAAGTGTCAGAACAGTCTCAGCGGGTTCCCCAGCCGCTTCACAATGGCCTCCTTGGTTCCATGATGCCCCGTGGCGTAACAATGCTATCCTTGCTTCCACACAGTCCGAATGGCCCCGGGGCCTCAGGGAGCCCCACAGTGTCACTACGATGCCCTTGATTCCACCAGGCCCTGCCGTGCTGCAATGACCCCTTGCTTTTACAAGGCCCTGCAGTGTCACAATGGCCCCTTGGTTCTGAAGCGTGCAAGAGCCTAATACTAAGAGCAAGGCTCCAAAAAACGCTTTGTCATTATCACTGCTCAACACCTGAAGGGCTTCAAAAGTGCTTCGTCATTAGGGCTGCTTGTCAGAATCACTCTTGAACGCCTGGAAACTACGTGCCGTACGGGCCGTGCATAGCCCGCCTGGAGGCCCATAAAAAGGAAGGCAAAACTGGTGCAAAATGTGGAGGCGAAAGCGAAAGGTAGAATCCCCGCCCTTTGCCTTTCCCCCCACCACCCATCGCCTGCTGCCAGACACCCTGAGGCCTCCGGGAGCCAATGCCGCCCGCCTGGGGAGAACCCCCCAATCCTTCACCCCCGCACTGAAATCCCGAGGGAGTTGTGCAACCCCTAGCCCTGCTCCTTCGTCCCAGGCGCACCGAGGTTCAGCTGTAAGCATTGAGCCTGCATCTCGGAGCATGGGCTGCCGCTTTCCAGCCAAACTGCTCCAGAGATGGGAAGAGGCACATAAGACGCTTCCAACAGCAGAAAAAAAAAGGCAAACACTTCTCCACTTCCCCCACCCTGTCTCAGCAGCAACAAAAGTAGCACAGTGTGGTGGTGACTTATCCTATGCTTTTTAGAGTAACCTTGGCTTTTCTAACTTTTCTCGACTTTTCTCCTTCTTTCTCTTTGCCTCTCTTACCATTAGATAAACAGATACCCATTTTTTTGGCACCAACATTTAATCTCCTTTGGTTTGAATCCGGCCTTTGGGAATATTTTGAACCTTCAAAGTTCTTTCCTTTTTCTACTCAGAGATTTCGTTTTCTTGACCCTGCTGGGTGTCAATCAGATAGTAACAAAGCGTCATAATGCTCTCCACGGTTCCATGAGGCCCCACAATGTCACAACGGACTTTTGGTTCCAGGAACTTTCGTACTGTCAGCAACAGTCGCCTTGGGTCCGCAGTGTCACAATGGACCCTTGGCTCCATGAGGCTCCGTAGCGTAACATGGACGCCTTGATTGCATGAGGTTGTGTAGTGTCACAAGGATCTCCTTGGTTCTGCGGCCCTGCTGTGTGACAATGGGCCTGTGGTTCCATGAAGTTCTGTACTGTCGACCATGATCTCCTTGCTTGCACAGTGTCATAACTGACCCTTGGTTCCATCAGGTGCCTGGCCTCCAACAGCTTCTAAGAGACCCTTATGGCCCCTCAAGGCCCCTCACAGCCCCTCATGACCCCTCAATGCCCCTCACAGCTCCCCATGGCCCCTCATGGCAGCTCACAGTCCCTCACAGCCCCTCACAGTTCACGGCCCCTCATGACCCTTCACAGCCCCTAACAATCTCTCACGGCCCCTCACAGCACCTCATGGACCCTCAAGGCCCCTCACGGCCCCTCACGACTCCTCATGACCCTTCACAGCCCCTAACAAACCCTCATGGCGCCTCACAGCCCTTCACAGCCCCTCACGGCCTCTCACAGCCCAAGGCGTGGGACTCCTCCCGAAGGAGAAGAGATCAGGCTCTGCTTGTTCTCCTTTACTTTTGGTCACTTCACAGTGATGAGTAAAGGAAGGCTGAAATGAAACCTGTCTCCAGCACTTCCCTCTGGGATAATTGCGGGCCTGAAGCTCTGTGCTGGCGCTGGCCCAAGTGGGAACATCACTGCAGCACCCCACAGCCTTTGCTGTCCCCCGTGTCCATTCCCTGTCCCTGAGACCTGCCCAGCTCTGCCAGCAGCAGGAGCCACAGTGCAGTGGGCCCTGTACCGGCACAGCCGGGGCTCCCGGCCAAGAGCAGCAGCAGCGCCAGCCCCTTCCCACCTGCTTGTGCCTCGGCTTCCCAAGAGGTTTTTCCCGGTCAATTTCTGGACTAGAGCAACAATCACCCACAAACAGACCTGATTCCTCAGAGCCCGGCTGTGCTGCCCCGATGCAACCTTCAGAGAAAGAAAGGAGCAGGTTCCAGCGCTGTTCCCAGCACTGTTTCACTCATCCTCAGGGGACAGCAGGAGGCTGTCGTCATCCCCGCGGCTGCCCCACCTCGCTGGGCCCTTCCTTTGCTGATGGCTCTGCGTCCTGCCTGCCTCTGCCTTGGCACACAAAGCCTTGGGCTGCTCCAGACTCCTTCTGGGGGACACGTTGCACCACTGCACTGCCCTGGGAGAGAAATTCCTTTCTCCTTGTGTCCAGTCTGGACCTCCCCAGCTGCCCTTTGCATTCATTCTTTCTTTTGCCGCCTGCTCTCTACTATGTAGAAAGGATCCACCCGCTCTGAAACCACCCTCCAAGCCCTGCCAGGACTCTCCTCCACTCTCCTCAGTCTCCACTCCACTCAACACAGAGCTCCTTTGTCCCTAGGTACTGATCATGTGCTTGAGGCCACGGGCACCTGGACAAGAAGGTCGCTTCTTTTCTACAGGAAGGAAGCCACAGAACCCCAGTGGTTTGAAGGCACATGAGAGGCAGCCACCAGAGGCCAAGGCAAGCCAGAGCTGTCTGTCCTTGCAGCTTCGGTCTGAAAGCAACCCTTGGACATATGAGGAGTTTTGGAGGTGGAATTCCATTTCAGCTGTGCGTGCCCGGACCGGAATGACAGTTCTTCTCGCCAGGAAGGAAAGGGCAGAGCCCCAGTGTTTCAAAGGCTGATCAGTGGTGGCTCAAGGAGGCCAAGGCCAGCCAGACCTGTTTGTCTTGGCAGCTTTTGTCTTGGAGCAACCCTTGCATAGACGGAATTTGGGAGGCCAAATCCCAGGTTTGTCCATGGACGTCTGGCCCAGAAGGACAGTTCTTTTCCATTGGCAGAAAAGTGAGGAGCACCAGTGTTTCAAAGGCAGATGAGAGCTGGCCCTCAGGAAGCCAAGGGAAGCTGGACATTCCTGGCAGCTTTTGTCGGGCAGCTATTCCTTGGATCTATGGAATTTCAGAGGTGGATTCCCAATTTTGGCCATGGATGGCTGGACTTGAAAGATGGTTTTGTTCCATGGGAAGCAAAGCACAGCCCCCGCGTGTTTTGAAGGCAGATGCGAGGTGGCCCCCAAGAGGCCAAGGCCAGCGTGAGCTGTCTGTCCTGGCAGGTTTCACATGGGAACAATCCTCGGATAGAATCCAATGTGGAGGTAGAATCCTCATTTCAGCCATGGGTCCCTGGAGGAGAAGGACAGTTCTTTCCCACAGAAAGGAAAGCAAGGAACTCCAGCGTTTCAGGGCCAGAGGAGAAGCAACCCTCAACATGCCAAGCTCAGCTGGAGCAGGCAGGTGGCCCCCAGGAGGCCAAGCCAACCACACCTGTTCCACCTTCTTTGGATCCTTGGGGCCCTGCAGCATCACAATTTTGTTCCCCTGACGCCCAGCAATAGCACAGTGGGCTCTACAGCGGCACAAAGACCCCTTGCTTCCATGAGGCCTTGCTGTGTCCAAATGGTTGCCTTGCTTCCATGGGGCTGCAAAATAACACAATGGCCCACTGCTTCCATGAGGTCACAGAGTGTCACAATGGTCTCCATGATTCCATCAGGTCCTGCAGGGTCACAATGGCTCCTTGGTTCTATTGGGCTCCCCAGGATCACAATGGCCCCTTGCTTCCACAAGGCCTGGCTGGGTCACACTGGCCCTTTGCTTCCATGACACCTTGCAGTGTCACAATGGCCCCTTGCTTCTATGAGGCCTGGCTGTGTCACAATGGCCCCTGGCTGCCATGAGGCCCTGCGATGTCACAATGGTCTCATTGCTTCCACGAGGCCCTGCAGTTCCACAATGGCCCTTCAGTGTCACAAGGCCTTGAAGTGTCAGAACAGTCTCAGCGGGTTCCCCAGCTGCTTCACAATGGCCTCCTTGGTTCCATGATGCCCCGTGGCGTAACAATGCTATCCTTGCTTCCACACAGTCCGAATGGCCCCGGGGCCTCAGGGAGCCCCACAGTGTCACTACGATGCCCTTGATTCCACCAGGCCCTGCCGTGCTGCAATGACCCCTTGCTTTTACAAGGCCCTGCAGTGTCACAATGGCCCCTTGGTTCTGAAGCGTGCAAGAGCCTAATACTAAGAGCAAGGCTCCAAAAAACGCTTTGTCATTATCACTGCTCAACACCTGAAGGGCTTCAAAAGTGCTTCGTCATTAGGGCTGCTTGTCAGAATCACTCTTGAACACCTGGAAACTACGTGCCGTACGGGCCGTGCATAGCCCGCCTGGAGGCCCATAAAAAGGAAGGCAAAACTGGTGCAAAATGTGGAGGCGAAAGCGAAAGGTAGAATCCCTGCCCTTTGCCTTTCCCCCCACCACCCATCGCCTGCTGCCAGACACCCTGAGGCCTCCGGGAGCCAATGCCGCCCGCCTGGGGAGAACCCCCCAATCCTTCACCCCCGCACTGAAATCCCGAGGGAGTTGTGCAACCCCTAGCCCTGCTCCTTCGTCCCAGGCGCACCGAGGTTCAGCTGTAAGCATTGAGCCTGCATCTCGGAGCATGGGCTGCCGCTTTCCAGCCAAACTGCTCCAGAGATGGGAAGAGGCAGATAAGACGCTTCCAACAGCAGAAAAAAAAAGGCAAACACTTCTCCACTTCCCCCACCCTGTCTCAGCAGCAACAAAAGTAGCACAGTGTGGTGGTGACTTATCCTATGCTTTTTAGAGTAACCTTGGCTTTTCTAACTTTTCTCGACTTTTCTCCTTCTTTCTCTTTGCCTCTCTTACCATTAGATAAACAGATACCCATTTTTTTGGCACCAACATTTAATCTCCTTTGGTTTGAATCCGGCCTTTGGGAATATTTTGAACCTTCAAAGTTCTTTCCTTTTTCTACTCAGAGATTTCGTTTTCTTGACCCTGCTGGGTGTCAATCAGATAGTAACAAAGCGTCATAATGCTCTCCACGGTTCCATGAGGCCCCACAATGTCACAACGGACTTTTGGTTCCAGGAACTTTCGTACTGTCAGCAACAGTCGCCTTGGGTCCGCAGTGTCACAATGGACCCTTGGCTCCATGAGGCTCCGTAGCGTAACATGGACGCCTTGATTGCATGAGGTTGTGTAGTGTCACAAGGATCTCCTTGGTTCTGCGGCCCTGCTGTGTGACAATGGGCCTGTGGTTCCATGAAGTTCTGTACTGTCGACCATGATCTCCTTGCTTGCACAGTGTCATAACTGACCCTTGGTTCCATCAGGTGCCTGGCCTCCAACAGCTTCTAAGAGACCCTTATGGCCCCTCAAGGCCCCTCACAGCCCCTCATGACCCCTCAATGCCCCTCACAGCTCCCCATGGCCCCTCATGGCAGCTCACAGTCCCTCACAGCCCCTCACAGTTCACGGCCCCTCATGACCCTTCACAGCCCCTAACAAACCCTCATGGCGCCTCACAGCCCTTCACAGCCCCTCATTGCCTCTCACAGCCCAAGGCGTGGGACTCCTCCCGAAGGAGAAGAGATCAGGCTCTGCTTGTTCTCCTTTACTTTTGGTCACTTCACAGTGATGAGTAAAGGAAGGCTGAAATGAAACCTGTCTCCAGCACTTCCCTCTGGGATAATTGCGGGCCTGAAGCTCTGTGCTGGCGCTGGCCCAAGTGGGAACATCACTGCAGCACCCCACAGCCTTTGCTGTCCCCCGTGTCCATTCCCTGTCCCTGAGACCTGCCCAGCTCTGCCAGCAGCAGGAGCCACAGTGCAGTGGGCCCTGTACCGGCACAGCCGGGGCTCCCGGCCAAGAGCAGCAGCAGTGCCAGCCCCTTCCCACCTGCTTGTGCCTCGGCTTCCCAAGAGGTTTTTCCCGGTCAATTTCTGGACTAGAGCAACAATCACCCACAAACAGACCTGATTCCTCAGAGCCCGGCTGTGCTGCCCCGATGCAACCTTCAGAGAAAGAAAGGAGCAGGTTCCAGCGCTGTTCCCAGCACTGTTTCACTCATCCTCAGGGGACAGCAGGAGGCTGTCGTCATCCCCGCGGCTGCCCCACCTCGCTGGGCCCTTCCTTTGCTGATGGCTCTGCGTCCTGCCTGCCTCTGCCTTGGCACACAAAGCCTTGGGCTGCTCCAGACTCCTTCTGGGGGACACGTTGCACCACTGCACTGCCCTGGGAGAGAAATTCCTTTCTCCTTGTGTCCAGTCTGGACCTCCCCAGCTGCCCTTTGCATTCATTCTTTCTTTTGCCGCCTGCTCTCTACTATGTAGAAAGGATCCACCCGCTCTGAAACCACCCTCCAAGCCCTGCCAGGACTCTCCTCCACTCTCCTCAGTCTCCACTCCACTCAACACAGAGCTCCTTTGTCCCTAGGTACTGATCATGTGCTTGAGGCCACGGGCACCTGGACAAGAAGGTCGCTTCTTTTCTACAGGAAGGAAGCCACAGAACCCCAGTGGTTTGAAGGCACATGAGAGGCAGCCACCAGAGGCCAAGGCAAGCCAGAGCTGTCTGTCCTTGCAGCTTGTGTCTGAAAGCAACCCTTGGACATATGAGGAGTTTTGGAGGTGGAATTCCATTTCAGCTGTGCGTGCCCGGACCGGAATGACAGTTCTTCTCGCCAGGAAGGAAAGGGCAGAGCCCCAGTGTTTCAAAGGCTGATCAGTGGTGGCTCAAGGAGGCCAAGGCCAGCCAGACCTGTTTGTCTTGGCAGCTTTTGTCTTGGAGCAACCCTTGCATAGACGGAATTTGGGAGGCCAAATCCCAGGTTTGTCCATGGACGTCTGGCCCAGAAGGACAGTTCTTTTCCATTGGCAGAAAAGTGAGGAGCGCCAGTGTTTCAAAGGCAGATGAGAGCTGGCCCTCAGGAAGCCAAGGGAAGCTGGACATTCCTGGCAGCTTTTGTCGGGCAGCTATTCCTTGGATCTATGGAATTTCAGAGGTGGATTCCCAATTTTGGCCATGGATGGCTGGACTTGAAAGATGGTTTTGTTCCATGGGAAGCAAAGCACAGCCCCCGCGTGTTTTGAAGGCAGATGCGAGGTGGCCCCCAAGAGGCCAAGGCCAGCGTGAGCTGTCTGTCCTGGCAGGTTTCACATGGGAACAATCCTCGGATAGAATCCAATGTGGAGGTAGAATCCTCATTTCAGCCATGGGTCCCTGGAGGAGAAGGACAGTTCTTTCCCACAGAAAGGAAAGCAAGGAACTCCAGCGTTTCAGGGGCAGAGGAGAAGCAACCCTCAACATGCCAAGCTCAGCTGGAGCAGGCAGGTGGCCCCCAGGAGGCCAAGCCAACCACACCTGTTCCACCTTCTTTGGATCCTTGGGGCCCTGCAGCATCACAATTTTGTTCCCCTGACGCCCAGCAATAGCACAGTGGGCTCTACAGCGGCACAAAGACCCCTTGCTTCCATGAGGCCTTGCTGTGTCCAAATGGTTGCCTTGCTTCCATGGGGCTGCAAAATAACACAATGGCCCACTGCTTCCATGAGGTCACAGAGTGTCACAATGGTCTCCATGATTCCATCAGGTCCTGCAGGGTCACAATGGCTCCTTGGTTCTATTGGGCTCCCCAGGATCACAATGGCCCCTTGCTTCCACAAGGCCTGGCTGGGTCACACTGGCCCTTTGCTTCCATGACACCTTGCAGTGTCACAATGGCCCCTTGCTTCTATGAGGCCTGGCTGTGTCACAATGGCCCCTGGCTGCCATGAGGCCCTGCGATGTCACAATGGTCTCATTGCTTCCACGAGGCCCTGCAGTTCCACAATGGCCCTTCAGTGTCACAAGGCCTTGAAGTGTCAGAACAGTCTCAGCGGGTTCCCCAGCCGCTTCACAATGGCCTCCTTGGTTCCATGATGCCCCGTGGCGTAACAATGCTATCCTTGCTTCCACACAGTCCGAATGGCCCCGGGGCCTCAGGGAGCCCCACAGTGTCACTACGATGCCCTTGATTCCACCAGGCCCTGCCGTGCTGCAATGACCCCTTGCTTTTACAAGGCCCTGCAGTGTCACAATGGCCCCTTGGTTCTGAAGCGTGCAAGAGCCTAATACTAAGAGCAAGGCTCCAAAAAACGCTTTGTCATTATCACTGCTCAACACCTGAAGGGCTTCAAAAGTGCTTCGTCATTAGGGCTGCTTGTCAGAATCACTCTTGAACGCCTGGAAACTACGTGCCGTACGGGCCGTGCATAGCCCGCCTGGAGGCCCATAAAAAGGAAGGCAAAACTGGTGCAAAATGTGGAGGCGAAAGCGAAAGGTAGAATCCCCGCCCTTTGCCTTTCCCCCCACCACCCATCGCCTGCTGCCAGACACCCTGAGGCCTCCGGGAGCCAATGCCGCCCGCCTGGGGAGAACCCCCCAATCCTTCACCCCCGCACTGAAATCCCGAGGGAGTTGTGCAACCCCTAGCCCTGCTCCTTCGTCCCAGGCGCACCGAGGTTCAGCTGTAAGCATTGAGCCTGCATCTCGGAGCATGGGCTGCCGCTTTCCAGCCAAACTGCTCCAGAGATGGGAAGAGGCACATAAGACGCTTCCAACAGCAGAAAAAAAAAGGCAAACACTTCTCCACTTCCCCCACCCTGTCTCAGCAGCAACAAAAGTAGCACAGTGTGGTGGTGACTTATCCTATGCTTTTTAGAGTAACCTTGGCTTTTCTAACTTTTCTCGACTTTTCTCCTTCTTTCTCTTTGCCTCTCTTACCATTAGATAAACAGATACCCATTTTTTTGGCACCAACATTTAATCTCCTTTGGTTTGAATCCGGCCTTTGGGAATATTTTGAACCTTCAAAGTTCTTTCCTTTTTCTACTCAGAGATTTCGTTTTCTTGACCCTGCTGGGTGTCAATCAGATAGTAACAAAGCGTCATAATGCTCTCCACGGTTCCATGAGGCCCCACAATGTCACAACGGACTTTTGGTTCCAGGAACTTTCGTACTGTCAGCAACAGTCGCCTTGGGTCCGCAGTGTCACAATGGACCCTTGGCTCCATGAGGCTCCGTAGCGTAACATGGACGCCTTGATTGCATGAGGTTGTGTAGTGTCACAAGGATCTCCTTGGTTCTGCGGCCCTGCTGTGTGACAATGGGCCTGTGGTTCCATGAAGTTCTGTACTGTCGACCATGATCTCCTTGCTTGCACAGTGTCATAACTGACCCTTGGTTCCATCAGGTGCCTGGCCTCCAACAGCTTCTAAGAGACCCTTATGGCCCCTCAAGGCCCCTCACAGCCCCTCATGACCCCTCAATGCCCCTCACAGCTCCCCATGGCCCCTCATGGCAGCTCACAGTCCCTCACAGCCCCTCACAGTTCACGGCCCCTCATGACCCTTCACAGCCCCTAACAATCTCTCACGGCCCCTCACAGCACCTCATGGACCCTCAAGGCCCCTCACGGCCCCTCACGACTCCTCATGACCCTTCACAGCCCCTAACAAACCCTCATGGCGCCTCACAGCCCTTCACAGCCCCTCACGGCCTCTCACAGCCCAAGGCGTGGGACTCCTCCCGAAGGAGAAGCGATCAGGCTCTGCTTGTTCTCCTTTACTTTTGGTCACTTCACAGTGATGAGTAAAGGAAGGCTGAAATGAAACCTGTCTCCAGCACTTCCCTCTGGGATAATTGCGGGCCTGAAGCTCTGTGCTGGCGCTGGCCCAAGTGGGAACATCACTGCAGCACCCCACAGCCTTTGCTGTCCCCCGTGTCCATTCCCTGTCCCTGAGACCTGCCCAGCTCTGCCAGCAGCAGGAGCCACAGTGCAGTGGGCCCTGTACCGGCACAGCCGGGGCTCCCGGCCAAGAGCAGCAGCAGCGCCAGCCCCTTCCCACCTGCTTGTGCCTCGGCTTCCCAAGAGGTTTTTCCCGGTCAATTTCTGGACTAGAGCAACAATCACCCACAAACAGACCTGATTCCTCAGAGCCCGGCTGTGCTGCCCCGATGCAACCTTCAGAGAAAGAAAGGAGCAGGTTCCAGCGCTGTTCCCAGCACTGTTTCACTCATCCTCAGGGGACAGCAGGAGGCTGTCGTCATCCCCGCGGCTGCCCCACCTCGCTGGGCCCTTCCTTTGCTGATGGCTCTGCGTCCTGCCTGCCTCTGCCTTGGCACACAAAGCCTTGGGCTGCTCCAGACTCCTTCTGGGGGACACGTTGCACCACTGCACTGCCCTGGGAGAGAAATTCCTTTCTCCTTGTGTCCAGTCTGGACCTCCCCAGCTGCCCTTTGCATTCATTCTTTCTTTTGCCGCCTGCTCTCTACTATGTAGAAAGGATCCACCCGCTCTGAAACCACCCTCCAAGCCCTGCCAGGACTCTCCTCCACTCTCCTCAGTCTCCACTCCACTCAACACAGAGCTCCTTTGTCCCTAGGTACTGATCATGTGCTTGAGGCCACGGGCACCTGGACAAGAAGGTCGCTTCTTTTCTACAGGAAGGAAGCCACAGAACCCCAGTGGTTTGAAGGCACATGAGAGGCAGCCACCAGAGGCCAAGGCAAGCCAGAGCTGTCTGTCCTTGCAGCTTCGGTCTGAAAGCAACCCTTGGACATATGAGGAGTTTTGGAGGTGGAATTCCATTTCAGCTGTGCGTGCCCGGACCGGAATGACAGTTCTTCTCGCCAGGAAGGAAAGGGCAGAGCCCCAGTGTTTCAAAGGCTGATCAGTGGTGGCTCAAGGAGGCCAAGGCCAGCCAGACCTGTTTGTCTTGGCAGCTTTTGTCTTGGAGCAACCCTTGCATAGACGGAATTTGGGAGGCCAAATCCCAGGTTTGTCCATGGACGTCTGGCCCAGAAGGACAGTTCTTTTCCATTGGCAGAAAAGTGAGGAGCACCAGTGTTTCAAAGGCAGATGAGAGCTGGCCCTCAGGAAGCCAAGGGAAGCTGGACATTCCTGGCAGCTTTTGTCGGGCAGCTATTCCTTGGATCTATGGAATTTCAGAGGTGGATTCCCAATTTTGGCCATGGATGGCTGGACTTGAAAGATGGTTTTGTTCCATGGGAAGCAAAGCACAGCCCCCGCGTGTTTTGAAGGCAGATGCGAGGTGGCCCCCAAGAGGCCAAGGCCAGCGTGAGCTGTCTGTCCTGGCAGGTTTCACATGGGAACAATCCTCGGATAGAATCCAATGTGGAGGTAGAATCCTCATTTCAGCCATGGGTCCCTGGAGGAGAAGGACAGTTCTTTCCCACAGAAAGGAAAGCAAGGAACTCCAGCGTTTCAGGGCCAGAGGAGAAGCAACCCTCAACATGCCAAGCTCAGCTGGAGCAGGCAGGTGGCCCCCAGGAGGCCAAGCCAACCACACCTGTTCCACCTTCTTTGGATCCTTGGGGCCCTGCAGCATCACAATTTT
This sequence comes from Coloeus monedula, assembly GCF_965178545.1. NCBI lineage: Eukaryota > Metazoa > Chordata > Aves > Passeriformes > Corvidae > Coloeus > Coloeus monedula. The sequence goes on along the minus strand of NC_138814.1, from coordinate 2,607,643 downwards.
GTTCCCCTGACGCCCAGCAATAGCACAGTGGGCTCTACAGCGGCACAAAGACCCCTTGCTTCCATGAGGCCTTGCTGTGTCCAAATGGTTGCCTTGCTTCCATGGGGCTGCAAAATAACACAATGGCCCACTGCTTCCATGAGGTCACAGAGTGTCACAATGGTCTCCATGATTCCATCAGGTCCTGCAGGGTCACAATGGCTCCTTGGTTCTATTGGGCTCCCCAGGATCACAATGGCCCCTTGCTTCCACAAGGCCTGGCTGGGTCACACTGGCCCTTTGCTTCCATGACACCTTGCAGTGTCACAATGGCCCCTTGCTTCTATGAGGCCTGGCTGTGTCACAATGGCCCCTGGCTGCCATGAGGCCCTGCGATGTCACAATGGTCTCATTGCTTCCACGAGGCCCTGCAGTTCCACAATGGCCCTTCAGTGTCACAAGGCCTTGAAGTGTCAGAACAGTCTCAGCGGGTTCCCCAGCTGCTTCACAATGGCCTCCTTGGTTCCATGATGCCCCGTGGCGTAACAATGCTATCCTTGCTTCCACACAGTCCGAATGGCCCCGGGGCCTCAGGGAGCCCCACAGTGTCACTACGATGCCCTTGATTCCACCAGGCCCTGCCGTGCTGCAATGACCCCTTGCTTTTACAAGGCCCTGCAGTGTCACAATGGCCCCTTGGTTCTGAAGCGTGCAAGAGCCTAATACTAAGAGCAAGGCTCCAAAAAACGCTTTGTCATTATCACTGCTCAACACCTGAAGGGCTTCAAAAGTGCTTCGTCATTAGGGCTGCTTGTCAGAATCACTCTTGAACACCTGGAAACTACGTGCCGTACGGGCCGTGCATAGCCCGCCTGGAGGCCCATAAAAAGGAAGGCAAAACTGGTGCAAAATGTGGAGGCGAAAGCGAAAGGTAGAATCCCTGCCCTTTGCCTTTCCCCCCACCACCCATCGCCTGCTGCCAGACACCCTGAGGCCTCCGGGAGCCAATGCCGCCCGCCTGGGGAGAACCCCCCAATCCTTCACCCCCGCACTGAAATCCCGAGGGAGTTGTGCAACCCCTAGCCCTGCTCCTTCGTCCCAGGCGCACCGAGGTTCAGCTGTAAGCATTGAGCCTGCATCTCGGAGCATGGGCTGCCGCTTTCCAGCCAAACTGCTCCAGAGATGGGAAGAGGCAGATAAGACGCTTCCAACAGCAGAAAAAAAAAGGCAAACACTTCTCCACTTCCCCCACCCTGTCTCAGCAGCAACAAAAGTAGCACAGTGTGGTGGTGACTTATCCTATGCTTTTTAGAGTAACCTTGGCTTTTCTAACTTTTCTCGACTTTTCTCCTTCTTTCTCTTTGCCTCTCTTACCATTAGATAAACAGATACCCATTTTTTTGGCACCAACATTTAATCTCCTTTGGTTTGAATCCGGCCTTTGGGAATATTTTGAACCTTCAAAGTTCTTTCCTTTTTCTACTCAGAGATTTCGTTTTCTTGACCCTGCTGGGTGTCAATCAGATAGTAACAAAGCGTCATAATGCTCTCCACGGTTCCATGAGGCCCCACAATGTCACAACGGACTTTTGGTTCCAGGAACTTTCGTACTGTCAGCAACAGTCGCCTTGGGTCCGCAGTGTCACAATGGACCCTTGGCTCCATGAGGCTCCGTAGCGTAACATGGACGCCTTGATTGCATGAGGTTGTGTAGTGTCACAAGGATCTCCTTGGTTCTGCGGCCCTGCTGTGTGACAATGGGCCTGTGGTTCCATGAAGTTCTGTACTGTCGACCATGATCTCCTTGCTTGCACAGTGTCATAACTGACCCTTGGTTCCATCAGGTGCCTGGCCTCCAACAGCTTCTAAGAGACCCTTATGGCCCCTCAAGGCCCCTCACAGCCCCTCATGACCCCTCAATGCCCCTCACAGCTCCCCATGGCCCCTCATGGCAGCTCACAGTCCCTCACAGCCCCTCACAGTTCACGGCCCCTCATGACCCTTCACAGCCCCTAACAAACCCTCATGGCGCCTCACAGCCCTTCACAGCCCCTCATTGCCTCTCACAGCCCAAGGCGTGGGACTCCTCCCGAAGGAGAAGAGATCAGGCTCTGCTTGTTCTCCTTTACTTTTGGTCACTTCACAGTGATGAGTAAAGGAAGGCTGAAATGAAACCTGTCTCCAGCACTTCCCTCTGGGATAATTGCGGGCCTGAAGCTCTGTGCTGGCGCTGGCCCAAGTGGGAACATCACTGCAGCACCCCACAGCCTTTGCTGTCCCCCGTGTCCATTCCCTGTCCCTGAGACCTGCCCAGCTCTGCCAGCAGCAGGAGCCACAGTGCAGTGGGCCCTGTACCGGCACAGCCGGGGCTCCCGGCCAAGAGCAGCAGCAGTGCCAGCCCCTTCCCACCTGCTTGTGCCTCGGCTTCCCAAGAGGTTTTTCCCGGTCAATTTCTGGACTAGAGCAACAATCACCCACAAACAGACCTGATTCCTCAGAGCCCGGCTGTGCTGCCCCGATGCAACCTTCAGAGAAAGAAAGGAGCAGGTTCCAGCGCTGTTCCCAGCACTGTTTCACTCATCCTCAGGGGACAGCAGGAGGCTGTCGTCATCCCCGCGGCTGCCCCACCTCGCTGGGCCCTTCCTTTGCTGATGGCTCTGCGTCCTGCCTGCCTCTGCCTTGGCACACAAAGCCTTGGGCTGCTCCAGACTCCTTCTGGGGGACACGTTGCACCACTGCACTGCCCTGGGAGAGAAATTCCTTTCTCCTTGTGTCCAGTCTGGACCTCCCCAGCTGCCCTTTGCATTCATTCTTTCTTTTGCCGCCTGCTCTCTACTATGTAGAAAGGATCCACCCGCTCTGAAACCACCCTCCAAGCCCTGCCAGGACTCTCCTCCACTCTCCTCAGTCTCCACTCCACTCAACACAGAGCTCCTTTGTCCCTAGGTACTGATCATGTGCTTGAGGCCACGGGCACCTGGACAAGAAGGTCGCTTCTTTTCTACAGGAAGGAAGCCACAGAACCCCAGTGGTTTGAAGGCACATGAGAGGCAGCCACCAGAGGCCAAGGCAAGCCAGAGCTGTCTGTCCTTGCAGCTTGTGTCTGAAAGCAACCCTTGGACATATGAGGAGTTTTGGAGGTGGAATTCCATTTCAGCTGTGCGTGCCCGGACCGGAATGACAGTTCTTCTCGCCAGGAAGGAAAGGGCAGAGCCCCAGTGTTTCAAAGGCTGATCAGTGGTGGCTCAAGGAGGCCAAGGCCAGCCAGACCTGTTTGTCTTGGCAGCTTTTGTCTTGGAGCAACCCTTGCATAGACGGAATTTGGGAGGCCAAATCCCAGGTTTGTCCATGGACGTCTGGCCCAGAAGGACAGTTCTTTTCCATTGGCAGAAAAGTGAGGAGCGCCAGTGTTTCAAAGGCAGATGAGAGCTGGCCCTCAGGAAGCCAAGGGAAGCTGGACATTCCTGGCAGCTTTTGTCGGGCAGCTATTCCTTGGATCTATGGAATTTCAGAGGTGGATTCCCAATTTTGGCCATGGATGGCTGGACTTGAAAGATGGTTTTGTTCCATGGGAAGCAAAGCACAGCCCCCGCGTGTTTTGAAGGCAGATGCGAGGTGGCCCCCAAGAGGCCAAGGCCAGCGTGAGCTGTCTGTCCTGGCAGGTTTCACATGGGAACAATCCTCGGATAGAATCCAATGTGGAGGTAGAATCCTCATTTCAGCCATGGGTCCCTGGAGGAGAAGGACAGTTCTTTCCCACAGAAAGGAAAGCAAGGAACTCCAGCGTTTCAGGGCCAGAGGAGAAGCAACCCTCAACATGCCAAGCTCAGCTGGAGCAGGCAGGTGGCCCCCAGGAGGCCAAGCCAACCACACCTGTTCCACCTTCTTTGGATCCTTGGGGCCCTGCAGCATCACAATTTTGTTCCCCTGACGCCCAGCAATAGCACAGTGGGCTCTACAGCGGCACAAAGACCCCTTGCTTCCATGAGGCCTTGCTGTGTCCAAATGGTTGCCTTGTTTCCATGGGGCTGCAAAATAACACAATGGCCCACTGCTTCCATGAGGTCACAGAGTGTCACAATGGTCTCCATGATTCCATCAGGTCCTGCAGGGTCACAATGGCTCCTTGGTTCTATTGGGCTCCCCAGGATCACAATGGCCCCTTGCTTCCACAAGGCCTGGCTGGGTCACACTGGCCCTTTGCTTCCATGACACCTTGCAGTGTCACAATGGCCCCTTGCTTCTATGAGGCCTGGCTGTGTCACAATGGCCCCTGGCTGCCATGAGGCCCTGCGATGTCACAATGGTCTCATTGCTTCCACGAGGCCCTGCAGTTCCACAATGGCCCTTCAGTGTCACAAGGCCTTGAAGTGTCAGAACAGTCTCAGCGGGTTCCCCAGCCGCTTCACAATGGCCTCCTTGGTTCCATGATGCCCCGTGGCGTAACAATGCTATCCTTGCTTCCACACAGTCCGAATGGCCCCGGGGCCTCAGGGAGCCCCACAGTGTCACTACGATGCCCTTGATTCCACCAGGCCCTGCCGTGCTGCAATGACCCCTTGCTTTTACAAGGCCCTGCAGTGTCACAATGGCCCCTTGGTTCTGAAGCGTGCAAGAGCCTAATACTAAGAGCAAGGCTCCAAAAAACGCTTTGTCATTATCACTGCTCAACACCTGAAGGGCTTCAAAAGTGCTTCGTCATTAGGGCTGCTTGTCAGAATCACTCTTGAACGCCTGGAAACTACGTGCCGTACGGGCCGTGCATAGCCCGCCTGGAGGCCCATAAAAAGGAAGGCAAAACTGGTGCAAAATGTGGAGGCGAAAGCGAAAGGTAGAATCCCCGCCCTTTGCCTTTCCCCCCACCACCCATCGCCTGCTGCCAGACACCCTGAGGCCTCCGGGAGCCAATGCCGCCCGCCTGGGGAGAACCCCCCAATCCTTCACCCCCGCACTGAAATCCCGAGGGAGTTGTGCAACCCCTAGCCCTGCTCCTTCGTCCCAGGCGCACCGAGGTTCAGCTGTAAGCATTGAGCCTGCATCTCGGAGCATGGGCTGCCGCTTTCCAGCCAAACTGCTCCAGAGATGGGAAGAGGCACATAAGACGCTTCCAACAGCAGAAAAAAAAAGGCAAACACTTCTCCACTTCCCCCACCCTGTCTCAGCAGCAACAAAAGTAGCACAGTGTGGTGGTGACTTATCCTATGCTTTTTAGAGTAACCTTGGCTTTTCTAACTTTTCTCGACTTTTCTCCTTCTTTCTCTTTGCCTCTCTTACCATTAGATAAACAGATACCCATTTTTTTGGCACCAACATTTAATCTCCTTTGGTTTGAATCCGGCCTTTGGGAATATTTTGAACCTTCAAAGTTCTTTCCTTTTTCTACTCAGAGATTTCGTTTTCTTGACCCTGCTGGGTGTCAATCAGATAGTAACAAAGCGTCATAATGCTCTCCACGGTTCCATGAGGCCCCACAATGTCACAACGGACTTTTGGTTCCAGGAACTTTCGTACTGTCAGCAACAGTCGCCTTGGGTCCGCAGTGTCACAATGGACCCTTGGCTCCATGAGGCTCCGTAGCGTAACATGGACGCCTTGATTGCATGAGGTTGTGTAGTGTCACAAGGATCTCCTTGGTTCTGCGGCCCTGCTGTGTGACAATGGGCCTGTGGTTCCATGAAGTTCTGTACTGTCGACCATGATCTCCTTGCTTGCACAGTGTCATAACTGACCCTTGGTTCCATCAGGTGCCTGGCCTCCAACAGCTTCTAAGAGACCCTTATGGCCCCTCAAGGCCCCTCACAGCCCCTCATGACCCCTCAATGCCCCTCACAGCTCCCCATGGCCCCTCATGGCAGCTCACAGTCCCTCACAGCCCCTCACAGTTCACGGCCCCTCATGACCCTTCACAGCCCCTAACAATCTCTCACGGCCCCTCACAGCACCTCATGGACCCTCAAGGCCCCTCACGGCCCCTCACGACTCCTCATGACCCTTCACAGCCCCTAACAAACCCTCATGGCGCCTCACAGCCCTTCACAGCCCCTCACGGCCTCTCACAGCCCAAGGCGTGGGACTCCTCCCGAAGGAGAAGAGATCAGGCTCTGCTTGTTCTCCTTTACTTTTGGTCACTTCACAGTGATGAGTAAAGGAAGGCTGAAATGAAACCTGTCTCCAGCACTTCCCTCTGGGATAATTGCGGGCCTGAAGCTCTGTGCTGGCGCTGGCCCAAGTGGGAACATCACTGCAGCACCCCACAGCCTTTGCTGTCCCCCGTGTCCATTCCCTGTCCCTGAGACCTGCCCAGCTCTGCCAGCAGCAGGAGCCACAGTGCAGTGGGCCCTGTACCGGCACAGCCGGGGCTCCCGGCCAAGAGCAGCAGCAGCGCCAGCCCCTTCCCACCTGCTTGTGCCTCGGCTTCCCAAGAGGTTTTTCCCGGTCAATTTCTGGACTAGAGCAACAATCACCCACAAACAGACCTGATTCCTCAGAGCCCGGCTGTGCTGCCCCGATGCAACCTTCAGAGAAAGAAAGGAGCAGGTTCCAGCGCTGTTCCCAGCACTGTTTCACTCATCCTCAGGGGACAGCAGGAGGCTGTCGTCATCCCCGCGGCTGCCCCACCTCGCTGGGCCCTTCCTTTGCTGATGGCTCTGCGTCCTGCCTGCCTCTGCCTTGGCACACAAAGCCTTGGGCTGCTCCAGACTCCTTCTGGGGGACACGTTGCACCACTGCACTGCCCTGGGAGAGAAATTCCTTTCTCCTTGTGTCCAGTCTGGACCTCCCCAGCTGCCCTTTGCATTCATTCTTTCTTTTGCCGCCTGCTCTCTACTATGTAGAAAGGATCCACCCGCTCTGAAACCACCCTCCAAGCCCTGCCAGGACTCTCCTCCACTCTCCTCAGTCTCCACTCCACTCAACACAGAGCTCCTTTGTCCCTAGGTACTGATCATGTGCTTGAGGCCACGGGCACCTGGACAAGAAGGTCGCTTCTTTTCTACAGGAAGGAAGCCACAGAACCCCAGTGGTTTGAAGGCACATGAGAGGCAGCCACCAGAGGCCAAGGCAAGCCAGAGCTGTCTGTCCTTGCAGCTTCGGTCTGAAAGCAACCCTTGGACATATGAGGAGTTTTGGAGGTGGAATTCCATTTCAGCTGTG
>NC_138814.1:2268984-2600312 GCF_965178545.1 Coloeus monedula | reverse complement strand
GAAGAACAGCAATATCTCAGAGGTCCGGTGAGATTTGAGTGTCATTCAAGAGCTGCCCTCCAGGCCTCAGCTCTCCTCACTGTTAGCTTCCCACTGCCACTTTTCCTCATCCTTTCCAGCAGGATGAGCTCTGGGAATGCCCTTGACCCTCCCCACTCCTGCCAGCCCAGCCACCCAGCTCAGTTCGGCTTAAGCTGAAGCGTCTCTGTCTCCTCTGGCACGCCAGTGCAGTTCCCTCTGCGGGGAGCAGCAGTGCCAGAGCACAGCAGGCAACAACGCAGGCCGCAGCTGCACCAGCTCTCCTCCATGCGTGGCTGGGCTCTTGGTGGCAACTAAATGCTCCCTGTTTGCAGCTGTCACTGGAGGATGGCCCCAGGGCAGAGCCCAGCCGGGCTCCCAGTGCATCCCCCGGAGCTTGGGGCAGACAGTGGTCCCAGAGCTGAGCTTAATGGTGTGCAGCCGGCGCTGTGGCTCGCAGTCAGTGTTTGCAAGTGTTGCCTTCTCACCTCCTGCAACTTGTGGGGAAAATGAGCTGTGCGGCCGGGCCAGCACTGCCCCTCTGGGCAGTGACAAGGCTGAAGGTCTTTGCTGTTGCAGAGGAGCCGGCATTGAGCCTTAGCAGGGCCTGGCAGGTGCGGAGCCGGATCTCGCCTGCTGCCTGGGGCTCGCTGCCCGCCAACCGCCCCCAGCCGCCGCGCTCCGTTCTACAGGGATAGAAGGCTCTGTCTGCACAAGGGTTCCCATAATGTCTTTGTACCCGTGGCTGCGGAACGAACACGGAGAGTGAAAGTGTCAGTCACGTTGCTTGCGCATTCCTTCCTTTAGACACAAGACACATCTGTGCGCAGCCCCGTGTACAGATCTCTTAAAAGGATAGGCAGGGATAGAGATTTCCCACATAGCCCTTCTTTGGCCTAACTCACCTTGTAAGCTGGCATCCGGGGTATTTTTGTCCCAGCTCTGTGTGAGTAGGTGTCCAAGAGCTGAAGTGAGCAGCATTTAGAAGCAGTTTCAAGATTTCTAGGCAGGCAGTGGAGCTGACAAGCATCTGTGTAACTCACTGTATTCATCGGGAGGGGCTGCTGGTTCTTTAGGAATATGGCACAATGGAGACACGAGACCGGGAAAAATCCCAGCTCTCTGTGGATTTGTGCAAAAGGGGGAAGCAGCAGAAACGCTTTGTGTCTGCTTGTGCGGGCACAAGGTCCAAGGAGCTGGGGTGACAAAGGGTGGCCTGGGCTGGTGGCAGGTTAAGTCCTGTTTCATGTCATCATAGAGTGGCACAGGACAAAGCTAAAAGCACCCACAGCCACACTGATGAAGTCTTTCTGATGCTGCACATGCTATAGGAAAAGCTGCTGTCACACAATCCATTGGTATTTCTAACTTTTCTTTGCAATACTTTAGGTCCAAGTTTCAAACTGCAATATTTTTGCACTCAGGACATGGTCATGCACAATCCATATTTCAATTTCCTATTGCTTCAACCACAATTTAAAATAACTTAATATTGGCAACAAAACCCAAAATCTTTACAAAAAGGCTGCTGAGGTCAGTGAGATGGATCCATGCCATCAGCACATTTGCAAAGTAAATAACTTAGTTCACTTTTTATAAGGATCAGTTACCTCTTAATCCAAAGTTACAAAAGATTTTTCATACACATTTGGTTTTTCTCTCTTTCCTATTGTTTCTGTTTTTTCTTTTTTCTTTTTTTTTTTTTTTAAAGAGATTACACATCTTAAAAATGAATTGTACAGCAAAATGAGATACATTTCTGCTCAACAACGAAAATGTAGGCTCCTCCTGTGTTTCCTTTTGTCTGGATACCCTGAAGAAAAAAATCTAGCAGACACCAGCAGAGGTGTAAACTGGTTGCTTTGGACTAAAGTGAAATTCAGCTCTGGTGACATCCTGACCTAGTCAAGAGTTGCAGAATTCTTTTGCAGATCTCGAACCATGTGCTTGTGGGCACAGCACCTGCAGTGCTGATGCACCAGTGCACGAGAATAACTCTGTTATTCCCCCACCGAATCTGGGCTCTGCCCAAGAAGGAGGTGCTACAGTCATTTGCTCCTTGTTCCCATGTGGAGCAGCTCCCTTCCTGCTGGCTGAGCTGCTCAGGCAGAGCCTGGCAGCTCCTGACACTGAAGGGCTGAGGCCTTTCCCCTGCTGCTGTGCTACAGACGGATTTAGCAGCATTGCTTAACGTGGGGATACACAGCAGGCCCAAAAGCAGTTGCCTTTGTAGACCTTAAGCTCAAAGGTGAAAAATCTCAAGAGACGAGGATGGAAGAGACTCGCAGGCTGCCTGTTTGCTGTGCTGCCCCACTTGTGAGCGGCCCAGCTTTGCGTGAGGCAGAGTGAGAACAAGGGGCAGCTCCCTCCCAGCCCCGCAGCCAAGGGGCCCCTCCAGTCCCGGGGCTTGGGGCACCATCAGAACCTTCCAAGCAAAGGTTCTCTTTGAACTTGCTCATTAATGAAATGCGCATGGTCATTAGCCCTCTGATAGATGTATCCACCCATTAGTGAAACATGGATTGACCTTTCTGTATTTGGAAGCTGGACAAGGCCATGAAATCTGACATCTGGCCTTGTTTGGGGCTGTGTGGTCAAAGTCAACTCCCTTGCTTCCTCCTTCAGCCCTGGCCAGGCTTGGGGAGAAACCAAACAGGAGAATGAAACCAGATATTCCCACACTAGAAGTGCTGTTGGTTTGTTAGTTCAACACTATCAAAGCTGGGCCCTCTCACAGCGAGGTTGGAAGCCTCACCTGTGGGTGGAGGCACCTGCAGGAACTCCCAGTGTCCGCAAGTGGCTCCCCAGTCCCGGGCTGTGACAGCTTCCCCCAGCTGATGTGTGCATGTGGGTGATGGTAAAGTCTGAGGGTAACTGCTGCTGTCTCTTTCTTAATCACTACGGGCAATCTTTGGCAGTGATGGTTGGGTGCATTGCTGAGCTTCTCCTTTTGTGATTCTTTGCTGCTTTGAACTACAGTAAATGACGCTGATTTCTTGAGTTGGTGTCTGTGTCTTTGGTGCTGACCCTGCCCACTGGTAAAACAAATTTGGTATAGTCTGGCCGGATCACAACAAAATGCTGCTTTTTAAATGAAAGTGTAAGGAATCAGTGCCATCCAAAATTCCCGGATGGGAAGACCTTCCCTAGGGTTTGCTGGCTGTGGCGTGGGCTGAGGTCGGAGCACCGTGCGAGCAATGAGGACATCAATTGAAAGAAGCTGAAGCACTGGATGAATTAAAATGCATCCAAAAATTGCATATGGAAAAAGGAAAAGAACTTGTGGCTTTGGGAAGATGAGGGTGAATTTTGTTAACAGCATCTCGGAAACAGCACCAACAGAAGGAACGATTGTTGTTGAAATGCTCCCACATGGAGCGACAGAAGAGGTTTTTAATCTTGAGCTTGGATTTGTTTGAGCAAAGGAAATAATAATAATATCAAGAAGAATACTAATAAAAAGAATTATCTAAATGAATGTAATATAATAAAAATTGTATGTTTATGTTTTCACATGTATATAATGACATTGTGAAATAATGCTCCAAATACCAATTTGTTAGCTTTGGCTGCTCAGGGATATAAGATTAAATACTCCACAGAAAATGATTGGCCAGGACCCCAACATCGCTGGGAAACTGTGTGAGGTTGTATACAACAGATGAAGGAGGAAGGGATGAAACTGGCTGTTTTTATAGGGTTTGCTGACGCTAGGACGTGGAATGCTTTGGCTGTTCCTGTGAAAAATAAACTGAGTAAGACTGCTGGGTTTTTCATATACCAGACTATCCACAAGCTGCAGAATTGATTGAACAGATGAAGGGGTTGTTAAAAGAGCACTTGAAAAATATAGGAGATGGGAAGCTGTTGCAATGAAAAGCCCACCTCACAGATGTGCTCCATATCCTTAACAATGGGCCCACCGGGGAAATGGAAACCGCCTCGATGCGCGTGGCTGCACCCAATTTGCAAATACAACCACGGACAGTGACACTCTGACTTCCTGGGAAATTGTTCCGGGGCTGATGGCCCCTGACAGGGCCATCCCAGAGGCTGCAGGGCTGGACCTTTACGCATTAGAATTAATTAGGATAAATCAGAAGCAAATGAGGGTTATCAATACTGGCACAGGAATTCAGATTCCTCCGGGACACTTTGGTTTGATAACTGCTCACTCAAGCTTGGCCTTGACAAGTGTTCATATGGTGGTGATGCCATGAAGATTTTTGCCTTTTCTTTTATACCCCTGTTATACCTTTTTACAGCTTCTGTATTCCTAGTGCTTTTTGCCTACATTCTTGGACCTGTTTGTCAAGCTAAGAGACTAAACATTTTAGAAGCTTCGTAGCTAGGGATCAGTGTGCCCCAGACCCCAAGGTCCTCTCCAGAACACATTCTGTAAACCAAGATAGAACCATCCAGGGGAAATTTCCTTGGGGAGGGGGGCTCACTTGAGCCTCTCATTGGGGAATCTTTGATAGATATGTTAATTAGTAAAACCTATAATGTTATACCCAATGTTGGGGGGAGGGAGACAGACATAGACTCAGCGGGGTGCATCTCGATGCATATGACCTGGACGTGTACACCTAAGGATCCTTAAAATAAATACCAAGTTAAAATCCCTTTTCCCCTTCTAACCAGGTATGACTCTTGATTTTAAGACCAGGAAAAGGCATCAGTGGGAGGAGTGCTTGGTGCAGATTATCAAGGAGAAATTAAAGTAGTTCTGTTAAACAATAGGGAACAACACTGGATTATTCAACCCCACGGCAGGGTAGCACAATTATTGATATTGCCAGTTTTTAAAACAACCGTGACAAAACGACATCCACCTCACATCACTACTGTTCATGGAGATAAAGGGTTTGGATCCACCAGTCCTAATCATGGAGCCAGAGTGTGGGTCCAGAGGCCAAATGGCCCGCCCGAGCCAGCTGAAGTAACAGCTGTAGGCAAAGACAACACTGTTTGAATCCTGAAACCTGGGTGAGAAAGATGGGAACACGTCCCTGCAGCCAAGTGTTCTATGTGAGAACAAAGAGATCTTACAGGATATTGTTTTGCAGAGCCTGCCACACCAAATCTCCCTGTTTGCCTCCATGGTCCCTTTGGAAAGTGCTCTGATCCACGGCGCTCCATGTGAAGACTGATGTGCCACTGAGTGACTTCTGCAGACAGAAAGGGACCACTTAACAGTGAAACTATTGTTGATCTTGTTGATTTAATGTTGTCATTGTAATCGGAGCACTGGTTGGGAAAATAGATTTCTAACAGTAGGAGCAGAGATAGGGAACTCATTTAACCTCAGTAATTGCTGGGTGCGTGGAAGTCCAGAAGGATTCGATGACTGGCCTTGGCTGGCCCATCTGGCCCAACCCAAATGGTGGGTTAGAAACTTGAGCACAGTTCATGATAAAAACAGAGTTCTAGACCGAGGGTGGCGATCCCTGACCGCTGCATTTTCATAGAAAAGGCATTTCTTGCCTAAATCAGAAAAAGAGGAATATATGTAGGAAAGAGTGTCTGTGGATGGATGTTGTCTCCTGGAATAGGTTGTATGCACCCACACTGTGAACTGTTCAATTGCACCCAGTATAAAGGGAAATGGAACCAAACTCACGTACAGCTCTTTAATCATGGCTGGGTTAAGCGTTCCTATGAAGATTGTGAAAAGATACCCTTAAAGCACTTCCCGTATGATATTTTGGCTTGTCAACAAAGTAATACTAATACTTAAATCTAAGATTGTTTTATCAAAAGAATTGTTATGAAGGTTGTAGTTCGTCTCTAGGTCAAAGGACTGATTGAAGTACTGAGGCCTGAACAACAGGCCCTGACTGAGGCCTGAACAACAGGCTCTGAGCCAAAGTTGACATCTGCATGAACCTTGCAACCAAATGTTCTATTTGTATCTGCTCATTAACAAAGCATTATTAGCAATGTGCTCCATGATAATTGGTGAAACATGGATTTACCTTTCTGTATTTAGAAACTGGACAGGGCCCCATCTGGCCTTGTTTGGGGGTTCAGGATCAAACTCCCTCGGTTCCTCCTTGAGCCCTGGCCAGGCTTTGGGAGAAACCAAACAGGAGAATGAAAACAGATGTTCCCACACTAGAAGTGATGTCAGCTTGTTTGTTCAACGCTATCAAAGCTGGGCCCTCTCACAGCGAGGTTCAAGCCTCCTTGCCTGCAAAGGTGGATGTACCTGCAGGAATTCCCAGGGTCCGGGAATGGCTCTCCAGTCCTTGGCTGTGACAGCTTCCCCCAGCTGATGTGAGGATGTGGATGATGGCAAGGTCTGAGGGTGACTGGTGCTGTCTCTTTCTTGATTACTGTACGCAATCTTTGGCAGTGATGATTGGGTGCTTTGCTGGGCTTCTCCTTTTGTGATTCTTTGCAGTTTTGCATTATAATAGATTACACTATTCCTGAACTTGGTGTCTGTGTCTTTGGTGCTGACCCTGCCCACTGGCAAAACAGACACTGAGGGCCCTGGGAGAACCAAAGGGGCCTTGCGACACCGTGGGGCCTTGTGTAACCAAGGGCACCATAGTGACACCGGGGGGCCCAAAGGAACCAAGGGGCCAGCGTGACACTGCAAGGCCTCATGGAACCATGGAGAGCATTGTGACACTGTGGGGACTCTTATAATCAAGGGTCCATTGTTTTCCTCTCCCTGCCCCGGCCCCGGCCCCAGCCCTGCAAAGAAGCCCAGTCCTGTCTGGCCCTGCAGCAGGAACTGGAGGCACTGGAGGTCCGGGACAGTGACTCTGTGTCTGGAATGCTCAGGAGATCCTCAGCTCGGGCAGCTCCTGCAGCCCCAGGGCCCCGCTGCTCAGCACAGCAGCAGAGAGTTGGCTCCGGGGCTCCTCAGGCTGCTCCTCCTGCTGCTATCCCAGGGACAGGACAGCCTCTTGCCAGGGCTCCTCTGCACACACACGAGCTCCTGCTCTTCTCCTGGCCCATCCCAGCTCCCCACAGAGCCTTTCCCAGGGGAACACGTCTGTGCTGGCCTGAGCAGCCATTGCTGTAGCCTCTGCCCTGCTGCCCACAGCCCCCGAGCTGGGGGTGCTGCTCTGCAGAGCATGGGGGCTGTGCTGCCCAGGGCCATGGGCTGCCTCTGCTGGGCTGTGCTGCTCAAGCTGGGAGACAGAGCTCTGCAGCTGATGGTGCTCTCTGCACTGACCCCCTCCCACACAGGCTCTGCTGTGGCCATGGAGGGTGCTCAGAGGTGCCTGCCTTGTTCCAGGGCTGGCACATGGGCTGGGGCTGCCCTGGATCCTCCTCTGCAAGTTCCCATAGGGTCAGACGAGTCACTGCCCAGACTCCTTTCCCTGTACCTGCTGTGTCCTCTGGGGCTGCAGAGCTCTCATGGGTCACAGGAAACATTCAGTCCTTTATCTCTGGGTGAGCCCAGCCTGGACAGGCCTGTGCCCAGTGAGCTCCACTCACTGCTGATCCCTGGCGCACACTGTCCCTGCAGGTCCCCTGTGTTCTGCTGGCAGCTCCCAAGTCCCTCCAGAAGAACATTCCCCTGCCATCAGCCCTGGCACAAGCTGCAGAGCCCCAGGAAGGTTCATCACAGACCATTCGCCATCTGGTGGGCACTGGCCACCAACAAGCAAAACCTGAACCACATCTGAGTCTCTTGAAGGCCACACGGGGACCCTGATCTCATCCCACTGAGCCCTGGGAGAACAAGGAACACAGGCAGCCTCTTTAGAGTCTGGTCCTTGGGCCTGTTCCTGACAGTGACTGTGGAGGGAGAGCAAAGCCTTCCTGCAGGGCCTTCAGGAGATGCCCTTTGCTGATGGAACTGCTGTGGTGGAGCCCAGCTGTGTCCCAGCAGTGCCCATGGCCTGTCCCTGCCTGTGACACGCAGCAGGACTCGCACCACCCGGACAGAGCTGTTGGCCTTACACCATCACAGCGGCTCCAAAGGAGAGAGTGGAAGTAATAAGAGAGGAGCTCTGAAAAGACCAAGCTCTGCTGCTCCCTCCCTGGCTGTGCTGCTCTGCTGGGACCCTTCCCCCCCAACGCCTGCAAAACTGGCCCTGCCCTCCAGCTTCAGGGATGGACTCAACCAAAGGATCTCAAACAGAGACCTTGCTGATGGGTCCTTTATTTAATGTGAATACACACAGAGCAGACTCCTTATTGACACAGTCCCTGTCAACAGTCACATTCAGCCTGTAAACAGTGAATAAGATGCATAACAACATCTTTTGGGTACAACATTAACATATGAGAAGAAAAAAAGCCCCAAAACCACCACCACCAAAACAACCTGAGAAGGCAGGCTGGGCCTCTAATGATTACGCTTTAGCCTATGGAGCTGAAAACAGGCAGGTTTTTGCTGCTGGAAAGCATCCAGTCATCATTTTCCTCAGGGCATCCTTGAGCTCCTGGTTCCTCAGGCTGTAGATGAGGGGCTTCAGGGCTGGAGGCACCACCGAGTACAGAACTGGCAGTGCCAGGTCCAGGGATGGGGAGGAGATGGAGGGGGGCTTCAGGCAGGTAACAAAGCCAGTGCTGAGGAACAGGGAGACTGCAGCCAGGTGAGGGAGGCACGTGCAAAAGGCTTTGTGCCATCCCTGCTCAGAGGGGATCCTCAGCACAGCCCTGAAGAGCTGCACATAGGAGAAAACAATGAACACAAAAGAACCAAAAGTTAAACAGATGGAAAACACAACAAGCCCGAGTTCCCTGAGGTGGCAGTGTGAGCAGGAGAGCTTGAGGATCTGTGGGATTTCTCCCAAGAACTGGCCCAGGGCACTGCCCTGGCACAGAGGCAAGGAAAACGTAGTGGCCGTGTGCAGCAGAGCATTGAGAAAGCCACTGGCCCAGGCAGCTGCTGCCATGTGAGCACAAGCTCTGCTGCCCAGGAGGGGGTCCTGTCTTGCAGGGGTTTGCAGAGGGACACGTAGCGGTCGTAGCACTCGACGGTGAGGAGGGAAAACTCTTCTGAAATGAAAAAGAGAAAGAGAAAGAGGCTGTGCAGCACCTCCTGCGTAGGAGGTGGTTCTGGTGTCCCAAAAGGGAATTGTGCATGGCTTTGGGGACAGTGGTGCAGATGGAGCCCAGGTCGGTGAGGGCGAGGCTGAGCAGGAAGAAGAACATGGGGCTGTGCAGGTGCTGGCTGCAGGCTCCGGCACTGATGATGAGGCCGCTGCCCAGGAGGGCAGCCAGGGAGATGCCCAGGAAGAGGCAGAAGTGCAGGAGCTGCAGCTGCCGTGTGTCTGCCAATGCCAGCAGGAGAAAGGGGCTGATGGAGGTGCTGTTGGACATTGGCTGTGTGTGGACATGGGAACCTGTTCCTGGAGAAAAGTCAGTGACAGCTTAAGGGAAACGTCTCTCAGCAAAATCAAAGACATGTCCCACAAATCCTTCTCCTGTCACACACTGACACCGTATGGGGATTCCGAGTGTGGCCACGGAGAAGGGCTTTGGCTGGCTTGGGGCCTTTCGAGAGACGGGGCAGGCCGGAGCCCCGTCTGGCAGGAGGCGAGACAAAGAGCAAGAGGCGAGAAAAAGGGTAGGATAGTTAATGGGAGATTGGGCGAGGAGATGGTAATCTGTAGCCCTTGGAGATGTAAAACATAGAACCTTAGAAGCTGAAGTTTGTAGCTGCTGAACTGTTGGTTTGGAACAGTATATAAAGATGTGACTTGTTCCATAGGATTTGGCTTTGCATGCAGCCGGGCAAGTCTGTGTTCAATCACGACAACACCCTTCTGTTTTTCTAGCAGATCTTCCTTCAGCTCCAGCCGCAGCCCTGGTTGGTGCTGGCTGAGTGTGACATGAGTTTCAGGGCAGTTGCTCCGGGGGGTTTTATAATTCAGCCTTGCTGTGCAGAAGTGGGAGGGGGACAGGGACCTGTCCTGGTGTTCCGCTTTGAAACCCCAGCTAACACAAGGGGACTCCCAGGGCCCAAGAACAGGAATGGCAAAAGCTGTTAAAGTGTTCTAGAGGTTTTTATAGCTCCTCTTCATCTCCCCTGCTGACTGGTTTTGGATGTCAGAAACACTCAGCATTTCTGCTGCCCTCGGGGAGAATAGAGCAAGTTCTGTGAGGCAAGGTGGTGAGTGGAGAGTGAGGGGAGGTGGTCTGTCACTCTGTCCTGTTCCAAGATCCTCTGGGCTTTCACCCTTCTCAGACAGAGGATAATCACCCTCCCATATTTCCCTTAAAAACCATCCCAACGCTGCTGAGAGCAGATCGATCCACCGCAGCCCATCAAATGTCCATGCCCTTCTCAAGGTCTCAGCCCCACATTGGTAGCCAAATACACACTTGGCTCATTTCACCAACCCAACAGCACTTTCTCCATCATAAAACTTTTGTGTCTCACTGTGGGGCTTTCAGGTAACACAAAGATGCTACACGACCTGTTTGCGCCCTGGAGGCAAGCTCAGAGCTTAGGGGGAATCCTCAAGAAGAAAGCCAAGTGTCCTAATGATGGCATTGGATGTAGGGAGATTGAGCTTCTTCCCTGGCTGCATTGCCCACAGCCGGGCACTGGGGACAGCGTCACCCTGAGCCAGCTGAGCTCCCTCCCAGAGCCCCCCAGTGCCAGGCAGCTGCTCCCAGCCCTGTGCTCTGCAGAGGGAACTGGGCCTGGGACTGCAGAGCTGCCCCACAGCTCTGCTGCAGCTCTGCCTGCACAGGAGGGGCTTCACGCCTTGGAGCCCCGGCCCTGAGGGCAGAGGCTTGGCTGAGGGAGAGAGGAGGGGAGGGGGCTTGTTCAGAGGGAGGGGCTGCACTCGAGGGCATCCTGTGGAGGTCTCTAAGCTCTCCCTGCCACAACATTTCTGCCTTTTGTTTTCTCTCATTGCCTGATCTTCTCTCTGCTTGCTGAAGATCTTCCTCCTGGAGGTCTTTCCCTGTGCCTGACCTCTTCCTGCCGGCACTCACAGACCCCATATCTCTGTGCACTCTCCTTGGCCCTACAGAAACCTGCCTGTTTGCAGAGCACTGGCTGGGGACAGGTTCTGTTTGCAGGTGGGAGAAAGGACAGGTCAGACTAAGCCTGGCGGGTCCAGCAAAGGTGATGCCAGTGCTGTGCATGGGCAGAGGAGTGGCTTGAAAGCACTTTAGGAAACTCCTGCAGAGCACTCAAGTTACACTTCCGATGCCTTAGGGACTCTTGAAAATGAAGAATTCCTTCATCACTTCCCCCCCTCCCATTCCCCAAGAGTAGGAAACTGAAAACAGTCTCAGGAAATGTCATCCTTCTAGAAAGGATTGTCTTGGAAATATTACTGGACTGAGCTGAAGCCCTGAGCATGTCCTCATGTTCTACACCAGAGATACTCAGAGAATGTACTTCCTGAATCCACAGTCAGTGGCATGTTCCAGCTTGAGGAGATCACTCCAGGACCTGCAGCTGCACTGTCCTGCAGCCAGAGGCTTCCTGTGTCAAGGGCTGGGAATGATTCTCCCCCGGTCACTTCTCAGCATCTTCCCAGCCCTAACTGATGGAACCCCTCTGTGCCTCTGTGCTGTGCCCGGGCTGGGTGCAGGCAGTGCCCCAGCCGCCGGAAAGGCAGATCCTGTCCCTCCCTCATTGCTCAGGACTCTTCCCGGGGCACTGGGATGTGGGCATGTGCAATGCCAAGGGCAGGACCATGGGGTGGCCCCTGCCATGCTGCTGAGCAGGAAAAAAGAGGCAATGAGGCCCCACGGCTGCAAGGGTGACTTGTCTCCCAACTGGCGTCAGGGACAGGGACAGCAGCCCTGGCCAAAGTGATGCAGAACTTGCCTCTGTCAGGGCCTTTCAGCTTCTGCACATATGTCTGCCCTCTCCGGCCCAGGCTGTCCTACAGTGTCCATGCCGTGTGTCTCTGTCCCTGCAGGCTGTCATCATCCCCGCGGCTGCCCCACCTCGCTGGCCCCTTCCTTTGCTGATGGCTCTGCGTCCTGCCTGCCTCTGCCTTGGCACACAAAGCCTTGGGCTGCTCCAGACTCCTTCTGGGGGACACGTTGCACCACTGCACTGCCCTGGGAGAGAAATTCCTTTCTCCTTGTGTCCAGTCTGGACCTCCCCAGCTGCCCTTTGCATTCATTCTTTCTTTTGCCGCCTGCTCTCTACTATGTAGAAAGGATCCACCCGCTCTGAAACCACCCTCCAAGCCCTGCCAGGACTCTCCTCCACTCTCCTCAGTCTCCACTCCACTCAACACAGAGCTCCTTTGTCCCTAGGTACTGATCATGTGCTTGAGGCCACGGGCACCTGGACAAGAAGGTCGCTTCTTTTCTACAGGAAGGAAGCCACAGAACCCCAGTGGTTTGAAGGCACATGAGAGGCAGCCACCAGAGGCCAAGGCAAGCCAGAGCTGTCTGTCCTTGCAGCTTGTGTCTGAAAGCAACCCTTGGACACATGGGGAGTTTTGGAGGTGGAATTCCATTTCAGCTGTGCGTGCCCAGACCGGAATGACAGTTCTTCTCGCCAGGAAGGAAAGGGCAGAGCCCCAGTGTTTCAAAGGCTGATCAGTGGTGGCTCAAGGAGGCCAAGGCCAGCCAGACCTGTTTGTCTTGGCAGCTTTTGTCTTGGAGCAACCCTTGCATAGACGGAATTTGGGAGGCCAAATCCCAGGTTTGTCCATGGACGTCTGGCCCAGAAGGACAGTTCTTTTCCATTGGCAGAAAAGTGAGGAGCACCAGTGTTTCAAAGGCAGATGAGAGCTGGCCCTCAGGAAGCCAAGGGAAGCTGGACATTCCTGGCAGCTTTTGTCGGGCAGCTATTCCTTGGATCTATGGAATTTCAGAGGTGGATTCCCAATTTTGGCCATGGATGGCTGGACTTGAAAGATGGTTTTGTTCCATGGGAAGCAAAGCACAGCCCCCGCGTGTTTTGAAGGCAGATGCGAGGTGGCCCCCAAGAGGCCAAGGCCAGCGTGAGCTGTCTGTCCTGGCAGGTTTCACATGGGAACAATCCTCGGATAGAATCCAATGTGGAGGTAGAATCCTCATTTCAGCCATGGGTCCCTGGAGGAGAAGGACAGTTCTTTCCCACAGAAAGGAAAGGAAGGAACTCCAGCGTTTCAGGGCCAGAGGAGAAGCAACCCTCAACATGCCAAGCTCAGCTGGAGCAGGCAGGTGGCCCCCAGGAGGCCAAGCCAACCACACCTGTTCCACCTTCTTTGGATCCTCGGGGCCCTGCAGCATCACAATTTTGTTCCCCTGACGCCCAGCAATAGCACAGTGGGCTCTAGAGCGGCACAAAGACCCCTTGCTTCCATGAGGCCTTGCTGTGTCCAAATGGTTGCCTTGCTTCCATGGGGCTGCAAAATAACACAATGGCCCACTGCTTCCATGAGGTCACAGAGTGTCACAATGGTCTCCATGATTCCATCAGGTCCTGCAGGGTCACAATGGCTCCTTGGTTCTATTGGGCTCCCCAGGATCACAATGGCCCCTTGCTTCCACAAGGCCTGGCTGGGTCACACTGGCCCTTTGCTTCCATGACACCTTGCAGTGTCACAATGGCCCCTTGCTTCTATGAGGTCTGGCTGTGTCACAATGGCCCCTGGCTGCCATGAGGCCCTGCGATGTCACAATGGTCTCATTGCTTCCACGAGGCCCTGCAGTTCCACAATGGCCCTTCAGTGTCACAAGGCCTTGAAGTGTCAGAACAGTCTCAGCGGGTTCCCCAGCTGCTTCACAATGGCCTCCTTGGTTCCATGATGCCCCGTGGCGTAACAATGCTATCCTTGCTTCCACACAGTCCAAATGGCCCCGGGGCCTCAGGGAGCCCCACAGTGTCACTACGATGCCCTTGATTCCACCAGGCCCTGCCGTGCTGCAATGACCCCTTGCTTTTACAAGGCCCTGCAGTGTCACAATGGCCCCTTGGTTCTGAAGCGTGCAAGAGCTTAATACTAAGAGCAAGGCTCCAAAAAACGCTTTGTCATTATCACTGCTCAACACCTGAAGGGCTTCAAAAGTGCTTCGTCATTAGGGCTGCTTGTCAGAATCACTCTTGAACGCCTGGAAACTACGTGCCGTACGGGCCGTGCATAGCCCGCCTGGAGGCCCATAAAAAGGAAGGCAAAACTGGTGCAAAATGTGGAGGCGAAAGCGAAAGGTAGAATCCCTGCCCTTTGCCTTTCCCCCCACCACCCATCGCCTGCTGCCAGACACCCTGAGGCCTCCGGGAGCCAACGCCGCCCGCCTGGGGAGAACCCCCCAATCCTTCACCCCCGCACTGAAATCCCGAGGGAGTTGTGCAACCCCTAGCCCTGCTCCTTCGTCCCAGGCGCACCGAGGTTCAGCTGCAAGCATTGAGCCTGCATCTCGGAGCATGGGCTGCCGCTTTCCAGCCAAACTGCTCCAGAGATGGGAAGAGGCACATAAGACGCTTCCAACAGCAGAAAAAAAAAGGCAAACACTTCTCCACTTCCCCCACCCTGTCTCAGCAGCAACAAAAGTAGCACAGTGTGGTGGTGACTTATCCTATGCTTTTTAGAGTAACCTTGGCTTTTCTAACTTTTCTCGACTCTTCTCCTTCTTTCTCTTTGCCTCTCTTACCATTAGATAAACAGATACCCATTTTTTTGGCACCAACATTTAATCTCCTTTGGTTTGAATCCGGCCTTTGGGAATATTTTGAACCTTCAAAGTTCTTTCCTTTTTCTACTCAGAGATTTCGTTTTCTTGACCCTGCTGGGTGTAAATCAGATAGTAACAAAGCGTCATAATGCTCTCCACGGTTCCATGAGGCCCCACAATGTCACAACGGACTTTTGGTTCCAGGAACTTTCGTACTGTCAGCAACAGTCTCCTTGGGTCCGCAGTGTCACAATGGACCCTTGGCTCCATGAGGTTCCGTAGCGTAACATGGACGCCTTGATTGCATGAGGTTGTGTAGTGTCACAAGGATCTCCTTGGTTCTGCGGCCCTGCTGTGTGACAATGGGCCTGTGGTTCCATGAAGTTCTGTACTGTCGACCATGATCTCCTTGCTTGCACAGTGTCATAACTGACCCTTGGTTCCATCAGGTGCCTGGCCTCCAACAGCTTCTAAGAGACCCTTATGGCCCCTCAAGGCCCCTCACAGCCCCTCATGACCCCTCAATGCCCCTCACAGCTCCCCATGGCCCCTCATGGCAGCTCACAGTCCCTCACAGCCCCTCACAGTTCACGGCCCCTCATGACCCTTCACAGCCCCTAACAATCTCTCACGGCCCCTCACAGCACCTCATGGCCCCTCAAGGCCCCTCACGGCCCCTCACGACTCCTCATGACCCTTCACAGCCCCTAACAAACCCTCATGGCGCCTCACAGCCCTTCACAGCCCCTCACGGCCTCTCACAGCCCAAGGCGTGGGACTCCTCCCGAAGGAGAAGAGATCAGGCTCTGCTTGTTCTCCTTTACTTTTGGTCACTTCACAGTGATGAGTAAAGGAAGGCTGAAATGAAACCTGTCTCCAGCACTTCCCTCTGGGATAATTGCGGGCCTGAAGCTCTGTGCTGGCGCTGGCCCAAGTGGGAACATCACTGCAGCACCCCACAGCCTTTGCTGTCCCCCGTGTCCATTCCCTGTCCCTGAGACCTGCCCAGCTCTGCCAGCAGCAGGAGCCACAGTGCAGTGGGCCCTGTACCGGCACAGCCGGGGCTCCCGGCCAAGAGCAGCAGCAGCGCCAGCCCCTTCCCACCTGCTTGTGCCTCGGCTTCCCAAGAGGTTTTTCCCGGTCAATTTCTGGACTAGAGCAACAATCACCCACAAACAGACCTGATTCCTCAGAGCCCGGCTGTGCTGCCCCGATGCAACCTTCAGAGAAAGAAAGGAGCAGGTTCCAGCGCTGTTCCCAGCACTGTTTCACTCATCCTCAGGGGACAGCAGGAGGCTGTCGTCATCCCCGCGGCTGCCCCACCTCGCTGGGCCCTTCCTTTGCTGATGGCTCTGCGTCCTGCCTGCCTCTGCCTTGGCACACAAAGCCTTGGGCTGCTCCAGACTCCTTCTGGGGGACACGTTGCACCACTGCACTGCCCTGGGAGAGAAATTCCTTTCTCCTTGTGTCCAGTCTGGACCTCCCCAGCTGCCCTTTGCATTCATTCTTTCTTTTGCCGCCTGCTCTCTACTATGTAGAAAGGATCCACCCGCTCTGAAACCACCCTCCAAGCCCTGCCAGGACTCTCCTCCACTCTCCTCAGTCTCCACTCCACTCAACACAGAGCTCCTTTGTCCCTAGGTACTGATCATGTGCTTGAGGCCACGGGCACCTGGACAAGAAGGTCGCTTCTTTTCTACAGGAAGGAAGCCACAGAACCCCAGTGGTTTGAAGGCACATGAGAGGCAGCCACCAGAGGCCAAGGCAAGCCAGAGCTGTCTGTCCTTGCAGCTTGTGTCTGAAAGCAACCCTTGGACACATGGGGAGTTTTGGAGGTGGAATTCCATTTCAGCTGTGCGTGCCCGGACCGGAATGACAGTTCTTCTCGCCAGGAAGGAAAGGGCAGAGCCCCAGTGTTTCAAAGGCTGATCAGTGGTGGCTCAAGGAGGCCAAGGCCAGCCAGACCTGTTTGTCTTGGCAGCTTTTGTCTTGGAGCAACCCTTGCATAGACGGAATTTGGGAGGCCAAATCCCAGGTTTGTCCATGGACGTCTGGCCCAGAAGGACAGTTCTTTTCCATTGGCAGAAAAGTGAGGAGCACCAGTGTTTCAAAGGCAGATGAGAGCTGGCCCTCAGGAAGCCAAGGGAAGCTGGACATTCCTGGCAGCTTTTGTCGGGCAGCTATTCCTTGGATCTATGGAATTTCAGAGGTGGATTCCCAATTTTGGCCATGGATGGCTGGACTTGAAAGATGGTTTTGTTCCATGGGAAGCAAAGCACAGCCCCCGCGTGTTTTGAAGGCAGATGCGAGGTGGCCCCCAAGAGGCCAAGGCCAGCGTGAGCTGTCTGTCCTGGCAGGTTTCACATGGGAACAATCCTCGGATAGAATCCAATGTGGAGGTAGAATCCTCATTTCAGCCATGGGTCCCTGGAGGAGAAGGACAGTTCTTTCCCACAGAAAGGAAAGCAAGGAACTCCAGCGTTTCAGGGCCAGAGGAGAAGCAACCCTCAACATGCCAAGCTCAGCTGGAGCAGGCAGGTGGCCCCCAGGAGGCCAAGCCAACCACACCTGTTCCACCTTCTTTGGATCCTCGGGGCCCTGCAGCATCACAATTTTGTTCCCCTGACGCCCAGCAATAGCACAGTGGGCTCTAGAGCGGCACAAAGACCCCTTGCTTCCATGAGGCCTTGCTGTGTCCAAATGGTTGCCTTGCTTCCATGGGGCTGCAAAATAACACAATGGCCCACTGCTTCCATGAGGTCACAGAGTGTCACAATGGTCTCCATGATTCCATCAGGTCCTGCAGGGTCACAATGGCTCCTTGGTTCTATTGGGCTCCCCAGGATCACAATGGCCCCTTGCTTCCACAAGGCCTGGCTGGGTCACACTGGCCCTTTGCTTCCATGACACCTTGCAGTGTCACAATGGCCCCTTGCTTCTATGAGGTCTGGCTGTGTCACAATGGCCCCTGGCTGCCATGAGGCCCTGCGATGTCACAATGGTCTCATTGCTTCCACGAGGCCCTGCAGTTCCACAATGGCCCTTCAGTGTCACAAGGCCTTGAAGTGTCAGAACAGTCTCAGCGGGTTCCCCAGCTGCTTCACAATGGCCTCCTTGGTTCCATGATGCCCCGTGGCGTAACAATGCTATCCTTGCTTCCACACAGTCCGAATGGCCCCGGGGCCTCAGGGAGCCCCACAGTGTCACTACGATGCCCTTGATTCCACCAGGCCCTGCCGTGCTGCAATGACCCCTTGCTTTTACAAGGCCCTGCAGTGTCACAATGGCCCCTTGGTTCTGAAGCGTGCAAGAGCTTAATACTAAGAGCAAGGCTCCAAAAAACGCTTTGTCATTATCACTGCTCAACACCTGAAGGGCTTCAAAAGTGCTTCGTCATTAGGGCTGCTTGTCAGAATCACTCTTGAACGCCTGGAAACTACGTGCCGTACGGGCCGTGCATAGCCCGCCTGGAGGCCCATAAAAAGGAAGGCAAAACTGGTGCAAAATGTGGAGGCGAAAGCGAAAGGTAGAATCCCCGCCCTTTGCCTTTCCCCCCACCACCCATCGCCTGCTGCCAGACACCCTGAGGCCTCCGGGAGCCAACGCCGCCCGCCTGGGGAGAACCCCCCAATCCTTCACCCCCGCACTGAAATCCCGAGGGAGTTGTGCAACCCCTAGCCCTGCTCCTTCGTCCCAGGCGCACCGAGGTTCAGCTGCAAGCATTGAGCCTGCATCTCGGAGCATGGGCTGCCGCTTTCCAGCCAAACTGCTCCAGAGATGGGAAGAGGCACATAAGACGCTTCCAACAGCAGAAAAAAAAAGGCAAACACTTCTCCACTTCCCCCACCCTGTCTCAGCAGCAACAAAAGTAGCACAGTGTGGTGGTGACTTATCCTATGCTTTTTAGAGTAACCTTGGCTTTTCTAACTTTTCTCGACTCTTCTCCTTCTTTCTCTTTGCCTCTCTTACCATTAGATAAACAGATACCCATTTTTTTGGCACCAACATTTAATCTCCTTTGGTTTGAATCCGGCCTTTGGGAATATTTTGAACCTTCAAAGTTCTTTCCTTTTTCTACTCAGAGATTTCGTTTTCTTGACCCTGCTGGGTGTAAATCAGATAGTAACAAAGCGTCATAATGCTCTCCACGGTTCCATGAGGCCCCACAATGTCACAACGGACTTTTGGTTCCAGGAACTTTCGTACTGTCAGCAACAGTCTCCTTGGGTCCGCAGTGTCACAATGGACCCTTGGCTCCATGAGGTTCCGTAGCGTAACATGGACGCCTTGATTGCATGAGGTTGTGTAGTGTCACAAGGATCTCCTTGGTTCTGCGGCCCTGCTGTGTGACAATGGGCCTGTGGTTCCATGAAGTTCTGTACTGTCGACCATGATCTCCTTGCTTGCACAGTGTCATAACTGACCCTTGGTTCCATCAGGTGCCTGGCCTCCAACAGCTTCTAAGAGACCCTTATGGCCCCTCAAGGCCCCTCACAGCCCCTCATGACCCCTCAATGCCCCTCACAGCTCCCCATGGCCCCTCATGGCAGCTCACAGTCCCTCACAGCCCCTCACAGTTCACGGCCCCTCATGACCCTTCACAGCCCCTAACAATCTCTCACGGCCCCTCACAGCACCTCATGGCCCCTCAAGGCCCCTCACGGCCCCTCACGACTCCTCATGACCCTTCACAGCCCCTAACAAACCCTCATGGCGCCTCACAGCCCTTCACAGCCCCTCACGGCCTCTCACAGCCCAAGGCGTGGGACTCCTCCCGAAGGAGAAGAGATCAGGCTCTGCTTGTTCTCCTTTACTTTTGGTCACTTCACAGTGATGAGTAAAGGAAGGCTGAAATGAAACCTGTCTCCAGCACTTCCCTCTGGGATAATTGCGGGCCTGAAGCTCTGTGCTGGCGCTGGCCCAAGTGGGAACATCACTGCAGCACCCCACAGCCTTTGCTGTCCCCCGTGTCCATTCCCTGTCCCTGAGACCTGCCCAGCTCTGCCAGCAGCAGGAGCCACAGTGCAGTGGGCCCTGTACCGGCACAGCCGGGGCTCCCGGCCAAGAGCAGCAGCAGCGCCAGCCCCTTCCCACCTGCTTGTGCCTCGGCTTCCCAAGAGGTTTTTCCCGGTCAATTTCTGGACTAGAGCAACAATCACCCACAAACAGACCTGATTCCTCAGAGCCCGGCTGTGCTGCCCCGATGCAACCTTCAGAGAAAGAAAGGAGCAGGTTCCAGCGCTGTTCCCAGCACTGTTTCACTCATCCTCAGGGGACAGCAGGAGGCTGTCGTCATCCCCGCGGCTGCCCCACCTCGCTGGGCCCTTCCTTTGCTGATGGCTCTGCGTCCTGCCTGCCTCTGCCTTGGCACACAAAGCCTTGGGCTGCTCCAGACTCCTTCTGGGGGACACGTTGCACCACTGCACTGCCCTGGGAGAGAAATTCCTTTCTCCTTGTGTCCAGTCTGGACCTCCCCAGCTGCCCTTTGCATTCATTCTTTCTTTTGCCGCCTGCTCTCTACTATGTAGAAAGGATCCACCCGCTCTGAAACCACCCTCCAAGCCCTGCCAGGACTCTCCTCCACTCTCCTCAGTCTCCACTCCACTCAACACAGAGCTCCTTTGTCCCTAGGTACTGATCATGTGCTTGAGGCCACGGGCACCTGGACAAGAAGGTCGCTTCTTTTCTACAGGAAGGAAGCCACAGAACCCCAGTGGTTTGAAGGCACATGAGAGGCAGCCACCAGAGGCCAAGGCAAGCCAGAGCTGTCTGTCCTTGCAGCTTGTGTCTGAAAGCAACCCTTGGACACATGGGGAGTTTTGGAGGTGGAATTCCATTTCAGCTGTGCGTGCCCGGACCGGAATGACAGTTCTTCTCGCCAGGAAGGAAAGGGCAGAGCCCCAGTGTTTCAAAGGCTGATCAGTGGTGGCTCAAGGAGGCCAAGGCCAGCCAGACCTGTTTGTCTTGGCAGCTTTTGTCTTGGAGCAACCCTTGCATAGACGGAATTTGGGAGGCCAAATCCCAGGTTTGTCCATGGACGTCTGGCCCAGAAGGACAGTTCTTTTCCATTGGCAGAAAAGTGAGGAGCACCAGTGTTTCAAAGGCAGATGAGAGCTGGCCCTCAGGAAGCCAAGGGAAGCTGGACATTCCTGGCAGCTTTTGTCGGGCAGCTATTCCTTGGATCTATGGAATTTCAGAGGTGGATTCCCAATTTTGGCCATGGATGGCTGGACTTGAAAGATGGTTTTGTTCCATGGGAAGCAAAGCACAGCCCCCGCGTGTTTTGAAGGCAGATGCGAGGTGGCCCCCAAGAGGCCAAGGCCAGCGTGAGCTGTCTGTCCTGGCAGGTTTCACATGGGAACAATCCTCGGATAGAATCCAATGTGGAGGTAGAATCCTCATTTCAGCCATGGGTCCCTGGAGGAGAAGGACAGTTCTTTCCCACAGAAAGGAAAGCAAGGAACTCCAGCGTTTCAGGGCCAGAGGAGAAGCAACCCTCAACATGCCAAGCTCAGCTGGAGCAGGCAGGTGGCCCCCAGGAGGCCAAGCCAACCACACCTGTTCCACCTTCTTTGGATCCTCGGGGCCCTGCAGCATCACAATTTTGTTCCCCTGACGCCCAGCAATAGCACAGTGGGCTCTAGAGCGGCACAAAGACCCCTTGCTTCCATGAGGCCTTGCTGTGTCCAAATGGTTGCCTTGCTTCCATGGGGCTGCAAAATAACACAATGGCCCACTGCTTCCATGAGGTCACAGAGTGTCACAATGGTCTCCATGATTCCATCAGGTCCTGCAGGGTCACAATGGCTCCTTGGTTCTATTGGGCTCCCCAGGATCACAATGGCCCCTTGCTTCCACAAGGCCTGGCTGGGTCACACTGGCCCTTTGCTTCCATGACACCTTGCAGTGTCACAATGGCCCCTTGCTTCTATGAGGTCTGGCTGTGTCACAATGGCCCCTGGCTGCCATGAGGCCCTGCGATGTCACAATGGTCTCATTGCTTCCACGAGGCCCTGCAGTTCCACAATGGCCCTTCAGTGTCACAAGGCCTTGAAGTGTCAGAACAGTCTCAGCGGGTTCCCCAGCTGCTTCACAATGGCCTCCTTGGTTCCATGATGCCCCGTGGCGTAACAATGCTATCCTTGCTTCCACACAGTCCGAATGGCCCCGGGGCCTCAGGGAGCCCCACAGTGTCACTACGATGCCCTTGATTCCACCAGGCCCTGCCGTGCTGCAATGACCCCTTGCTTTTACAAGGCCCTGCAGTGTCACAATGGCCCCTTGGTTCTGAAGCGTGCAAGAGCTTAATACTAAGAGCAAGGCTCCAAAAAACGCTTTGTCATTATCACTGCTCAACACCTGAAGGGCTTCAAAAGTGCTTCGTCATTAGGGCTGCTTGTCAGAATCACTCTTGAACGCCTGGAAACTACGTGCCGTACGGGCCGTGCATAGCCCGCCTGGAGGCCCATAAAAAGGAAGGCAAAACTGGTGCAAAATGTGGAGGCGAAAGCGAAAGGTAGAATCCCTGCCCTTTGCCTTTCCCCCCACCACCCATCGCCTGCTGCCAGACACCCTGAGGCCTCCGGGAGCCAACGCCGCCCGCCTGGGGAGAACCCCCCAATCCTTCACCCCCGCACTGAAATCCCGAGGGAGTTGTGCAACCCCTAGCCCTGCTCCTTCGTCCCAGGCGCACCGAGGTTCAGCTGCAAGCATTGAGCCTGCATCTCGGAGCATGGGCTGCCGCTTTCCAGCCAAACTGCTCCAGAGATGGGAAGAGGCACATAAGACGCTTCCAACAGCAGAAAAAAAAAGGCAAACACTTCTCCACTTCCCCCACCCTGTCTCAGCAGCAACAAAAGTAGCACAGTGTGGTGGTGACTTATCCTATGCTTTTTAGAGTAACCTTGGCTTTTCTAACTTTTCTCGACTCTTCTCCTTCTTTCTCTTTGCCTCTCTTACCATTAGATAAACAGATACCCATTTTTTTGGCACCAACATTTAATCTCCTTTGGTTTGAATCCGGCCTTTGGGAATATTTTGAACCTTCAAAGTTCTTTCCTTTTTCTACTCAGAGATTTCGTTTTCTTGACCCTGCTGGGTGTAAATCAGATAGTAACAAAGCGTCATAATGCTCTCCACGGTTCCATGAGGCCCCACAATGTCACAACGGACTTTTGGTTCCAGGAACTTTCGTACTGTCAGCAACAGTCTCCTTGGGTCCGCAGTGTCACAATGGACCCTTGGCTCCATGAGGTTCCGTAGCGTAACATGGACGCCTTGATTGCATGAGGTTGTGTAGTGTCACAAGGATCTCCTTGGTTCTGCGGCCCTGCTGTGTGACAATGGGCCTGTGGTTCCATGAAGTTCTGTACTGTCGACCATGATCTCCTTGCTTGCACAGTGTCATAACTGACCCTTGGTTCCATCAGGTGCCTGGCCTCCAACAGCTTCTAAGAGACCCTTATGGCCCCTCAAGGCCCCTCACAGCCCCTCATGACCCCTCAATGCCCCTCACAGCTCCCCATGGCCCCTCATGGCAGCTCACAGTCCCTCACAGCCCCTCACAGTTCACGGCCCCTCATGACCCTTCACAGCCCCTAACAATCTCTCACGGCCCCTCACAGCACCTCATGGCCCCTCAAGGCCCCTCACGGCCCCTCACGACTCCTCATGACCCTTCACAGCCCCTAACAAACCCTCATGGCGTCTCACAGCCCTTCACAGCCCCTCACGGCCTCTCACAGCCCAAGGCGTGGGACTCCTCCCGAAGGAGAAGCGATCAGGCTCTGCTTGTTCTCCTTTACTTTTGGTCACTTCACAGTGATGAGTAAAGGAAGGCTGAAATGAAACCTGTCTCCAGCACTTCCCTCTGGGATAATTGCGGGCCTGAAGCTCTGTGCTGGCGCTGGCCCAAGTGGGAACATCACTGCAGCACCCCACAGCCTTTGCTGTCCCCCGTGTCCATTCCCTGTCCCTGAGACCTGCCCAGCTCTGCCAGCAGCAGGAGCCACAGTGCAGTGGGCCCTGTACCGGCACAGCCGGGGCTCCCGGCCAAGAGCAGCAGCAGCGCCAGCCCCTTCCCACCTGCTTGTGCCTCGGCTTCCCAAGAGGTTTTTCCCGGTCAATTTCTGGACTAGAGCAACAATCACCCACAAACAGACCTGATTCCTCAGAGCCCGGCTGTGCTGCCCCGATGCAACCTTCAGAGAAAGAAAGGAGCAGGTTCCAGCGCTGTTCCCAGCACTGTTTCACTCATCCTCAGGGGACAGCAGGAGGCTGTCGTCATTCCCGCGGCTGCCCCACCTCGCTGGCCCCTTCCTTTGCTGATGGCTCTGCGTCCTGCCTGCCTCTGCCTTGGCACACAAAGCCTTGGGCTGCTCCAGACTCCTTCTGGGGGACACGTTGCACCACTGCACTGCCCTGGGAGAGAAATTCCTTTCTCCTTGTGTCCAGTCTGGACCTCCCCAGCTGCCCTTTGCATTCATTCTTTCTTTTGCCGCCTGCTCTCTACTATGTAGAAAGGATCCACCCGCTCTGAAACCACCCTCCAAGCCCTGCCAGGACTCTCCTCCACTCTCCTCAGTCTCCACTCCACTCAACACAGAGCTCCTTTGTCCCTAGGTACTGATCATGTGCTTGAGGCCACGGGCACCTGGACAAGAAGGTCGCTTCTTTTCTACAGGAAGGAAGCCACAGAACCCCAGTGGTTTGAAGGCACATGAGAGGCAGCCACCAGAGGCCAAGGCAAGCCAGAGCTGTCTGTCCTTGCAGCTTGTGTCTGAAAGCAACCCTTGGACACATGGGGAGTTTTGGAGGTGGAATTCCATTTCAGCTGTGCGTGCCCGGACCGGAATGACAGTTCTTCTCGCCAGGAAGGAAAGGGCAGAGCCCCAGTGTTTCAAAGGCTGATCAGTGGTGGCTCAAGGAGGCCAAGGCCAGCCAGACCTGTTTGTCTTGGCAGCTTTTGTCTTGGAGCAACCCTTGCATAGACGGAATTTGGGAGGCCAAATCCCAGGTTTGTCCATGGACGTCTGGCCCAGAAGGACAGTTCTTTTCCATTGGCAGAAAAGTGAGGAGCACCAGTGTTTCAAAGGCAGATGAGAGCTGGCCCTCAGGAAGCCAAGGGAAGCTGGACATTCCTGGCAGCTTTTGTCGGGCAGCTATTCCTTGGATCTATGGAATTTCAGAGGTGGATTCCCAATTTTGGCCATGGATGGCTGGACTTGAAAGATGGTTTTGTTCCATGGGAAGCAAAGCACAGCCCCCGCGTGTTTTGAAGGCAGATGCGAGGTGGCCCCCAAGAGGCCAAGGCCAGCGTGAGCTGTCTGTCCTGGCAGGTTTCACATGGGAACAATCCTCGGATAGAATCCAATGTGGAGGTAGAATCCTCATTTCAGCCATGGGTCCCTGGAGGAGAAGGACAGTTCTTTCCCACAGAAAGGAAAGCAAGGAACTCCAGCGTTTCAGGGCCAGAGGAGAAGCAACCCTCAACATGCCAAGCTCAGCTGGAGCAGGCAGGTGGCCCCCAGGAGGCCAAGCCAACCACACCTGTTCCACCTTCTTTGGATCCTCGGGGCCCTGCAGCATCACAATTTTGTTCCCCTGACGCCCAGCAATAGCACAGTGGGCTCTAGAGCGGCACAAAGACCCCTTGCTTCCATGAGGCCTTGCTGTGTCCAAATGGTTGCCTTGCTTCCATGGGGCTGCAAAATAACACAATGGCCCACTGCTTCCATGAGGTCACAGAGTGTCACAATGGTCTCCATGATTCCATCAGGTCCTGCAGGGTCACAATGGCTCCTTGGTTCTATTGGGCTCCCCAGGATCACAATGGCCCCTTGCTTCCACAAGGCCTGGCTGGGTCACACTGGCCCTTTGCTTCCATGACACCTTGCAGTGTCACAATGGCCCCTTGCTTCTATGAGGTCTGGCTGTGTCACAATGGCCCCTGGCTGCCATGAGGCCCTGCGATGTCACAATGGTCTCATTGCTTCCACGAGGCCCTGCAGTTCCACAATGGCCCTTCAGTGTCACAAGGCCTTGAAGTGTCAGAACAGTCTCAGCGGGTTCCCCAGCTGCTTCACAATGGCCTCCTTGGTTCCATGATGCCCCGTGGCGTAACAATGCTATCCTTGCTTCCACACAGTCCGAATGGCCCCGGGGCCTCAGGGAGCCCCACAGTGTCACTACGATGCCCTTGATTCCACCAGGCCCTGCCGTGCTGCAATGACCCCTTGCTTTTACAAGGCCCTGCAGTGTCACAATGGCCCCTTGGTTCTGAAGCGTGCAAGAGCTTAATACTAAGAGCAAGGCTCCAAAAAACGCTTTGTCATTATCACTGCTCAACACCTGAAGGGCTTCAAAAGTGCTTCGTCATTAGGGCTGCTTGTCAGAATCACTCTTGAACGCCTGGAAACTACGTGCCGTACGGGCCGTGCATAGCCCGCCTGGAGGCCCATAAAAAGGAAGGCAAAACTGGTGCAAAATGTGGAGGCGAAAGCGAAAGGTAGAATCCCTGCCCTTTGCCTTTCCCCCCACCACCCATCGCCTGCTGCCAGACACCCTGAGGCCTCCGGGAGCCAACGCCGCCCGCCTGGGGAGAACCCCCCAGTCCTTCACCCCCGCACTGAAATCCCGAGGGAGTTGTGCAACCCCTAGCCCTGCTCCTTCGTCCCAGGCGCACCGAGGTTCAGCTGCAAGCATTGAGCCTGCATCTCGGAGCATGGGCTGCCGCTTTCCAGCCAAACTGCTCCAGAGATGGGAAGAGGCAGATAAGACGCTTCCAACAGCAGAAAAAAAAAGGCAAACACTTCTCCACTTCCCCCACCCTGTCTCAGCAGCAACAAAAGTAGCACAGTGTGGTGGTGACTTATCCTATGCTTTTTAGAGTAACCTTGGCTTTTCTAACTTTTCTCGACTCTTCTCCTTCTTTCTCTTTGCCTCTCTTACCATTAGATAAACAGATACCCATTTTTTTGGCACCAACATTTAATCTCCTTTGGTTTGAATCCGGCCTTTGGGAATATTTTGAACCTTCAAAGTTCTTTCCTTTTTCTACTCAGAGATTTCGTTTTCTTGACCCTGCTGGGTGTAAATCAGATAGTAACAAAGCGTCATAATGCTCTCCACGGTTCCATGAGGCCCCACAATGTCACAACAGACTTTTGGTTCCAGGAACTTTCGTACTGTCAGCAACAGTCGCCTTGGGTCCGCAGTGTCACAATGGACCCTTGGCTCCATGAGGCTCCGTAGCGTAACATGGACGCCTTGATTGCATGAGGTTGTGTAGTGTCACAAGGATCTCCTTGGTTCTGCGGCCCTGCTGTGTGACAATGGGCCTGTGGTTCCATGAAGTTCTGTACTGTCGACCATGATCTCCTTGCTTGCACAGTGTCATAACTGACCCTTGGTTCCATCAGGTGCCTGGCCTCCAACAGCTTCTAAGAGACCCTTATGGCCCCTCAAGGCCCCTCACAGCCCCTCATGACCCCTCAATGCCCCTCACAGCTCCCCATGGCCCCTCATGGCAGCTCACAGTCCCTCACAGCCCCTCACAGTTCACGGCCCCTCATGACCCTTCACAGCCCCTAACAATCTCTCACGGCCCCTCACAGCACCTCATGGCCCCTCAAGGCCCCTCACGGCCCCTCACGACTCCTCATGACCCTTCACAGCCCCTAACAAACCCTCATGGCGCCTCACAGCCCTTCACAGCCCCTCACGGCCTCTCACAGCCCAAGGCGTGGGACTCCTCCCGAAGGAGAAGCGATCAGGCTCTGCTTGTTCTCCTTTACTTTTGGTCACTTCACAGTGATGAGTAAAGGAAGGCTGAAATGAAACCTGTCTCCAGCACTTCCCTCTGGGATAATTGCGGGCCTGAAGCTCTGTGCTGGCGCTGGCCCAAGTGGGAACATCACTGCAGCACCCCACAGCCTTTGCTGTCCCCCGTGTCCATTCCCTGTCCCTGAGACCTGCCCAGCTCTGCCAGCAGCAGGAGCCACAGTGCAGTGGGCCCTGTACCGGCACAGCCGGGGCTCCCGGCCAAGAGCAGCAGCAGCGCCAGCCCCTTCCCACCTGCTTGTGCCTCGGCTTCCCAAGAGGTTTTTCCCGGTCAATTTCTGGACTAGAGCAACAATCACCCACAAACAGACCTGATTCCTCAGAGCCCGGCTGTGCTGCCCCGATGCAACCTTCAGAGAAAGAAAGGAGCAGGTTCCAGCGCTGTTCCCAGCACTGTTTCACTCATCCTCAGGGGACAGCAGGAGGCTGTCGTCATCCCCGCGGCTGCCCCACCTCGCTGGGCCCTTCCTTTGCTGATGGCTCTGCGTCCTGCCTGCCTCTGCCTTGGCACACAAAGCCTTGGGCTGCTCCAGACTCCTTCTGGGGGACACATTGCACCACTGCACTGCCCTGGGAGAGAAATTCCTTTCTCCTTGTGTCCAGTCTGGACCTCCCCAGCTGCCCTTTGCATTCATTCTTTCTTTTGCCGCCTGCTCTCTACTATGTAGAAAGGATCCACCCGCTCTGAAACCACCCTCCAAGCCCTGCCAGGACTCTCCTCCACTCTCCTCAGTCTCCACTCCACTCAACACAGAGCTCCTTTGTCCCTAGGTACTGATCATGTGCTTGAGGCCACGGGCACCTGGACAAGAAGGTCGCTTCTTTTCTACAGGAAGGAAGCCACAGAACCCCAGTGGTTTGAAGGCACATGAGAGGCAGCCACCAGAGGCCAAGGCAAGCCAGAGCTGTCTGTCCTTGCAGCTTGTGTCTGAAAGCAACCCTTGGACACATGGGGAGTTTTGGAGGTGGAATTCCATTTCAGCTGTGCGTGCCCGGACCGGAATGACAGTTCTTCTCGCCAGGAAGGAAAGGGCAGAGCCCCAGTGTTTCAAAGGCTGATCAGTGGTGGCTCAAGGAGGCCAAGGCCAGCCAGACCTGTTTGTCTTGGCAGCTTTTGTCTTGGAGCAACCCTTGCATAGACGGAATTTGGGAGGCCAAATCCCAGGTTTGTCCATGGACGTCTGGCCCAGAAGGACAGTTCTTTTCCATTGGCAGAAAAGTGAGGAGCACCAGTGTTTCAAAGGCAGATGAGAGCTGGCCCTCAGGAAGCCAAGGGAAGCTGGACATTCCTGGCAGCTTTTGTCGGGCAGCTATTCCTTGGATCTATGGAATTTCAGAGGTGGATTCCCAATTTTGGCCATGGATGGCTGGACTTGAAAGATGGTTTTGTTCCATGGGAAGCAAAGCACAGCCCCCGCGTGTTTTGAAGGCAGATGCGAGGTGGCCCCCAAGAGGCCAAGGCCAGCGTGAGCTGTCTGTCCTGGCAGGTTTCACATGGGAACAATCCTCGGATAGAATCCAATGTGGAGGTAGAATCCTCATTTCAGCCATGGGTCCCTGGAGGAGAAGGACAGTTCTTTCCCACAGAAAGGAAAGCAAGGAACTCCAGCGTTTCAGGGCCAGAGGAGAAGCAACCCTCAACATGCCAAGCTCAGCTGGAGCAGGCAGGTGGCCCCCAGGAGGCCAAGCCAACCACACCTGTTCCACCTTCTTTGGATCCTTGGGGCCCTGCAGCATCACAATTTTGTTCCCCTGACGCCCAGCAATAGCACAGTGGGCTCTAGAGCGGCACAAAGACCCCTTGCTTCCATGAGGCCTTGCTGTGTCCAAATGGTTGCCTTGCTTCCATGGGGCTGCAAAATAACACAATGGCCCACTGCTTCCATGAGGTCACAGAGTGTCACAATGGTCTCCATGATTCCATCAGGTCCTGCAGGGTCACAATGGCTCCTTGGTTCTATTGGGCTCCCCAGGATCACAATGGCCCCTTGCTTCCACAAGGCCTGGCTGGGTCACACTGGCCCTTTGCTTCCATGACACCTTGCAGTGTCACAATGGCCCCTTGCTTCTATGAGGTCTGGCTGTGTCACAATGGCCCCTGGCTGCCATGAGGCCCTGCGATGTCACAATGGTCTCATTGCTTCCACGAGGCCCTGCAGTTCCACAATGGCCCTTCAGTGTCACAAGGCCTTGAAGTGTCAGAACAGTCTCAGCGGGTTCCCCAGCTGCTTCACAATGGCCTCCTTGGTTCCATGATGCCCCGTGGCGTAACAATGCTATCCTTGCTTCCACACAGTCCGAATGGCCCCGGGGCCTCAGGGAGCCCCACAGTGTCACTACGATGCCCTTGATTCCACCAGGCCCTGCCGTGCTGCAATGACCCCTTGCTTTTACAAGGCCCTGCAGTGTCACAATGGCCCCTTGGTTCTGAAGCGTGCAAGAGCTTAATACTAAGAGCAAGGCTCCAAAAAACGCTTTGTCATTATCACTGCTCAACACCTGAAGGGCTTCAAAAGTGCTTCGTCATTAGGGCTGCTTGTCAGAATCACTCTTGAACGCCTGGAAACTACGTGCCGTACGGGCCGTGCATAGCCCGCCTGGAGGCCCATAAAAAGGAAGGCAAAACTGGTGCAAAATGTGGAGGCGAAAGCGAAAGGTAGAATCCCTGCCCTTTGCCTTTCCCCCCACCACCCATCGCCTGCTGCCAGACACCCTGAGGCCTCCGGGAGCCAACGCCGCCCGCCTGGGGAGAACCCCCCAATCCTTCACCCCCGCACTGAAATCCCGAGGGAGTTGTGCAACCCCTAGCCCTGCTCCTTCGTCCCAGGCGCAACCGAGGTTCAGCTGCAAGCATTGAGCCTGCATCTCGGAGCATGGGCTGCCGCTTTCCAGCCAAACTGCTCCAGAGATGGGAAGAGGCAGATAAGACGCTTCCAACAGCAGAAAAAAAAAGGCAAACACTTCTCCACTTCCCCCACCCTGTCTCAGCAGCAACAAAAGTAGCACAGTGTGGTGGTGACTTATCCTATGCTTTTTAGAGTAACCTTGGCTTTTCTAACTTTTCTCGACTCTTCTCCTTCTTTCTCTTTGCCTCTCTTACCATTAGATAAACAGATACCCATTTTTTTGGCACCAACATTTAATCTCCTTTGGTTTGAATCCGGCCTTTGGGAATATTTTGAACCTTCAAAGTTCTTTCCTTTTTCTACTCAGAGATTTCGTTTTCTTGACCCTGCTGGGTGTAAATCAGATAGTAACAAAGTGTCATAATGCTCTCCACGGTTCCATGAGGCCCCACAATGTCACAACGGACTTTTGGTTCCAGGAACTTTCGTACTGTCAGCAACAGTCTCCTTGGGTCCGCAGTGTCACAATGGACCCTTGGCTCCATGAGGTTCCGTAGCGTAACATGGACGCCTTGATTGCATGAGGTTGTGTAGTGTCACAAGGATCTCCTTGGTTCTGCGGCCCTGCTGTGTGACAATGGGCCTGTGGTTCCATGAAGTTCTGTACTGTCGACCATGATCTCCTTGCTTGCACAGTGTCATAACTGACCCTTGGTTCCATCAGGTGCCTGGCCTCCAACAGCTTCTAAGAGACCCTTATGGCCCCTCAAGGCCCCTCACAGCCCCTCATGACCCCTCAATGCCCCTCACAGCTCCCCATGGCCCCTCATGGCAGCTCACAGTCCCTCACAGCCCCTCACAGTTCACGGCCCCTCATGACCCTTCACAGCCCCTAACAATCTCTCACGGCCCCTCACAGCACCTCATGGCCCCTCAAGGCCCCTCACGGCCCCTCACGACTCCTCATGACCCTTCACAGCCCCTAACAAACCCTCATGGCGTCTCACAGCCCTTCACAGCCCCTCACGGCCTCTCACAGCCCAAGGCGTGGGACTCCTCCCGAAGGAGAAGAGATCAGGCTCTGCTTGTTCTCCTTTACTTTTGGTCACTTCACAGTGATGAGTAAAGGAAGGCTGAAATGAAACCTGTCTCCAGCACTTCCCTCTGGGATAATTGCGGGCCTGAAGCTCTGTGCTGGCGCTGGCCCAAGTGGGAACATCACTGCAGCACCCCACAGCCTTTGCTGTCCCCCGTGTCCATTCCCTGTCCCTGAGACCTGCCCAGCTCTGCCAGCAGCAGGAGCCACAGTGCAGTGGGCCCTGTACCGGCACAGCCGGGGCTCCCGGCCAAGAGCAGCAGCAGCGCCAGCCCCTTCCCACCTGCTTGTGCCTCGGCTTCCCAAGAGGTTTTTCCCGGTCAATTTCTGGACTAGAGCAACAATCACCCACAAACAGACCTGATTCCTCAGAGCCCGGCTGTGCTGCCCCGATGCAACCTTCAGAGAAAGAAAGGAGCAGGTTCCAGCGCTGTTCCCAGCACTGTTTCACTCATCCTCAGGGGACAGCAGGAGGCTGTCGTCATCCCCGCGGCTGCCCCACCTCGCTGGGCCCTTCCTTTGCTGATGGCTCTGCGTCCTGCCTGCCTCTGCCTTGGCACACAAAGCCTTGGGCTGCTCCAGACTCCTTCTGGGGGACACGTTGCACCACTGCACTGCCCTGGGAGAGAAATTCCTTTCTCCTTGTGTCCAGTCTGGACCTCCCCAGCTGCCCTTTGCATTCATTCTTTCTTTTGCCGCCTGCTCTCTACTATGTAGAAAGGATCCACCCGCTCTGAAACCACCCTCCAAGCCCTGCCAGGACTCTCCTCCACTCTCCTCAGTCTCCACTCCACTCAACACAGAGCTCCTTTGTCCCTAGGTACTGATCATGTGCTTGAGGCCACGGGCACCTGGACAAGAAGGTCGCTTCTTTTCTACAGGAAGGAAGCCACAGAACCCCAGTGGTTTGAAGGCACATGAGAGGCAGCCACCAGAGGCCAAGGCAAGCCAGAGCTGTCTGTCCTTGCAGCTTGTGTCTGAAAGCAACCCTTGGACACATGGGGAGTTTTGGAGGTGGAATTCCATTTCAGCTGTGCGTGCCCGGACCGGAATGACAGTTCTTCTCGCCAGGAAGGAAAGGGCAGAGCCCCAGTGTTTCAAAGGCTGATCAGTGGTGGCTCAAGGAGGCCAAGGCCAGCCAGACCTGTTTGTCTTGGCAGCTTTTGTCTTGGAGCAACCCTTGCATAGACGGAATTTGGGAGGCCAAATCCCAGGTTTGTCCATGGACGTCTGGCCCAGAAGGACAGTTCTTTTCCATTGGCAGAAAAGTGAGGAGCACCAGTGTTTCAAAGGCAGATGAGAGCTGGCCCTCAGGAAGCCAAGGGAAGCTGGACATTCCTGGCAGCTTTTGTCGGGCAGCTATTCCTTGGATCTATGGAATTTCAGAGGTGGATTCCCAATTTTGGCCATGGATGGCTGGACTTGAAAGATGGTTTTGTTCCATGGGAAGCAAAGCACAGCCCCCGCGTGTTTTGAAGGCAGATGCGAGGTGGCCCCCAAGAGGCCAAGGCCAGCGTGAGCTGTCTGTCCTGGCAGGTTTCACATGGGAACAATCCTCGGATAGAATCCAATGTGGAGGTAGAATCCTCATTTCAGCCATGGGTCCCTGGAGGAGAAGGACAGTTCTTTCCCACAGAAAGGAAAGCAAGGAACTCCAGCGTTTCAGGGCCAGAGGAGAAGCAACCCTCAACATGCCAAGCTCAGCTGGAGCAGGCAGGTGGCCCCCAGGAGGCCAAGCCAACCACACCTGTTCCACCTTCTTTGGATCCTTGGGGCCCTGCAGCATCACAATTTTGTTCCCCTGACGCCCAGCAATAGCACAGTGGGCTCTAGAGCGGCACAAAGACCCCTTGCTTCCATGAGGCCTTGCTGTGTCCAAATGGTTGCCTTGCTTCCATGGGGCTGCAAAATAACACAATGGCCCACTGCTTCCATGAGGTCACAGAGTGTCACAATGGTCTCCATGATTCCATCAGGTCCTGCAGGGTCACAATGGCTCCTTGGTTCTATTGGGCTCCCCAGGATCACAATGGCCCCTTGCTTCCACAAGGCCTGGCTGGGTCACACTGGCCCTTTGCTTCCATGACACCTTGCAGTGTCACAATGGCCCCTTGCTTCTATGAGGTCTGGCTGTGTCACAATGGCCCCTGGCTGCCATGAGGCCCTGCGATGTCACAATGGTCTCATTGCTTCCACGAGGCCCTGCAGTTCCACAATGGCCCTTCAGTGTCACAAGGCCTTGAAGTGTCAGAACAGTCTCAGCGGGTTCCCCAGCTGCTTCACAATGGCCTCCTTGGTTCCATGATGCCCCGTGGCGTAACAATGCTATCCTTGCTTCCACACAGTCCGAATGGCCCCGGGGCCTCAGGGAGCCCCACAGTGTCACTACGATGCCCTTGATTCCACCAGGCCCTGCCGTGCTGCAATGACCCCTTGCTTTTACAAGGCCCTGCAGTGTCACAATGGCCCCTTGGTTCTGAAGCGTGCAAGAGCTTAATACTAAGAGCAAGGCTCCAAAAAACGCTTTGTCATTATCACTGCTCAACACCTGAAGGGCTTCAAAAGTGCTTCGTCATTAGGGCTGCTTGTCAGAATCACTCTTGAACGCCTGGAAACTACGTGCCGTACGGGCCGTGCATAGCCCGCCTGGAGGCCCATAAAAAGGAAGGCAAAACTGGTGCAAAATGTGGAGGCGAAAGCGAAAGGTAGAATCCCTGCCCTTTGCCTTTCCCCCCACCACCCATCGCCTGCTGCCAGACACCCTGAGGCCTCCGGGAGCCAACGCCGCCCGCCTGGGGAGAACCCCCCAATCCTTCACCCCCGCACTGAAATCCCGAGGGAGTTGTGCAACCCCTAGCCCTGCTCCTTCGTCCCAGGCGCAACCGAGGTTCAGCTGCAAGCATTGAGCCTGCATCTCGGAGCATGGGCTGCCGCTTTCCAGCCAAACTGCTCCAGAGATGGGAAGAGGCAGATAAGACGCTTCCAACAGCAGAAAAAAAAAGGCAAACACTTCTCCACTTCCCCCACCCTGTCTCAGCAGCAACAAAAGTAGCACAGTGTGGTGGTGACTTATCCTATGCTTTTTAGAGTAACCTTGGCTTTTCTAACTTTTCTCGACTCTTCTCCTTCTTTCTCTTTGCCTCTCTTACCATTAGATAAACAGATACCCATTTTTTTGGCACCAACATTTAATCTCCTTTGGTTTGAATCCGGCCTTTGGGAATATTTTGAACCTTCAAAGTTCTTTCCTTTTTCTACTCAGAGATTTCGTTTTCTTGACCCTGCTGGGTGTAAATCAGATAGTAACAAAGTGTCATAATGCTCTCCACGGTTCCATGAGGCCCCACAATGTCACAACGGACTTTTGGTTCCAGGAACTTTCGTACTGTCAGCAACAGTCTCCTTGGGTCCGCAGTGTCACAATGGACCCTTGGCTCCATGAGGTTCCGTAGCGTAACATGGACGCCTTGATTGCATGAGGTTGTGTAGTGTCACAAGGATCTCCTTGGTTCTGCGGCCCTGCTGTGTGACAATGGGCCTGTGGTTCCATGAAGTTCTGTACTGTCGACCATGATCTCCTTGCTTGCACAGTGTCATAACTGACCCTTGGTTCCATCAGGTGCCTGGCCTCCAACAGCTTCTAAGAGACCCTTATGGCCCCTCAAGGCCCCTCACAGCCCCTCATGACCCCTCAATGCCCCTCACAGCTCCCCATGGCCCCTCATGGCAGCTCACAGTCCCTCACAGCCCCTCACAGTTCACGGCCCCTCATGACCCTTCACAGCCCCTAACAATCTCTCACGGCCCCTCACAGCACCTCATGGCCCCTCAAGGCCCCTCACGGCCCCTCACGACTCCTCATGACCCTTCACAGCCCCTAACAAACCCTCATGGCGTCTCACAGCCCTTCACAGCCCCTCACGGCCTCTCACAGCCCAAGGCGTGGGACTCCTCCCGAAGGAGAAGAGATCAGGCTCTGCTTGTTCTCCTTTACTTTTGGTCACTTCACAGTGATGAGTAAAGGAAGGCTGAAATGAAACCTGTCTCCAGCACTTCCCTCTGGGATAATTGCGGGCCTGAAGCTCTGTGCTGGCGCTGGCCCAAGTGGGAACATCACTGCAGCACCCCACAGCCTTTGCTGTCCCCCGTGTCCATTCCCTGTCCCTGAGACCTGCCCAGCTCTGCCAGCAGCAGGAGCCACAGTGCAGTGGGCCCTGTACCGGCACAGCCGGGGCTCCCGGCCAAGAGCAGCAGCAGCGCCAGCCCCTTCCCACCTGCTTGTGCCTCGGCTTCCCAAGAGGTTTTTCCCGGTCAATTTCTGGACTAGAGCAACAATCACCCACAAACAGACCTGATTCCTCAGAGCCCGGCTGTGCTGCCCCGATGCAACCTTCAGAGAAAGAAAGGAGCAGGTTCCAGCGCTGTTCCCAGCACTGTTTCACTCATCCTCAGGGGACAGCAGGAGGCTGTCGTCATCCCCGCGGCTGCCCCACCTCGCTGGGCCCTTCCTTTGCTGATGGCTCTGCGTCCTGCCTGCCTCTGCCTTGGCACACAAAGCCTTGGGCTGCTCCAGACTCCTTCTGGGGGACACGTTGCACCACTGCACTGCCCTGGGAGAGAAATTCCTTTCTCCTTGTGTCCAGTCTGGACCTCCCCAGCTGCCCTTTGCATTCATTCTTTCTTTTGCCGCCTGCTCTCTACTATGTAGAAAGGATCCACCCACTCTGAAACCACCCTCCAAGCCCTGCCAGGACTCTCCTCCACTCTCCTCAGTCTCCACTCCACTCAACACAGAGCTCCTTTGTCCCTAGGTACTGATCATGTGCTTGAGGCCACGGGCACCTGGACAAGAAGGTCGCTTCTTTTCTACAGGAAGGAAGCCACAGAACCCCAGTGGTTTGAAGGCACATGAGAGGCAGCCACCAGAGGCCAAGGCAAGCCAGAGCTGTCTGTCCTTGCAGCTTCGGTCTGAAAGCAACCCTTGGACATATGAGGAGTTTTGCAGGTGGAATTCCATTTCAGCTGTGCGTGCCCGGACCGGAATGACAGTTCTTCTCGCCAGGAAGGAAAGGGCAGAGCCCCAGTGTTTCAAAGGCTGATCAGTGGTGGCTCAAGGAGGCCAAGGCCAGCCAGACCTGTTTGTCTTGGCAGCTTTTGTCTTGGAGCAACCCTTGCATAGACGGAATTTGGGAGGCCAAATCCCAGGTTTGTCCATGGACGTCTGGCCCAGAAGGACAGTTCTTTTCCATTGGCAGAAAAGTGAGGAGCACCAGTGTTTCAAAGGCAGATGAGAGCTGGCCCTCAGGAAGCCAAGGGAAGCTGGACATTCCTGGCAGCTTTTGTCGGGCAGCTATTCCTTGGATCTATGGAATTTCAGAGGTGGATTCCCAATTTTGGCCATGGATGGCTGGACTTGAAAGATGGTTTTGTTCCATGGGAAGCAAAGCACAGCCCCCGCGTGTTTTGAAGGCAGATGCGAGGTGGCCCCCAAGAGGCCAAGGCCAGCGTGAGCTGTCTGTCCTGGCAGGTTTCACATGGGAACAATCCTCGGATAGAATCCAATGTGGAGGTAGAATCCTCATTTCAGCCATGGGTCCCTGGAGGAGAAGGACAGTTCTTTCCCACAGAAAGGAAAGCAAGGAACTCCAGCGTTTCAGGGCCAGAGGAGAAGCAACCCTCAACATGCCAAGCTCAGCTGGAGCAGGCAGGTGGCCCCCAGGAGGCCAAGCCAACCACACCTGTTCCACCTTCTTTGGATCCTTGGGGCCCTGCAGCATCACAATTTTGTTCCCCTGACGCCCAGCAATAGCACAGTGGGCTCTAGAGCGGCACAAAGACCCCTTGCTTCCATGAGGCCTTGCTGTGTCCAAATGGTTGCCTTGCTTCCATGGGGCTGCAAAATAACACAATGGCCCACTGCTTCCATGAGGTCACAGAGTGTCACAATGGTCTCCATGATTCCATCAGGTCCTGCAGGGTCACAATGGCTCCTTGGTTCTATTGGGCTCCCCAGGATCACAATGGCCCCTTGCTTCCACAAGGCCTGGCTGGGTCACACTGGCCCTTTGCTTCCATGACACCTTGCAGTGTCACAATGGCCCCTTGCTTCTATGAGGTCTGGCTGTGTCACAATGGCCCCTGGCTGCCATGAGGCCCTGCGATGTCACAATGGTCTCATTGCTTCCACGAGGCCCTGCAGTTCCACAATGGCCCTTCAGTGTCACAAGGCCTTGAAGTGTCAGAACAGTCTCAGCGGGTTCCCCAGCTGCTTCACAATGGCCTCCTTGGTTCCATGATGCCCCGTGGCGTAACAATGCTATCCTTGCTTCCACACAGTCCGAATGGCCCCGGGGCCTCAGGGAGCCCCACAGTGTCACTACGATGCCCTTGATTCCACCAGGCCCTGCCGTGCTGCAATGACCCCTTGCTTTTA
Organism: Coloeus monedula; assembly: GCF_965178545.1. NCBI lineage: Eukaryota > Metazoa > Chordata > Aves > Passeriformes > Corvidae > Coloeus > Coloeus monedula. Next base: position 2,562,523 of record NC_138814.1, on the reverse strand, counting down.
CAAGGCCCTGCAGTGTCACAATGGCCCCTTGGTTCTGAAGCGTGCAAGAGCTTAATACTAAGAGCAAGGCTCCAAAAAACGCTTTGTCATTATCACTGCTCAACACCTGAAGGGCTTCAAAAGTGCTTCGTCATTAGGGCTGCTTGTCAGAATCACTCTTGAACGCCTGGAAACTACGTGCCGTACGGGCCGTGCATAGCCCGCCTGGAGGCCCATAAAAAGGAAGGCAAAACTGGTGCAAAATGTGGAGGCGAAAGCGAAAGGTAGAATCCCTGCCCTTTGCCTTTCCCCCCACCACCCATCGCCTGCTGCCAGACACCCTGAGGCCTCCGGGAGCCAACGCCGCCCGCCTGGGGAGAACCCCCCAATCCTTCACCCCCGCACTGAAATCCCGAGGGAGTTGTGCAACCCCTAGCCCTGCTCCTTCGTCCCAGGCGCACCGAGGTTCAGCTGCAAGCATTGAGCCTGCATCTCGGAGCATGGGCTGCCGCTTTCCAGCCAAACTGCTCCAGAGATGGGAAGAGGCAGATAAGACGCTTCCAACAGCAGAAAAAAAAAGGCAAACACTTCTCCACTTCCCCCACCCTGTCTCAGCAGCAACAAAAGTAGCACAGTGTGGTGGTGACTTATCCTATGCTTTTTAGAGTAACCTTGGCTTTTCTAACTTTTCTCGACTCTTCTCCTTCTTTCTCTTTGCCTCTCTTACCATTAGATAAACAGATACCCATTTTTTTGGCACCAACATTTAATCTCCTTTGGTTTGAATCCGGCCTTTGGGAATATTTTGAACCTTCAAAGTTCTTTCCTTTTTCTACTCAGAGATTTCGTTTTCTTGACCCTGCTGGGTGTAAATCAGATAGTAACAAAGCGTCATAATGCTCTCCACGGTTCCATGAGGCCCCACAATGTCACAACAGACTTTTGGTTCCAGGAACTTTCGTACTGTCAGCAACAGTCGCCTTGGGTCCGCAGTGTCACAATGGACCCTTGGCTCCATGAGGCTCCGTAGCGTAACATGGACGCCTTGATTGCATGAGGTTGTGTAGTGTCACAAGGATCTCCTTGGTTCTGCGGCCCTGCTGTGTGACAATGGGCCTGTGGTTCCATGAAGTTCTGTACTGTCGACCATGATCTCCTTGCTTGCACAGTGTCATAACTGACCCTTGGTTCCATCAGGTGCCTGGCCTCCAACAGCTTCTAAGAGACCCTTATGGCCCCTCAAGGCCCCTCACAGCCCCTCATGACCCCTCAATGCCCCTCACAGCTCCCCATGGCCCCTCATGGCAGCTCACAGTCCCTCACAGCCCCTCACAGTTCACGGCCCCTCATGACCCTTCACAGCCCCTAACAATCTCTCACGGCCCCTCACAGCACCTCATGGCCCCTCAAGGCCCCTCACGGCCCCTCACGACTCCTCATGACCCTTCACAGCCCCTAACAAACCCTCATGGCGTCTCACAGCCCTTCACAGCCCCTCACGGCCTCTCACAGCCCAAGGCGTGGGACTCCTCCCGAAGGAGAAGCGATCAGGCTCTGCTTGTTCTCCTTTACTTTTGGTCACTTCACAGTGATGAGTAAAGGAAGGCTGAAATGAAACCTGTCTCCAGCACTTCCCTCTGGGATAATTGCGGGCCTGAAGCTCTGTGCTGGCGCTGGCCCAAGTGGGAACATCACTGCAGCACCCCACAGCCTTTGCTGTCCCCCGTGTCCATTCCCTGTCCCTGAGACCTGCCCAGCTCTGCCAGCAGCAGGAGCCACAGTGCAGTGGGCCCTGTACCGGCACAGCCGGGGCTCCCGGCCAAGAGCAGCAGCAGCGCCAGCCCCTTCCCACCTGCTTGTGCCTCGGCTTCCCAAGAGGTTTTTCCCGGTCAATTTCTGGACTAGAGCAACAATCACCCACAAACAGACCTGATTCCTCAGAGCCCGGCTGTGCTGCCCCGATGCAACCTTCAGAGAAAGAAAGGAGCAGGTTCCAGCGCTGTTCCCAGCACTGTTTCACTCATCCTCAGGGGACAGCAGGAGGCTGTCGTCATCCCCGCGGCTGCCCCACCTCGCTGGGCCCTTCCTTTGCTGATGGCTCTGCGTCCTGCCTGCCTCTGCCTTGGCACACAAAGCCTTGGGCTGCTCCAGACTCCTTCTGGGGGACACGTTGCACCACTGCACTGCCCTGGGAGAGAAATTCCTTTCTCCTTGTGTCCAGTCTGGACCTCCCCAGCTGCCCTTTGCATTCATTCTTTCTTTTGCCGCCTGCTCTCTACTATGTAGAAAGGATCCACCCGCTCTGAAACCACCCTCCAAGCCCTGCCAGGACTCTCCTCCACTCTCCTCAGTCTCCACTCCACTCAACACAGAGCTCCTTTGTCCCTAGGTACTGATCATGTGCTTGAGGCCACGGGCACCTGGACAAGAAGGTCGCTTCTTTTCTACAGGAAGGAAGCCACAGAACCCCAGTGGTTTGAAGGCACATGAGAGGCAGCCACCAGAGGCCAAGGCAAGCCAGAGCTGTCTGTCCTTGCAGCTTGTGTCTGAAAGCAACCCTTGGACACATGGGGAGTTTTGGAGGTGGAATTCCATTTCAGCTGTGCGTGCCCGGACCGGAATGACAGTTCTTCTCGCCAGGAAGGAAAGGGCAGAGCCCCAGTGTTTCAAAGGCTGATCAGTGGTGGCTCAAGGAGGCCAAGGCCAGCCAGACCTGTTTGTCTTGGCAGCTTTTGTCTTGGAGCAACCCTTGCATAGACGGAATTTGGGAGGCCAAATCCCAGGTTTGTCCATGGACGTCTGGCCCAGAAGGACAGTTCTTTTCCATTGGCAGAAAAGTGAGGAGCACCAGTGTTTCAAAGGCAGATGAGAGCTGGCCCTCAGGAAGCCAAGGGAAGCTGGACATTCCTGGCAGCTTTTGTCGGGCAGCTATTCCTTGGATCTATGGAATTTCAGAGGTGGATTCCCAATTTTGGCCATGGATGGCTGGACTTGAAAGATGGTTTTGTTCCATGGGAAGCAAAGCACAGCCCCCGCGTGTTTTGAAGGCAGATGCGAGGTGGCCCCCAAGAGGCCAAGGCCAGCGTGAGCTGTCTGTCCTGGCAGGTTTCACATGGGAACAATCCTCGGATAGAATCCAATGTGGAGGTAGAATCCTCATTTCAGCCATGGGTCCCTGGAGGAGAAGGACAGTTCTTTCCCACAGAAAGGAAAGCAAGGAACTCCAGCGTTTCAGGGCCAGAGGAGAAGCAACCCTCAACATGCCAAGCTCAGCTGGAGCAGGCAGGTGGCCCCCAGGAGGCCAAGCCAACCACACCTGTTCCACCTTCTTTGGATCCTTGGGGCCCTGCAGCATCACAATTTTGTTCCCCTGACGCCCAGCAATAGCACAGTGGGCTCTAGAGCGGCACAAAGACCCCTTGCTTCCATGAGGCCTTGCTGTGTCCAAATGGTTGCCTTGCTTCCATGGGGCTGCAAAATAACACAATGGCCCACTGCTTCCATGAGGTCACAGAGTGTCACAATGGTCTCCATGATTCCATCAGGTCCTGCAGGGTCACAATGGCTCCTTGGTTCTATTGGGCTCCCCAGGATCACAATGGCCCCTTGCTTCCACAAGGCCTGGCTGGGTCACACTGGCCCTTTGCTTCCATGACACCTTGCAGTGTCACAATGGCCCCTTGCTTCTATGAGGTCTGGCTGTGTCACAATGGCCCCTGGCTGCCATGAGGCCCTGCGATGTCACAATGGTCTCATTGCTTCCACGAGGCCCTGCAGTTCCACAATGGCCCTTCAGTGTCACAAGGCCTTGAAGTGTCAGAACAGTCTCAGCGGGTTCCCCAGCTGCTTCACAATGGCCTCCTTGGTTCCATGATGCCCCGTGGCGTAACAATGCTATCCTTGCTTCCACACAGTCCGAATGGCCCCGGGGCCTCAGGGAGCCCCACAGTGTCACTACGATGCCCTTGATTCCACCAGGCCCTGCCGTGCTGCAATGACCCCTTGCTTTTACAAGGCCCTGCAGTGTCACAATGGCCCCTTGGTTCTGAAGCGTGCAAGAGCTTAATACTAAGAGCAAGGCTCCAAAAAACGCTTTGTCATTATCACTGCTCAACACCTGAAGGGCTTCAAAACTGCTTCGTCATTAGGGCTGCTTGTCAGAATCACTCTTGAACGCCTGGAAACTACGTGCCGTACGGGCCGTGCATAGCCCGCCTGGAGGCCCATAAAAAGGAAGGCAAAACTGGTGCAAAATGTGGAGGCGAAAGCGAAAGGTAGAATCCCCGCCCTTTGCCTTTCCCCCCACCACCCATCGCCTGCTGCCAGACACCCTGAGGCCTCTGGGAGCCAATGCCGCCCGCCTGGGGAGAACCCCCCAATCCTTCACCCCCGCACTGAAATCCCGAGGGAGTTGTGCAACCCCTAGCCCTGCTCCTTCGTCCCAGGAGCACCGAGGTTCAGCTGTAAGCATTGAGCCTGCATCTCGGAGCATGGGCTGCCGCTTTCCAGCCAAACTGCTCCAGAGATGGGAAGAGGCAGATAAGACGCTTCCAACAGCAGAAAAAAAAAGGCAAACACTTCTCCACTTCCCCCACCCTGTCTCAGCAGCAACAAAAGTAGCACAGTGTGGTGGTGACTTATCCTATGCTTTTTAGAGTAACCTTGGCTTTTCTAACTTTTCTCGACTTTTCTCCTTCTTTCTCTTTGCCTCTCTTACCATTAGATAAACAGATACCCATTTTTTTGGCACCAACATTTAATCTCGTTCGGTTTGAATCCGGCCTTTGGGAATATTTTGAACCTTCAAAGTTCTTTCCTTTTTCTACTCAGAGATTTCGTTTTCTTGACCCTGCTGGGTGTCAATCAGATAGTAACAAAGCGTCATAATGCTCTCCACGGTTCCATGAGGCCCCACAATGTCACAACGGACTTTTGGTTCCAGGAACTTTCGTACTGTCAGCAACAGTCGCCTTGGGTCCGCAGTGTCACAATGGACCCTTGGCTCCATGAGGCTCCGTAGCGTAACATGGACGCCTTGATTGCATGAGGTTGTGTAGTGTCACAAGGATCTCCTTGGTTCTGCGGCCCTGCTGTGTGACAATGGGCCTGTGGTTCCATGAAGTTCTGTACTGTCGACCATGATCTCCTTGCTTGCACAGTGTCATAACTGACCCTTGGTTCCATCAGGTGCCTGGCCTCCAACAGCTTCTAAGAGACCCTTATGGCCCCTCAAGGCCCCTCACAGCCCCTCATGACCCCTCAATGCCCCTCACAGCTCCCCATGGCCCCTCATGGCAGCTCACAGTCCCTCACAGCCCCTCACAGTTCACGGCCCCTCATGACCCTTCACAGCCCCTAACAATCTCTCACGGCCCCTCACAGCCCCTCATGACCCCTCAAGGCCCCTCACGGCCCCTCACGACTCCTCATGACCCTTCACAGCCCCTAACAAACCCTCATGGCGCCTCACAGCCCTTCACAGCCCCTCACGGCCTCTCACAGCCCAAGGCGTGGGACTCCTCCCGAAGGAGAAGAGATCAGGCTCTGCTTGTTCTCCTTTACTTTTGGTCACTTCACAGTGATGAGTAAAGGAAGGCTGAAATGAAACCTGTCTCCAGCACTTCCCTCTGGGATAATTGCGGGCCTGAAGCTCTGTGCTGGCGCTGGCCCAAGTGGGAACATCACTGCAGCCCCCCACAGCCTTTGCTGTCCCCCATGTCCATTCCCTGTCCCTGAGACCTGCCCAGCTCTGCCAGCAGCAGGAGCCACAGTGCAGTGGGCCCTGTACCGGCACAGCCGGGGCTCCCGGCCAAGAGCAGCAGCAGCGCCAGCCCCTTCCCACCTGCTTGTGCCTCGGCTTCCCAAGAGGGTTTTCCCGGTCAATTTCTGGACTAGAGCAACAATCACCCACAAACAGACCTGATTCCTCAGAGCCCGGCTGTGCTGCCCCGATGCAACCTTCAGAGAAAGAAAGGAGCATGTTCCAGCACTGTTCCCAGCACTGTTTCACTCATCCTCAGGGGACAGCAGGAGGCTGTCGTCATCCCCGCGGCTGCCCCACCTCGCTGGCCCCTTCCTTTGCTGATGGCTCTGCGTCCTGCCTGCCTCTGCCTTGGCACACAAAGCCTTGGGCTGCTCCAGACTCCTTCTGGGGGACACGTTGCACCACTGCACTGCCCTGGGAGAGAAATTCCTTTCTCCTTGTGTCCAGTCTGGACCTCCCCAGCTGCCCTTTGCATTCATTCTTTCTTTTGCCGCCTGCTCTCTACTATGTAGAAAGGATCCACCCGCTCTGAAACCACCCTCCAAGCCCTGCCAGGACTCTCCTCCACTCTCCTCAGTCTCCACTCCACTCAACACAGAGCTCCTTTGTCCCTAGGTACTGATCATGTGCTTGAGGCCACGGGCACCTGGACAAGAAGGTCGCTTCTTTTCTACAGGAAGGAAGCCACAGAACCCCAGTGGTTTGAAGGCACATGAGAGGCAGCCACCAGAGGCCAAGGCAAGCCAGAGCTGTCTGTCCTTGCAGCTTGTGTCTGAAAGCAACCCTTGGACACATGGGGAGTTTTGGAGGTGGAATTCCATTTCAGCTGTGCGTGCCCGGACCGGAATGACAGTTCTTCTCGCCAGGAAGGAAAGGGCAGAGCCCCAGTGTTTCAAAGGCTGATCAGTGGTGGCTCAAGGAGGCCAAGGCCAGCCAGACCTGTTTGTCTTGGCAGCTTTTGTCTTGGAGCAACCCTTGCATAGACGGAATTTGGGAGGCCAAATCCCAGGTTTGTCCATGGACGTCTGGCCCAGAAGGACAGTTCTTTTCCATTGGCAGAAAAGTGAGGAGCGCCAGTGTTTCAAAGGCAGATGAGAGCTGGCCCTCAGGAAGCCAAGGGAAGCTGGACATTCCTGGCAGCTTTTGTCGGGCAGCTATTCCTTGGATCTATGGAATTTCAGAGGTGGATTCCCAATTTTGGCCATGGATGGCTGGACTTGAAAGATGGTTTTGTTCCATGGGAAGCAAAGCACAGCCCCCGCGTGTTTTGAAGGCAGATGCGAGGTGGCCCCCAAGAGGCCAAGGCCAGCGTGAGCTGTCTGTCCTGGCAGGTTTCACATGGGAACAATCCTCGGATAGAATCCAATGTGGGGGTAGAATCCTCATTTCAGCCATGGGTCCCTGGAGGAGAAGGACAGTTCTTTCCCACAGAAAGGAAAGCAAGGAACTCCAGCGTTTCAGGGGCAGAGGAGAAGCAACCCTCAACATGCCAAGCTCAGCTGGAGCAGGCAGGTGGCCCCCAGGAGGCCAAGCCAACCACACCTGTTCCACCTTCTTTGGATCCTTGGGGCCCTGCAGCATCACAATTTTGTTCCCCTGACGCCCAGCAATAGCACAGTGGGCTCTAGAGCGGCACAAAGACCCCTTGCTTCCATGAGGCCTTGCTGTGTCCAAATGGTTGCCTTGTTTCCATGGGGCTGCAAAATAACACAATGGCCCACTGCTTCCATGAGGTCACAGAGTGTCACAATGGTCTCCATGATTCCATCAGGTCCTGCAGGGTCACAATGGCTCCTTGGTTCTATTGGGCTCCCCAGGATCACAATGGCCCCTTGCTTCCACAAGGCCTGGCTGGGTCACACTGGCCCTTTGCTTCCATGACACCTTGCAGTGTCACAATGGCCCCTTGCTTCTATGAGGTCTGGCTGTGTCACAATGGCCCCTGGCTGCCATGAGGCCCTGCGATGTCACAATGGTCTCATTGCTTCCACGAGGCCCTGCAGTTCCACAATGGCCCTTCAGTGTCACAAGGCCTTGAAGTGTCAGAACAGTCTCAGCGGGTTCCCCAGCTGCTTCACAATGGCCTCCTTGGTTCCATGATGCCCCGTGGCGTAACAATGCTATCCTTGCTTCCACACAGTCCGAATGGCCCCGGGGCCTCAGGGAGCCCCACAGTGTCACTACGATGCCCTTGATTCCACCAGGCCCTGCCGTGCTGCAATGACCCCTTGCTTTTACAAGGCCCTGCAGTGTCACAATGGCCCCTTGGTTCTGAAGCGTGCAAGAGCTTAATACTAAGAGCAAGGCTCCAAAAAACGCTTTGTCATTATCACTGCTCAACACCTGAAGGGCTTCAAAAGTGCTTCGTCATTAGGGCTGCTTGTCAGAATCACTCTTGAACGCCTGGAAACTACGTGCCGTACGGGCCGTGCATAGCCCGCCTGGAGGCCCATAAAAAGGAAGGCAAAACTGGTGCAAAATGTGGAGGCGAAAGCGAAAGGTAGAATCCCCGCCCTTTGCCTTTCCCCCCACCACCCATCGCCTGCTGCCAGACACCCTGAGGCCTCCGGGAGCCAACGCCGCCCGCCTGGGGAGAACCCCCCAATCCTTCACCCCCGCACTGAAATCCCGAGGGAGTTGTGCAACCCCTAGCCCTGATCCTTCGTCCCAGGAGCACCGAGGTTCAGCTGTAAGCATTGAGCCTGCATCTCGGAGCATGGGCTGCCGCTTTCCAGCCAAACTGCTCCAGAGATGGGAAGAGGCACATAAGACGCTTCCAACAGCAGAAAAAAAAAGGCAAACACTTCTCCACTTCCCCCACCCTGTCTCAGCAGCAACAAAAGTAGCACAGTGTGGTGGTGACTTATCCTATGCTTTTTAGAGTAACCTTGGCTTTTCTAACTTTTCTCGACTTTTCTCCTTCTTTCTCTTTGCCTCTCTTACCATTAGATAAACAGATACCCATTTTTTTGGCACCAACATTTAATCTCGTTCGGTTTGAATCCGGCCTTTGGGAATATTTTGAACCTTCAAAGTTCTTTCCTTTTTCTACTCAGAGATTTCGTTTTCTTGACCCTGCTGGGTGTCAATCAGATAGTAACAAAGCGTCATAATGCTCTCCACGGTTCCATGAGGCCCCACAATGTCACAACGGACTTTTGGTTCCAGGAACTTTCGTACTGTCAGCAACAGTCGCCTTGGGTCCGCAGTGTCACAATGGACCCTTGGCTCCATGAGGCTCCGTAGCGTAACATGGACGCCTTGATTGCATGAGGTTGTGTAGTGTCACAAGGATCTCCTTGGTTCTGCGGCCCTGCTGTGTGACAATGGGCCTGTGGTTCCATGAAGTTCTGTACTGTCGACCATGATCTCCTTGCTTGCACAGTGTCATAACTGACCCTTGGTTCCATCAGGTGCCTGGCCTCCAACAGCTTCTAAGAGACCCTTATGGCCCCTCAAGGCCCCTCACAGCCCCTCATGACCCCTCAATGCCCCTCACAGCTCCCCATGGCCCCTCATGGCAGCTCACAGTCCCTCACAGCCCCTCACAGTTCACGGCCCCTCATGACCCTTCACAGCCCCTAACAATCTCTCACGGCCCCTCACAGCACCTCATGGCCCCTCAAGGCCCCTCACGGCCCCTCACGACTCCTCATGACCCTTCACAGCCCCTAACAAACCCTCATGGCGCCTCACAGCCCTTCACAGCCCCTCACGGCCTCTCACAGCCCAAGGCGTGGGACTCCTCCCGAAGGAGAAGAGATCAGGCTCTGCTTGTTCTCCTTTACTTTTGGTCACTTCACAGTGATGAGTAAAGGAAGGCTGAAATGAAACCTGTCTCCAGCACTTCCCTCTGGGATAATTGCGGGCCTGAAGCTCTGTGCTGGCGCTGGCCCAAGTGGGAACATCACTGCAGCCCCCCACAGCCTTTGCTGTCCCCCGTGTCCATTCCCTGTCCCTGAGACCTGCCCAGCTCTGCCAGCAGCAGGAGCCACAGTGCAGTGGGCCCTGTACCGGCACAGCCGGGGCTCCCGGCCAAGAGCAGCAGCAGCGCCAGCCCCTTCCCACCTGCTTGTGCCTCGGCTTCCCAAGAGGGTTTTCCCGGTCAATTTCTGGACTAGAGCAACAATCACCCACAAACAGACCTGATTCCTCAGAGCCCGGCTGTGCTGCCCCGATGCAACCTTCAGAGAAAGAAAGGAGCAGGTTCCAGCGCTGTTCCCAGCACTGTTTCACTCATCCTCAGGGGACAGCAGGAGGCTGTCGTCATCCCCGCGGCTGCCCCACCTCGCTGGCCCCTTCCTTTGCTGATGGCTCTGCGTCCTGCCTGCCTCTGCCTTGGCACACAAAGCCTTGGGCTGCTCCAGACTCCTTCTGGGGGACACGTTGCACCACTGCACTGCCCTGGGAGAGAAATTCCTTTCTCCTTGTGTCCAGTCTGGACCTCCCCAGCTGCCCTTTGCATTCATTCTTTCTTTTGCCGCCTGGCCTCTACTATGTAGAAAGGATCCACCCGCTCTGAAACCACCCTCCAAGCCCTGCCAGGACTCTCCTCCACTCTCCTCAGTCTCCACTCCACTCAACACAGAGCTCCTTTGTCCCTAGGTACTGATCATGTGCTTGAGGCCACGGGCACCTGGACAAGAAGGTCGCTTCTTTTCTACAGGAAGGAAGCCACAGAACCCCAGTGGTTTGAAGGCACATGAGAGGCAGCCACCAGAGGCCAAGGCAAGCCAGAGCTGTCTGTCCTTGCAGCTTGTGTCTGAAAGCAACCCTTGGACATATGAGGAGTTTTGGAGGTGGAATTCCATTTCAGCTGTGCGTGCCCGGACCGGAATGACAGTTCTTCTCGCCAGGAAGGAAAGGGCAGAGCCCCAGTGTTTCAAAGGCTGATCAGTGGTGGCTCAAGGAGGCCAAGGCCAGCCAGACCTGTTTGTCTTGGCAGCTTTTGTCTTGGAGCAACCCTTGCATAGACGGAATTTGGGAGGCCAAATCCCAGGTTTGTCCATGGACGTCTGGCCCAGAAGGACAGTTCTTTTCCATTGGCAGAAAAGTGAGGAGCACCAGTGTTTCAAAGGCAGATGAGAGCTGGCCCTCAGGAAGCCAAGGGAAGCTGGACATTCCTGGCAGCTTTTGTCGGGCAGCTATTCCTTGGATCTATGGAATTTCAGAGGTGGATTCCCAATTTTGGCCATGGATGGCTGGACTTGAAAGATGGTTTTGTTCCATGGGAAGCAAAGCACAGCCCCCGCGTGTTTTGAAGGCAGATGCGAGGTGGCCCCCAAGAGGCCAAGGCCAGCGTGAGCTGTCTGTCCTGGCAGGTTTCACATGGGAACAATCCTCGGATAGAATCCAATGTGGAGGTAGAATCCTCATTTCAGCCATGGGTCCCTGGAGGAGAAGGACAGTTCTTTCCCACAGAAAGGAAAGCAAGGAACTCCAGCGTTTCAGGGCCAGAGGAGAAGCAACCCTCAACATGCCAAGCTCAGCTGGAGCAGGCAGGTGGCCCCCAGGAGGCCAAGCCAACCACACCTGTTCCACCTTCTTTGGATCCTCGGGGCCCTGCAGCATCACAATTTTGTTCCCCTGACGCCCAGCAATAGCACAGTGGGCTCTAGAGCGGCACAAAGACCCCTTGCTTCCATGAGGCCTTGCTGTGTCCAAATGGTTGCCTTGCTTCCATGGGGCTGCAAAATAACACAATGGCCCACTGCTTCCATGAGGTCACAGAGTGTCACAATGGTCTCCATGATTCCATCAGGTCCTGCAGGGTCACAATGGCTCCTTGGTTCTATTGGGCTCCCCAGGATCACAATGGCCCCTTGCTTCCACAAGGCCTGGCTGGGTCACACTGGCCCTTTGCTTCCATGACACCTTGCAGTGTCACAATGGCCCCTTGCTTCTATGAGGTCTGGCTGTGTCACAATGGCCCCTGGCTGCCATGAGGCCCTGCGATGTCACAATGGTCTCATTGCTTCCACGAGGCCCTGCAGTTCCACAATGGCCCTTCAGTGTCACAAGGCCTTGAAGTGTCAGAACAGTCTCAGCGGGTTCCCCAGCTGCTTCACAATGGCCTCCTTGGTTCCATGATGCCCCGTGGCGTAACAATGCTATCCTTGCTTCCACACAGTCCGAATGGCCCCGGGGCCTCAGGGAGCCCCACAGTGTCACTACGATGCCCTTGATTCCACCAGGCCCTGCCGTGCTGCAATGACCCCTTGCTTTTACAAGGCCCTGCAGTGTCACAATGGCCCCTTGGTTCTGAAGCGTGCAAGAGCTTAATACTAAGAGCAAGGCTCCAAAAAACGCTTTGTCATTATCACTGCTCAACACCTGAAGGGCTTCAAAAGTGCTTCGTCATTAGGGCTGCTTGTCAGAATCACTCTTGAACGCCTGGAAACTACGTGCCGTACGGGCCGTGCATAGCCCGCCTGGAGGCCCATAAAAAGGAAGGCAAAACTGGTGCAAAATGTGGAGGCGAAAGCGAAAGGTAGAATCCCCGCCCTTTGCCTTTCCCCCCACCACCCATCGCCTGCTGCCAGACACCCTGAGGCCTCCGGGAGCCAACGCCGCCCGCCTGGGGAGAACCCCCCAATCCTTCACCCCCGCACTGAAATCCCGAGGGAGTTGTGCAACCCCTAGCCCTGATCCTTCGTCCCAGGAGCACCGAGGTTCAGCTGTAAGCATTGAGCCTGCATCTCGGAGCATGGGCTGCCGCTTTCCAGCCAAACTGCTCCAGAGATGGGAAGAGGCACATAAGACGCTTCCAACAGCAGAAAAAAAAAGGCAAACACTTCTCCACTTCCCCCACCCTGTCTCAGCAGCAACAAAAGTAGCACAGTGTGGTGGTGACTTATCCTATGCTTTTTAGAGTAACCTTGGCTTTTCTAACTTTTCTCGACTTTTCTCCTTCTTTCTCTTTGCCTCTCTTACCATTAGATAAACAGATACCCATTTTTTTGGCACCAACATTTAATCTCGTTCGGTTTGAATCCGGCCTTTGGGAATATTTTGAACCTTCAAAGTTCTTTCCTTTTTCTACTCAGAGATTTCGTTTTCTTGACCCTGCTGGGTGTCAATCAGATAGTAACAAAGCGTCATAATGCTCTCCACGGTTCCATGAGGCCCCACAATGTCACAACGGACTTTTGGTTCCAGGAACTTTCGTACTGTCAGCAACAGTCGCCTTGGGTCCGCAGTGTCACAATGGACCCTTGGCTCCATGAGGCTCCGTAGCGTAACATGGACGCCTTGATTGCATGAGGTTGTGTAGTGTCACAAGGATCTCCTTGGTTCTGCGGCCCTGCTGTGTGACAATGGGCCTGTGGTTCCATGAAGTTCTGTACTGTCGACCATGATCTCCTTGCTTGCACAGTGTCATAACTGACCCTTGGTTCCATCAGGTGCCTGGCCTCCAACAGCTTCTAAGAGACCCTTATGGCCCCTCAAGGCCCCTCACAGCCCCTCATGACCCCTCAATGCCCCTCACAGCTCCCCATGGCCCCTCATGGCAGCTCACAGTCCCTCACAGCCCCTCACAGTTCACGGCCCCTCATGACCCTTCACAGCCCCTAACAATCTCTCACGGCCCCTCACAGCACCTCATGGCCCCTCAAGGCCCCTCACGGCCCCTCACGACTCCTCATGACCCTTCACAGCCCCTAACAAACCCTCATGGCGCCTCACAGCCCTTCACAGCCCCTCACGGCCTCTCACAGCCCAAGGCGTGGGACTCCTCCCGAAGGAGAAGAGATCAGGCTCTGCTTGTTCTCCTTTACTTTTGGTCACTTCACAGTGATGAGTAAAGGAAGGCTGAAATGAAACCTGTCTCCAGCACTTCCCTCTGGGATAATTGCGGGCCTGAAGCTCTGTGCTGGCGCTGGCCCAAGTGGGAACATCACTGCAGCCCCCCACAGCCTTTGCTGTCCCCCGTGTCCATTCCCTGTCCCTGAGACCTGCCCAGCTCTGCCAGCAGCAGGAGCCACAGTGCAGTGGGCCCTGTACCGGCACAGCCGGGGCTCCCGGCCAAGAGCAGCAGCAGCGCCAGCCCCTTCCCACCTGCTTGTGCCTCGGCTTCCCAAGAGGGTTTTCCCGGTCAATTTCTGGACTAGAGCAACAATCACCCACAAACAGACCTGATTCCTCAGAGCCCGGCTGTGCTGCCCCGATGCAACCTTCAGAGAAAGAAAGGAGCAGGTTCCAGCGCTGTTCCCAGCACTGTTTCACTCATCCTCAGGGGACAGCAGGAGGCTGTCGTCATCCCCGCGGCTGCCCCACCTCGCTGGCCCCTTCCTTTGCTGATGGCTCTGCGTCCTGCCTGCCTCTGCCTTGGCACACAAAGCCTTGGGCTGCTCCAGACTCCTTCTGGGGGACACGTTGCACCACTGCACTGCCCTGGGAGAGAAATTCCTTTCTCCTTGTGTCCAGTCTGGACCTCCCCAGCTGCCCTTTGCATTCATTCTTTCCTTTGCCGCCTGCTCTCTACTATGTAGAAAGGATCCACCCGCTCTGAAACCACCCTCCAAGCCCTGCCAGGACTCTCCTCCACTCTCCTCAGTCTCCACTCCACTCAACACAGAGCTCCTTTGTCCCTAGGTACTGATCATGTGCTTGAGGCCACGGGCACCTGGACAAGAAGGTCGCTTCTTTTCTACAGGAAGGAAGCCACAGAACCCCAGTGGTTTGAAGGCACATGAGAGGCAGCCACCAGAGGCCAAGGCAAGCCAGAGCTGTCTGTCCTTGCAGCTTCAGTCTGAAAGCAACCCTTGGACATATGAGGAGTTTTGGAGGTGGAATTCCATTTCAGCTGTGCGTGCCCAGACCGGAATGACAGTTCTTCTCGCCAGGAAGGAAAGGGCAGAGCCCCAGTGTTTCAAAGGCTGATCAGTGGTGGCTCAAGGAGGCCAAGGCCAGCCAGACCTGTTTGTCTTGGCAGCTTTTGTCTTGGAGCAACCCTTGCATAGACGGAATTTGGGAGGCCAAATCCCAGGTTTGTCCATGGACGTCTGGCCCAGAAGGACAGTTCTTTTCCATTGGCAGAAAAGTGAGGAGCACCAGTGTTTCAAAGGCAGATGAGAGCTGGCCCTCAGGAAGCCAAGGGAAGCTGGACATTCCTGGCAGCTTTTGTCGGGCAGCTATTCCTTGGATCTATGGAATTTCAGAGGTGGATTCCCAATTTTGGCCATGGATGGCTGGACTTGAAAGATGGTTTTGTTCCATGGGAAGCAAAGCACAGCCCCCGCGTGTTTTGAAGGCAGATGCGAGGTGGCCCCCAAGAGGCCAAGGCCAGCGTGAGCTGTCTGTCCTGGCAGGTTTCACATGGGAACAATCCTCGGATAGAATCCAATGTGGAGGTAGAATCCTCATTTCAGCCATGGGTCCCTGGAGGAGAAGGACAGTTCTTTCCCACAGAAAGGAAAGCAAGGAACTCCAGCGTTTCAGGGCCAGAGGAGAAGCAACCCTCAACATGCCAAGCTCAGCTGGAGCAGGCAGGTGGCCCCCAGGAGGCCAAGCCAACCACACCTGTTCCACCTTCTTTGGATCCTCGGGGCCCTGCAGCATCACAATTTTGTTCCCCTGACGCCCAGCAATAGCACAGTGGGCTCTAGAGCGGCACAAAGACCCCTTGCTTCCATGAGGCCTTGCTGTGTCCAAATGGTTGCCTTGCTTCCATGGGGCTGCAAAATAACACAATGGCCCACTGCTTCCATGAGGTCACAGAGTGTCACAATGGTCTCCATGATTCCATCAGGTCCTGCAGGGTCACAATGGCTCCTTGGTTCTATTGGGCTCCCCAGGATCACAATGGCCCCTTGCTTCCACAAGGCCTGGCTGGGTCACACTGGCCCTTTGCTTCCATGACACCTTGCAGTGTCACAATGGCCCCTTGCTTCTATGAGGTCTGGCTGTGTCACAATGGCCCCTGGCTGCCATGAGGCCCTGCGATGTCACAATGGTCTCATTGCTTCCACGAGGCCCTGCAGTTCCACAATGGCCCTTCAGTGTCACAAGGCCTTGAAGTGTCAGAACAGTCTCAGCAGGTTCCCCAGCTGCTTCACAATGGCCTCCTTGGTTCCATGATGCCCCGTGGCGTAACAATGCTATCCTTGCTTCCACACAGTCCGAATGGCCCCGGGGCCTCAGGGAGCCCCACAGTGTCACTACGATGCCCTTGATTCCACCAGGCCCTGCCGTGCTGCAATGACCCCTTGCTTTTACAAGGCCCTGCAGTGTCACAATGGCCCCTTGGTTCTGAAGCGTGCAAGAGCTTAATACTAAGAGCAAGGCTCCAAAAAACGCTTTGTCATTATCACTGCTCAACACCTGAAGGGCTTCAAAAGTGCTTCGTCATTAGGGCTGCTTGTCAGAATCACTCTTGAACGCCTGGAAACTACGTGCCGTACGGGCCGTGCATAGCCCGCCTGGAGGCCCATAAAAAGGAAGGCAAAACTGGTGCAAAATGTGGAGGCGAAAGCGAAAGGTAGAATCCCCGCCCTTTGCCTTTCCCCCCACCACCCATCGCCTGCTGCCAGACACCCTGAGGCCTCCGGGAGCCAACGCCGCCCGCCTGGGGAGAACCCCCCAATCCTTCACCCCCGCACTGAAATCCCGAGGGAGTTGTGCAACCCCTAGCCCTGCTCCTTCGTCCCAGGAGCACCGAGGTTCAGCTGTAAGCATTGAGCCTGCATCTCGGAGCATGGGCTGCCGCTTTCCAGCCAAACTGCTCCAGAGATGGGAAGAGGCACATAAGACGCTTCCAACAGCAGAAAAAAAAAGGCAAACACTTCTCCACTTCCCCCACCCTGTCTCAGCAGCAACAAAAGTAGCACAGTGTGGTGGTGACTTATCCTATGCTTTTTAGAGTAACCTTGGCTTTTCTAACTTTTCTCGACTTTTCTCCTTCTTTCTCTTTGCCTCTCTTACCATTAGATAAACAGATACCCATTTTTTTGGCACCAACATTTAATCTCCTTTGGTTTGAATCCGGCCTTTGGGAATATTTTGAACCTTCAAAGTTCTTTCCTTTTTCTACTCAGAGATTTCGTTTTCTTGACCCTGCTGGGTGTCAATCAGATAGTAACAAAGCGTCATAATGCTCTCCACGGTTCCATGAGGCCCCACAATGTCACAACGGACTTTTGGTTCCAGGAACTTTCGTACTGTCAGCAACAGTCGCCTTGGGTCCGCAGTGTCACAATGGACCCTTGGCTCCATGAGGCTCCGTAGCGTAACATGGACGCCTTGATTGCATGAGGTTGTGTAGTGTCACAAGGATCTCCTTGGTTCTGCGGCCCTGCTGTGTGACAATGGGCCTGTGGTTCCATGAAGTTCTGTACTGTCGACCATGATCTCCTTGCTTGCACAGTGTCATAACTGACCCTTGGTTCCATCAGGTGCCTGGCCTCCAACAGCTTCTAAGAGACCCTTATGGCCCCTCAAGGCCCCTCACAGCCCCTCATGACCCCTCAATGCCCCTCACAGCTCCCCATGGCCCCTCATGGCAGCTCACAGTCCCTCACAGCCCCTCACAGTTCACGGCCCCTCATGACCCTTCACAGCCCCTAACAATCTCTCACGGCCCCTCACAGCACCTCATGGCCCCTCAAGGCCCCTCACGGCCCCTCACGACTCCTCATGACCCTTCACAGCCCCTAACAAACCCTCATGGCGTCTCACAGCCCTTCACAGCCCCTCACGGCCTCTCACAGCCCAAGGCGTGGGACTCCTCCCGAAGGAGAAGCGATCAGGCTCTGCTTGTTCTCCTTTACTTTTGGTCACTTCACAGTGATGAGTAAAGGAAGGCTGAAATGAAACCTGTCTCCAGCACTTCCCTCTGGGATAATTGCGGGCCTGAAGCTCTGTGCTGGCGCTGGCCCAAGTGGGAACATCACTGCAGCCCCCCACAGCCTTTGCTGTCCCCCGTGTCCATTCCCTGTCCCTGAGACCTGCCCAGCTCTGCCAGCAGCAGGAGCCACAGTGCAGTGGGCCCTGTACCGGCACAGCCGGGGCTCCCGGCCAAGAGCAGCAGCAGCGCCAGCCCCTTCCCACCTGCTTGTGCCTCGGCTTCCCAAGAGGGTTTTCCCGGTCAATTTCTGGACTAGAGCAACAATCACCCACAAACAGACCTGATTCCTCAGAGCCCGGCTGTGCTGCCCCGATGCAACCTTCAGAGAAAGAAAGGAGCAGGTTCCAGCGCTGTTCCCAGCACTGTTTCACTCATCCTCAGGGGACAGCAGGAGGCTGTCGTCATCCCCGCGGCTGCCCCACCTCGCTGGCCCCTTCCTTTGCTGATGGCTCTGCGTCCTGCCTGCCTCTGCCTTGGCACACAAAGCCTTGGGCTGCTCCAGACTCCTTCTGGGGGACACGTTGCACCACTGCACTGCCCTGGGAGAGAAATTCCTTTCTCCTTGTGTCCAGTCTGGACCTCCCCAGCTGCCCTTTGCATTCATTCTTTCTTTTGCCGCCTGCTCTCTACTATGTAGAAAGGATCCACCCGCTCTGAAACCACCCTCCAAGCCCTGCCAGGACTCTCCTCCACTCTCCTCAGTCTCCACTCCACTCAACACAGAGCTCCTTTGTCCCTAGGTACTGATCATGTGCTTGAGGCCACGGGCACCTGGACAAGAAGGTCGCTTCTTTTCTACAGGAAGGAAGCCACAGAACCCCAGTGGTTTGAAGGCACATGAGAGGCAGCCACCAGAGGCCAAGGCAAGCCAGAGCTGTCTGTCCTTGCAGCTTCAGTCTGAAAGCAACCCTTGGACATATGAGGAGTTTTGGAGGTGGAATTCCATTTCAGCTGTGCGTGCCCGGACCGGAATGACAGTTCTTCTCGCCAGGAAGGAAAGGGCAGAGCCCCAGTGTTTCAAAGGCTGATCAGTGGTGGCTCAAGGAGGCCAAGGCCAGCCAGACCTGTTTGTCTTGGCAGCTTTTGTCTTGGAGCAACCCTTGCATAGACGGAATTTGGGAGGCCAAATCCCAGGTTTGTCCATGGACGTCTGGCCCAGAAGGACAGTTCTTTTCCATTGGCAGAAAAGTGAGGAGCACCAGTGTTTCAAAGGCAGATGAGAGCTGGCCCTCAGGAAGCCAAGGGAAGCTGGACATTCCTGGCAGCTTTTGTCGGGCAGCTATTCCTTGGATCTATGGAATTTCAGAGGTGGATTCCCAATTTTGGCCATGGATGGCTGGACTTGAAAGATGGTTTTGTTCCATGGGAAGCAAAGCACAGCCCCCGCGTGTTTTGAAGGCAGATGCGAGGTGGCCCCCAAGAGGCCAAGGCCAGCGTGAGCTGTCTGTCCTGGCAGGTTTCACATGGGAACAATCCTCGGATAGAATCCAATGTGGAGGTAGAATCCTCATTTCAGCCATGGGTCCCTGGAGGAGAAGGACAGTTCTTTCCCACAGAAAGGAAAGCAAGGAACTCCAGCGTTTCAGGGCCAGAGGAGAAGCAACCCTCAACATGCCAAGCTCAGCTGGAGCAGGCAGGTGGCCCCCAGGAGGCCAAGCCAACCACACCTGTTCCACCTTCTTTGGATCCTCGGGGCCCTGCAGCATCACAATTTTGTTCCCCTGACGCCCAGCAATAGCACAGTGGGCTCTAGAGCGGCACAAAGACCCCTTGCTTCCATGAGGCCTTGCTGTGTCCAAATGGTTGCCTTGCTTCCATGGGGCTGCAAAATAACACAATGGCCCACTGCTTCCATGAGGTCACAGAGTGTCACAATGGTCTCCATGATTCCATCAGGTCCTGCAGGGTCACAATGGCTCCTTGGTTCTATTGGGCTCCCCAGGATCACAATGGCCCCTTGCTTCCACAAGGCCTGGCTGGGTCACACTGGCCCTTTGCTTCCATGACACCTTGCAGTGTCACAATGGCCCCTTGCTTCTATGAGGTCTGGCTGTGTCACAATGGCCCCTGGCTGCCATGAGGCCCTGCGATGTCACAATGGTCTCATTGCTTCCACGAGGCCCTGCAGTTCCACAATGGCCCTTCAGTGTCACAAGGCCTTGAAGTGTCAGAACAGTCTCAGCGGGTTCCCCAGCTGCTTCACAATGGCCTCCTTGGTTCCATGATGCCCCGTGGCGTAACAATGCTATCCTTGCTTCCACACAGTCCGAATGGCCCCGGGGCCTCAGGGAGCCCCACAGTGTCACTACGATGCCCTTGATTCCACCAGGCCCTGCCGTGCTGCAATGACCCCTTGCTTTTACAAGGCCCTGCAGTGTCACAATGGCCCCTTGGTTCTGAAGCGTGCAAGAGCTTAATACTAAGAGCAAGGCTCCAAAAAACGCTTTGTCATTATCACTGCTCAACACCTGAAGGGCTTCAAAAGTGCTTCGTCATTAGGGCTGCTTGTCAGAATCACTCTTGAACGCCTGGAAACTACGTGCCGTACGGGCCGTGCATAGCCCGCCTGGAGGCCCATAAAAAGGAAGGCAAAACTGGTGCAAAATGTGGAGGCGAAAGCGAAAGGTAGAATCCCTGCCCTTTGCCTTTCCCCCCACCACCCATCGCCTGCTGCCAGACACCCTGAGGCCTCCGGGAGCCAACGCCGCCCGCCTGGGGAGAACCCCCCAATCCTTCACCCCCGCACTGAAATCCCGAGGGAGTTGTGCAACCCCTAGCCCTGATCCTTCGTCCCAGGAGCACCGAGGTTCAGCTGTAAGCATTGAGCCTGCATCTCGGAGCATGGGCTGCCGCTTTCCAGCCAAACTGCTCCAGAGATGGGAAGAGGCACATAAGACGCTTCCAACAGCAGAAAAAAAAAGGCAAACACTTCTCCACTTCCCCCACCCTGTCTCAGCAGCAACAAAAGTAGCACAGTGTGGTGGTGACTTATCCTATGCTTTTTAGAGTAACCTTGGCTTTTCTAACTTTTCTCGACTTTTCTCCTTCTTTCTCTTTGCCTCTCTTACCATTAGATAAACAGATACCCATTTTTTTGGCACCAACATTTAATCTCCTTTGGTTTGAATCCGGCCTTTGGGAATATTTTGAACCTTCAAAGTTCTTTCCTTTTTCTACTCAGAGATTTCGTTTTCTTGACCCTGCTGGGTGTCAATCAGATAGTAACAAAGCGTCATAATGCTCTCCACGGTTCCATGAGGCCCCACAATGTCACAACGGACTTTTGGTTCCAGGAACTTTCGTACTGTCAGCAACAGTCTCCTTGGGTCCGCAGTGTCACAATGGACCCTTGGCTCCATGAGGCTCCGTAGCGTAACATGGACGCCTTGATTGCATGAGGTTGTGTAGTGTCACAAGGATCTCCTTGGTTCTGCGGCCCTGCTGTGTGACAATGGGCCTGTGGTTCCATGAAGTTCTGTACTGTCGACCATGATCTCCTTGCTTGCACAGTGTCATAACTGACCCTTGGTTCCATCAGGTGCCTGGCCTCCAACAGCTTCTAAGAGACCCTTATGGCCCCTCAAGGCCCCTCACAGCCCCTCATGACCCCTCAATGCCCCTCACAGCTCCCCATGGCCCCTCATGGCAGCTCACAGTCCCTCACAGCCCCTCACAGTTCACGGCCCCTCATGACCCTTCACAGCCCCTAACAATCTCTCACGGCCCCTCACAGCACCTCATGGCCCCTCAAAGGCCCCTCACGGCCCCTCACGACTCCTCATGACCCTTCACAGCCCCTAACAAACCCTCATGGCGCCTCACAGCCCTTCACAGCCCCTCACGGCCTCTCACAGCCCAAGGCGTGGGACTCCTCCCGAAGGAGAAGAGATCAGGCTCTGCTTGTTCTCCTTTACTTTTGGTCACTTCACAGTGATGAGTAAAGGAAGGCTGAAATGAAACCTGTCTCCAGCACTTCCCTCTGGGATAATTGCGGGCCTGAAGCTCTGTGCTGGCGCTGGCCCAAGTGGGAACATCACTGCAGCCCCCCACAGCCTTTGCTGTCCCCCGTGTCCATTCCCTGTCCCTGAGACCTGCCCAGCTCTGCCAGCAGCAGGAGCCACAGTGCAGTGGGCCCTGTACCGGCACAGCCGGGGCTCCCGGCCAAGAGCAGCAGCAGCGCCAGCCCCTTCCCACCTGCTTGTGCCTCGGCTTCCCAAGAGGGTTTTCCCGGTCAATTTCTGGACTAGAGCAACAATCACCCACAAACAGACCTGATTCCTCAGAGCCCGGCTGTGCTGCCCCGATGCAACCTTCAGAGAAAGAAAGGAGCAGGTTCCAGCGCTGTTCCCAGCACTGTTTCACTCATCCTCAGGGGACAGCAGGAGGCTGTCGTCATCCCCGCGGCTGCCCCACCTCGCTGGCCCCTTCCTTTGCTGATGGCTCTGCGTCCTGCCTGCCTCTGCCTTGGCACACAAAGCCTTGGGCTGCTCCAGACTCCTTCTGGGGGACACGTTGCACCACTGCACTGCCCTGGGAGAGAAATTCCTTTCTCCTTGTGTCCAGTCTGGACCTCCCCAGCTGCCCTTTGCATTCATTCTTTCTTTTGCCGCCTGCTCTCTACTATGTAGAAAGGATCCACCCGCTCTGAAACCACCCTCCAAGCCCTGCCAGGACTCTCCTCCACTCTCCTCAGTCTCCACTCCACTCAACACAGAGCTCCTTTGTCCCTAGGTACTGATCATGTGCTTGAGGCCACGGGCACCTGGACAAGAAGGTCGCTTCTTTTCTACAGGAAGGAAGCCACAGAACCCCAGTGGTTTGAAGGCACATGAGAGGCAGCCACCAGAGGCCAAGGCAAGCCAGAGCTGTCTGTCCTTGCAGCTTGTGTCTGAAAGCAACCCTTGGACATATGAGGAGTTTTGGAGGTGGAATTCCATTTCAGCTGTGCGTGCCCGGACCGGAATGACAGTTCTTCTCGCCAGGAAGGAAAGGGCAGAGCCCCAGTGTTTCAAAGGCTGATCAGTGGTGGCTCAAGGAGGCCAAGGCCAGCCAGACCTGTTTGTCTTGGCAGCTTTTGTCTTGGAGCAACCCTTGCATAGACGGAATTTGGGAGGCCAAATCCCAGGTTTGTCCATGGACGTCTGGCCCAGAAGGACAGTTCTTTTCCATTGGCAGAAAAGTGAGGAGCACCAGTGTTTCAAAGGCAGATGAGAGCTGGCCCTCAGGAAGCCAAGGGAAGCTGGACATTCCTGGCAGCTTTTGTCGGGCAGCTATTCCTTGGATCTATGGAATTTCAGAGGTGGATTCCCAATTTTGGCCATGGATGGCTGGACTTGAAAGATGGTTTTGTTCCATGGGAAGCAAAGCACAGCCCCCGCGTGTTTTGAAGGCAGATGCGAGGTGGCCCCCAAGAGGCCAAGGCCAGCGTGAGCTGTCTGTCCTGGCAGGTTTCACATGGGAACAATCCTCGGATAGAATCCAATGTGGAGGTAGAATCCTCATTTCAGCCATGGGTCCCTGGAGGAGAAGGACAGTTCTTTCCCACAGAAAGGAAAGCAAGGAACTCCAGCGTTTCAGGGCCAGAGGAGAAGCAACCCTCAACATGCCAAGCTCAGCTGGAGCAGGCAGGTGGCCCCCAGGAGGCCAAGCCAACCACACCTGTTCCACCTTCTTTGGATCCTCGGGGCCCTGCAGCATCACAATTTTGTTCCCCTGACGCCCAGCAATAGCACAGTGGGCTCTAGAGCGGCACAAAGACCCCTTGCTTCCATGAGGCCTTGCTGTGTCCAAATGGTTGCCTTGCTTCCATGGGGCTGCAAAATAACACAATGGCCCACTGCTTCCATGAGGTCACAGAGTGTCACAATGGTCTCCATGATTCCATCAGGTCCTGCAGGGTCACAATGGCTCCTTGGTTCTATTGGGCTCCCCAGGATCACAATGGCCCCTTGCTTCCACAAGGCCTGGCTGGGTCACACTGGCCCTTTGCTTCCATGACACCTTGCAGTGTCACAATGGCCCCTTGCTTCTATGAGGTCTGGCTGTGTCACAATGGCCCCTGGCTGCCATGAGGCCCTGCGATGTCACAATGGTCTCATTGCTTCCACGAGGCCCTGCAGTTCCACAATGGCCCTTCAGTGTCACAAGGCCTTGAAGTGTCAGAACAGTCTCAGCAGGTTCCCCAGCTGCTTCACAATGGCCTCCTTGGTTCCATGATGCCCCGTGGCGTAACAATGCTATCCTTGCTTCCACACAGTCCGAATGGCCCCGGGGCCTCAGGGAGCCCCACAGTGTCACTACGATGCCCTTGATTCCACCAGGCCCTGCCGTGCTGCAATGACCCCTTGCTTTTACAAGGCCCTGCAGTGTCACAATGGCCCCTTGGTTCTGAAGCGTGCAAGAGCTTAATACTAAGAGCAAGGCTCCAAAAAACGCTTTGTCATTATCACTGCTCAACACCTGAAGGGCTTCAAAAGTGCTTCGTCATTAGGGCTGCTTGTCAGAATCACTCTTGAACGCCTGGAAACTACGTGCCGTACGGGCCGTGCATAGCCCGCCTGGAGGCCCATAAAAAGGAAGGCAAAACTGGTGCAAAATGTGGAGGCGAAAGCGAAAGGTAGAATCCCCGCCCTTTGCCTTTCCCCCCACCACCCATCGCCTGCTGCCAGACACCCTGAGGCCTCCGGGAGCCAACGCCGCCCGCCTGGGGAGAACCCCCCAGTCCTTCACCCCCGCACTGAAATCCCGAGGGAGTTGTGCAACCCCTAGCCCTGCTCCTTCGTCCCAGGAGCACCGAGGTTCAGCTGTAAGCATTGAGCCTGCATCTCGGAGCATGGGCTGCCGCTTTCCAGCCAAACTGCTCCAGAGATGGGAAGAGGCACATAAGACGCTTCCAACAGCAGAAAAAAAAAGGCAAACACTTCTCCACTTCCCCCACCCTGTCTCAGCAGCAACAAAAGTAGCACAGTGTGGTGGTGACTTATCCTATGCTTTTTAGAGTAACCTTGGCTTTTCTAACTTTTCTCGACTTTTCTCCTTCTTTCTCTTTGCCTCTCTTACCATTAGATAAACAGATACCCATTTTTTTGGCACCAACATTTAATCTCCTTTGGTTTGAATCCGGCCTTTGGGAATATTTTGAACCTTCAAAGTTCTTTCCTTTTTCTACTCAGAGATTTCGTTTTCTTGACCCTGCTGGGTGTCAATCAGATAGTAACAAAGCGTCATAATGCTCTCCACGGTTCCATGAGGCCCCACAATGTCACAACGGACTTTTGGTTCCAGGAACTTTCGTACTGTCAGCAACAGTCGCCTTGGGTCCGCAGTGTCACAATGGACCCTTGGCTCCATGAGGCTCCGTAGCGTAACATGGACGCCTTGATTGCATGAGGTTGTGTAGTGTCACAAGGATCTCCTTGGTTCTGCGGCCCTGCTGTGTGACAATGGGCCTGTGGTTCCATGAAGTTCTGTACTGTCGACCATGATCTCCTTGCTTGCACAGTGTCATAACTGACCCTTGGTTCCATCAGGTGCCTGGCCTCCAACAGCTTCTAAGAGACCCTTATGGCCCCTCAAGGCCCCTCACAGCCCCTCATGACCCCTCAATGCCCCTCACAGCTCCCCATGGCCCCTCATGGCAGCTCACAGTCCCTCACAGCCCCTCACAGTTCACGGCCCCTCATGACCCTTCACAGCCCCTAACAATCTCTCACGGCCCCTCACAGCACCTCATGGCCCCTCAAGGCCCCTCACGGCCCCTCACGACTCCTCATGACCCTTCACAGCCCCTAACAAACCCTCATGGCGCCTCACAGCCCTTCACAGCCCCTCACGGCCTCTCACAGCCCAAGGCGTGGGACTCCTCCCGAAGGAGAAGAGATCAGGCTCTGCTTGTTCTCCTTTACTTTTGGTCACTTCACAGTGATGAGTAAAGGAAGGCTGAAATGAAACCTGTCTCCAGCACTTCCCTCTGGGATAATTGCGGGCCTGAAGCTCTGTGCTGGCGCTGGCCCAAGTGGGAACATCACTGCAGCCCCCCACAGCCTTTGCTGTCCCCCGTGTCCATTCCCTGTCCCTGAGACCTGCCCAGCTCTGCCAGCAGCAGGAGCCACAGTGCAGTGGGCCCTGTACCGGCACAGCCGGGGCTCCCGGCCAAGAGCAGCAGCAGCGCCAGCCCCTTCCCACCTGCTTGTGCCTCGGCTTCCCAAGAGGGTTTTCCCGGTCAATTTCTGGACTAGAGCAACAATCACCCACAAACAGACCTGATTCCTCAGAGCCCGGCTGTGCTGCCCCGATGCAACCTTCAGAGAAAGAAAGGAGCAGGTTCCAGCGCTGTTCCCAGCACTGTTTCACTCATCCTCAGGGGACAGCAGGAGGCTGTCGTCATCCCCGCGGCTGCCCCACCTCGCTGGCCCCTTCCTTTGCTGATGGCTCTGCGTCCTGCCTGCCTCTGCCTTGGCACACAAAGCCTTGGGCTGCTCCAGACTCCTTCTGGGGGACACGTTGCACCACTGCACTGCCCTGGGAGAGAAATTCCTTTCTCCTTGTGTCCAGTCTGGACCTCCCCAGCTGCCCTTTGCATTCATTCTTTCCTTTGCCGCCTGCTCTCTACTATGTAGAAAGGATCCACCCGCTCTGAAACCACCCTCCAAGCCCTGCCAGGACTCTCCTCCACTCTCCTCAGTCTCCACTCCACTCAACACAGAGCTCCTTTGTCCCTAGGTACTGATCATGTGCTTGAGGCCATGGGCACCTGGACAAGAAGGTCGCTTCTTTTCTACAGGAAGGAAGCCACAGAACCCCAGTGGTTTGAAGGCACATGAGAGGCAGCCACCAGAGGCCAAGGCAAGCCAGAGCTGTCTGTCCTTGCAGCTTGTGTCTGAAAGCAACCCTTGGACATATGAGGAGTTTTGCAGGTGGAATTCCATTTCAGCTGTGCGTGCCCGGACCGGAATGACAGTTCTTCTCGCCAGGAAGGAAAGGGCAGAGCCCCAGTGTTTCAAAGGCTGATCAGTGGTGGCTCAAGGAGGCCAAGGCCAGCCAGACCTGTTTGTCTTGGCAGCTTTTGTCTTGGAGCAACCCTTGCATAGACGGAATTTGGGAGGCCAAATCCCAGGTTTGTCCATGGACGTCTGGCCCAGAAGGACAGTTCTTTTCCATTGGCAGAAAAGTGAGGAGCACCAGTGTTTCAAAGGCAGATGAGAGCTGGCCCTCAGGAAGCCAAGGGAAGCTGGACATTCCTGGCAGCTTTTGTCGGGCAGCTATTCCTTGGATCTATGGAATTTCAGAGGTGGATTCCCAATTTTGGCCATGGATGGCTGGACTTGAAAGATGGTTTTGTTCCATGGGAAGCAAAGCACAGCCCCCGCGTGTTTTGAAGGCAGATGCGAGGTGGCCCCCAAGAGGCCAAGGCCAGCGTGAGCTGTCTGTCCTGGCAGGTTTCACATGGGAACAATCCTCGGATAGAATCCAATGTGGAGGTAGAATCCTCATTTCAGCCATGGGTCCCTGGAGGAGAAGGACAGTTCTTTCCCACAGAAAGGAAAGCAAGGAACTCCAGCGTTTCAGGGCCAGAGGAGAAGCAACCCTCAACATGCCAAGCTCAGCTGGAGCAGGCAGGTGGCCCCCAGGAGGCCAAGCCAACCACACCTGTTCCACCTTCTTTGGATCCTCGGGGCCCTGCAGCATCACAATTTTGTTCCCCTGACGCCCAGCAATAGCACAGTGGGCTCTAGAGCGGCACAAAGACCCCTTGCTTCCATGAGGCCTTGCTGTGTCCAAATGGTTGCCTTGCTTCCATGGGGCTGCAAAATAACACAATGGCCCACTGCTTCCATGAGGTCACAGAGTGTCACAATGGTCTCCATGATTCCATCAGGTCCTGCAGGGTCACAATGGCTCCTTGGTTCTATTGGGCTCCCCAGGATCACAATGGCCCCTTGCTTCCACAAGGCCTGGCTGGGTCACACTGGCCCTTTGCTTCCATGACACCTTGCAGTGTCACAATGGCCCCTTGCTTCTATGAGGTCTGGCTGTGTCACAATGGCCCCTGGCTGCCATGAGGCCCTGCGATGTCACAATGGTCTCATTGCTTCCACGAGGCCCTGCAGTTCCACAATGGCCCTTCAGTGTCACAAGGCCTTGAAGTGTCAGAACAGTCTCAGCGGGTTCCCCAGCTGCTTCACAATGGCCTCCTTGGTTCCATGATGCCCCGTGGCGTAACAATGCTATCCTTGCTTCCACACAGTCCGAATGGCCCCGGGGCCTCAGGGAGCCCCACAGTGTCACTACGATGCCCTTGATTCCACCAGGCCCTGCCGTGCTGCAATGACCCCTTGCTTTTACAAGGCCCTGCAGTGTCACAATGGCCCCTTGGTTCTGAAGCGTGCAAGAGCTTAATACTAAGAGCAAGGCTCCAAAAAACGCTTTGTCATTATCACTGCTCAACACCTGAAGGGCTTCAAAAGTGCTTCGTCATTAGGGCTGCTTGTCAGAATCACTCTTGAACGCCTGGAAACTACGTGCCGTACGGGCCGTGCATAGCCCGCCTGGAGGCCCATAAAAAGGAAGGCAAAACTGGTGCAAAATGTGGAGGCGAAAGCGAAAGGTAGAATCCCCGCCCTTTGCCTTTCCCCCCACCACCCATCGCCTGCTGCCAGACACCCTGAGGCCTCCGGGAGCCAACGCCGCCCGCCTGGGGAGAACCCCCCAATCCTTCACCCCCGCACTGAAATCCCGAGGGAGTTGTGCAACCCCTAGCCCTGCTCCTTCGTCCCAGGCGCACCGAGGTTCAGCTGCAAGCATTGAGCCTGCATCTCGGAGCATGGGCTGCCGCTTTCCAGCCAAACTGCTCCAGAGATGGGAAGAGGCAGATAAGACGCTTCCAACAGCAGAAAAAAAAAGGCAAACACTTCTCCACTTCCCCCACCCTGTCTCAGCAGCAACAAAAGTAGCACAGTGTGGTGGTGACTTATCCTATGCTTTTTAGAGTAACCTTGGCTTTTCTAACTTTTCTCGACTTTTCTCCTTCCTTCTCTTTGCCTCTCTTACCATTAGATAAACAGATACCCATTTTTTTAGCACCAACATTTAATCTCGTTCGGTTTGAATCCGGCCTTTGGGAATATTTTGAACCTTCAAAGTTCTTTCCTTTTTCTACTCAGAGATTTCGTTTTCTTGACCCTGCTGGGTGTAAATCAGATAGTAACAAAGCGTCATAATGCTCTCCACGGTTCCATGAGGCCCCACAATGTCACAACGGACTTTTGGTTCCAGGAACTTTCGTACTGTCAGCAACAGTCGCCTTGGGTCCGCAGTGTCACAATGGACCCTTGGCTCCATGAGGCTCCGTAGCGTAACATGGACGCCTTGATTGCATGAGGTTGTGTAGTGTCACAAGGATCTCCTTGGTTCTGCGGCCCTGCTGTGTGACAATGGGCCTGTGGTTCCATGAAGTTCTGTACTGTCGACCATGATCTCCTTGCTTGCACAGTGTCATAACTGACCCTTGGTTCCATCAGGTGCCTGGCCTCCAACAGCTTCTAAGAGACCCTTATGGCCCCTCAAGGCCCCTCACAGCCCCTCATGACCTCTCAATGCCCCTCACAGCTCCCCATGGCCCCTCATGGCAGCTCACAGTCCCTCACAG
Source organism: Coloeus monedula (assembly GCF_965178545.1). Lineage (NCBI taxonomy): Eukaryota > Metazoa > Chordata > Aves > Passeriformes > Corvidae > Coloeus > Coloeus monedula. Next base: position 2,533,288 of record NC_138814.1, on the reverse strand, counting down.
CACCTCACAGTTCACGGCCCCTCATGACCCTTCACAGCCCCTAACAAACCCTCATGGCGCCTCACAGCCCTTCACAGCCCCTCACGGCCTCTCACAGCCCAAGGCGTGGGACTCCTCCCGAAGGAGAAGAGATCAGGCTCTGCTTGTTCTCCTTTACTTTTGGTCACTTCACAGTGATGAGTAAAGGAAGGCTGAAATGAAACCTATCTCCAGCACTTCCCTCTGGGATAATTGCGGGCCTGAAGCTCTGTGCTGGCGCTGGCCCAAGTGGGAACATCACTGCAGCCCCCCACAGCCTTTGCTGTCCCCCGTGTCCATTCCCTGTCCCTGAGACCTGCCCAGCTCTGCCAGCAGCAGGAGCCACAGTGCAGTGGGCCCTGTACCGGCACAGCCGGGGCTCCCGGCCAAGAGCAGCAGCAGCGCCAGCCCCTTCCCACCTGCTTGTGCCTCGGCTTCCCAAGAGGTTTTTCCCGGTCAATTTCTGGACTAGAGCAACAATCACCCACAAACAGACCTGATTCCTCAGAGCCCGGCTGTGCTGCCCCGATGCAACCTTCAGAGAAAGAAAGGAGCAGGTTCCAGCGCTGTTCCCAGCACTGTTTCACTCATCCTCAGGGGACAGCAGGAGGCTGTCGTCATCCCCGCGGCTGCCCCACCTCGCTGGCCCCTTCCTTTGCTGATGGCTCTGCGTCCTACCTGCCTCTGCCTTGGCACACAAAGCCTTGGGCTGCTCCAGACTCCTTCTGGGGGACACGTTGCACCACTGCACTGCCCTGGGAGGGAAATTCCTTTCTCCTTGTGTCCAGTCTGGACCTCCCCAGCTGCCCTTTGCATTCATTCTTTCTTTTGCCGCCTGGCCTCTACTATGTAGAAAGGATCCACCCGCTCTGAAACCACCCTCCAAGCCCTGCCAGGACTCTCCTCCACTCTCCTCAGTCTCCACTCCACTCAACACAGAGCTCCTTTGTCCCTAGGTACTGATCATGTGCTTGAGGCCACGGGCACCTGGACAAGAAGGTCGCTTCTTTTCTACAGGAAGGAAACCACAGAACCCCAGTGGTTTGAAGGCACATGAGAGGCAGCCACCAGAGGCCAAGGCAAGCCAGAGCTGTCTGTCCTTGCAGCTTCGGTCTGAAAGCAACCCTTGGACATATGAGGAGTTTTGCAGGTGGAATTCCATTTCAGCTGTGCGTGCCCGGACCGGAATGACAGTTCTTCTCGCCAGGAAGGAAAGGGCAGAGCCCCAGTGTTTCAAAGGCTGATCAGTGGTGGCTCAAGGAGGCCAAGGCCAGCCAGACCTGTTTGTCTTGGCAGCTTTTGTCTTGGAGCAATCCTTGCATAGACAGAATTTGGGAGGCCAAATCCCAGGTTTGGCCATGGACGTCTGGCCCAGAAGGACAGTTCTTTTCCATTGGCAGAAACGTGAGGAGCGCCAGTGTTTCAAAGGCAGATGAGAGCTGGCCCTCAGGAAGCCAAGGGAAGCTGGGACATTCCTGGCAGCTTTTGTCGGGGAGCTATTCCTTGGATCTATGGAATTTCAGAGGTGGATTCCTAATTTTGGCCATGGATGGCTGGACTTGAAAGATGGTTTTGTTCCATGGGAAGCAAAGCACAGCCCCCGCGTGTTTTGAAGGCAGATGCGAGGTGGCCCCCAAGAGGCCAAGGCCAGCGTGAGCTGTCTGTCCTGGCAGGTTTCACATGGGAACAATCCTCGGATAGAATCCAATGTGGAGGTAGAATCCTCATTTCAGCCATGGGTCCCTGGAGGAGAAGGACAGTTCTTTCCCACAGAAAGGAAAGCAAGGAACTCCAGCGTTTCAGGGCCAGAGGAGAAGCAACCCTCAACATGCCAAGCTCAGCTGGAGCAGGCAGGTGGCCCCCAGGAGGCCAAGCCAACCACACCTGTTCCACCTTCTTTGGATCCTTGGGGCCCTGCAGCATCACAATTTTGTTCCCCTGACGCCCAGCAATAGCACAGTGGGCTCTAGAGCGGCACAAAGACCCCTTGCTTCCATGAGGCCTTGCTGTGTCCAAATGGTTGCCTTGCTTCCATGGGGCTGCAAAATAACACAATGGCCCACTGCTTCCATGAGGTCACAGAGTGTCACAATGGTCTCCATGATTCCATCAGGTCCTGCAGGGTCACAATGGCTCCTTGGTTCTATTGGGCTCCCCAGGATCACAATGGCCCCTTGCTTCCACAAGGCCTGGCTGGGTCACACTGGCCCTTTGCTTCCATGACACCTTGCAGTGTCACAATGGCCCCTTGCTTCTATGAGGCCTGGCTGTGTCACAATGGCCCCTGGCTGCCATGAGGCCCTGCGATGTCACAATGGTCTCATTGCTTCCACGAGGCCCTGCAGTTCCACAATGGCCCTTCAGTGTCACAAGGCCTTGAAGTGTCAGAACAGTCTCAGCGGGTTCCCCAGCTGCTTCACAATGGCCTCCTTGGTTCCATGATGCCCCGTGGCGTAACAATGCTATCCTTGCTTCCACACAGTCCAAATGGCCCCGGGGCCTCAGGGAGCCCCACAGTGTCACTACGATGCCCTTGATTCCACCAGGCCCTGCCGTGCTGCAATGACCCCTTGCTTTTACAAGGCCCTGCAGTGTCACAATGGCCCCTTGGTTCTGAAGCGTGCAAGAGCCTAATACTAAGAGCAAGGCTCCAAAAAACGCTTTGTCATTATCACTGCTCAACACCTGAAGGGCTTCAAAAGTGCTTCGTCATTAGGGCTGCTTGTCAGAATCACTCTTGAACGCCTGGAAACTACGTGCCGTACGGGCCGTGCATAGCCCGCCTGGAGGCCCATAAAAAGGAAGGCAAAACTGGTGCAAAATGTGGAGGCGAAAGCAAAAGGTAGAATCCCTGCCCTTTGCCTTTCCCCCCACCACCCATCGCCTGCTGCCAGACACCCTGAGGCCTCCGGGAGCCAACGCCGCCCGCCTGGGGAGAACCCCCCAGTCCTTCACCCCCGCACTGAAATCCCAAGGGAGTTGTGCAACCCCTAGCCCTGCTCCTTCGTCCCAGGCGCACCGAGGTTCAGCTGCAAGCATTGAGCCTGCATCTCGGAGCATGGGCTGCCGCTTTCCAGCCAAACTGCTCCAGAGATGGGAAGAGGCAGATAAGACGCTTCCAACAGCAGAAAAAAAAAGGCAAACACTTCTCCACTTCCCCCACCCTGTCTCAGCAGCAACAAAAGTAGCACAGTGTGGTGGTGACTTATCCTATGCTTTTTAGAGTAACCTTGGCTTTTCTAACTTTTCTCGACTTTTCTCCTTCCTTCTCTTTGCCTCTCTTACCATTAGATAAACAGATACCCATTTTTTTGGCACCAACATTTAATCTCGTTCGGTTTGAATCCGGCCTTTGGGAATATTTTGAACCTTCAAAGTTCTTTCCTTTTTCTACTCAGAGATTTCGTTTTCTTTACCCTGCTGGGTGTAAATCAGATAGTAACAAAGCGTCATAATGCTCTCCACGGTTCCATGAGGCCCCACAATGTCACAACGGACTTTTGGTTCCAGGAACTTTCGTACTGTCAGCAACAGTCGCCTTGGGTCCGCAGTGTCACAATGGACCCTTGGCTCCATGAGGCTCCGTAGCGTAACATGGACGCCTTGATTGCATGAGGTTGTGTAGTGTCACAAGGATCTCCTTGGTTCTGCGGCCCTGCTGTGTGACAATGGGCCTGTGGTTCCATGAAGTTCTGTACTGTCGACCATGATCTCCTTGCTTGCACAGTGTCATAACTGACCCTTGGTTCCATCAGGTGCCTGGCCTCCAACAGCTTCTAAGAGACCCTTATGGCCCCTCAAGGCCCCTCACAGCCCCTCATGACCTCTCAATGCCCCTCACAGCTCCCCATGGCCCCTCATGGCAGCTCACAGTCCCTCACAGCACCTCACAGTTCACGGCCCCTCATGACCCTTCACAGCCCCTAACAAACCCTCATGGCGCCTCACAGCCCTTCACAGCCCCTCACGGCCTCTCACAGCCCAAGGCGTGGGACTCCTCCCGAAGGAGAAGAGATCAGGCTCTGCTTGTTCTCCTTTACTTTTGGTCACTTCACAGTGATGAGTAAAGGAAGGCTGAAATGAAACCTATCTCCAGCACTTCCCTCTGGGATAATTGCAGGCCTGAAGCTCTGTGCTGGCGCTGGCCCAAGTGGGAACATCACTGCAGCCCCCCACAGCCTTTGCTGTCCCCCGTGTCCATTCCCTGTCCCTGAGACCTGCCCAGCTCTGCCAGCAGCAGGAGCCACAGTGCAGTGGGCCCTGTACCGGCACAGCCGGGGCTCCCGGCCAAGAGCAGCAGCAGCGCCAGCCCCTTCCCACCTGCTTGTGCCTCGGCTTCCCAAGAGGTTTTTCCCGGTCAATTTCTGGACTAGAGCAACAATCACCCACAAACAGACCTGATTCCTCAGAGCCCGGCTGTGCTGCCCCGATGCAACCTTCAGAGAAAGAAAGGAGCAGGTTCCAGCGCTGTTCCCAGCACTGTTTCACTCATCCTCAGGGGACAGCAGGAGGCTGTCGTCATCCCCGCGGCTGCCCCACCTCGCTGGCCCCTTCCTTTGCTGATGGCTCTGCGTCCTACCTGCCTCTGCCTTGGCACACAAAGCCTTGGGCTGCTCCAGACTCCTTCTGGGGGACACGTTGCACCACTGCACTGCCCTGGGAGGGAAATTCCTTTCTCCTTGTGTCCAGTCTGGACCTCCCCAGCTGCCCTTTGCATTCATTCTTTCTTTTGCCGCCTGGCCTCTACTATGTAGAAAGGATCCACCCGCTCTGAAACCACCCTCCAAGCCCTGCCAGGACTCTCCTCCACTCTCCTCAGTCTCCACTCCACTCAACACAGAGCTCCTTTGTCCCTAGGTACTGATCATGTGCTTGAGGCCACGGGCACCTGGACAAGAAGGTCGCTTCTTTTCTACAGGAAGGAAACCACAGAACCCCAGTGGTTTGAAGGCACATGAGAGGCAGCCACCAGAGGCCAAGGCAAGCCAGAGCTGTCTGTCCTTGCAGCTTCGGTCTGAAAGCAACCCTTGGACATATGAGGAGTTTTGCAGGTGGAATTCCATTTCAGCTGTGCGTGCCCGGACCGGAATGACAGTTCTTCTCGCCAGGAAGGAAAGGGCAGAGCCCCAGTGTTTCAAAGGCTGATCAGTGGTGGCTCAAGGAGGCCAAGGCCAGCCAGACCTGTTTGTCTTGGCAGCTTTTGTCTTGGAGCAATCCTTGCATAGACAGAATTTGGGAGGCCAAATCCCAGGTTTGGCCATGGACGTCTGGCCCAGAAGGACAGTTCTTTTCCATTGGCAGAAACGTGAGGAGCGCCAGTGTTTCAAAGGCAGATGAGAGCTGGCCCTCAGGAAGCCAAGGGAAGCTGGGACATTCCTGGCAGCTTTTGTCGGGGAGCTATTCCTTGGATCTATGGAATTTCAGAGGTGGATTCCTAATTTTGGCCATGGATGGCTGGACTTGAAAGATGGTTTTGTTCCATGGGAAGCAAAGCACAGCCCCCGCGTGTTTTGAAGGCAGATGCGAGGTGGCCCCCAAGAGGCCAAGGCCAGCGTGAGCTGTCTGTCCTGGCAGGTTTCACATGGGAACAATCCTCGGATAGAATCCAATGTGGAGGTAGAATCCTCATTTCAGCCATGGGTCCCTGGAGGAGAAGGACAGTTCTTTCCCACAGAAAGGAAAGCAAGGAACTCCAGCGTTTCAGGGCCAGAGGAGAAGCAACCCTCAACATGCCAAGCTCAGCTGGAGCAGGCAGGTGGCCCCCAGGAGGCCAAGCCAACCACACCTGTTCCACCTTCTTTGGATCCTTGGGGCCCTGCAGCATCACAATTTTGTTCCCCTGACGCCCAGCAATAGCACAGTGGGCTCTAGAGCGGCACAAAGACCCCTTGCTTCCATGAGGCCTTGCTGTGTCCAAATGGTTGCCTTGCTTCCATGGGGCTGCAAAATAACACAATGGCCCACTGCTTCCATGAGGTCACAGAGTGTCACAATGGTCTCCATGATTCCATCAGGTCCTGCAGGGTCACAATGGCTCCTTGGTTCTATTGGGCTCCCCAGGGTCACAATGGCCCCTTGCTTCCACAAGGCCTGGCTGGGTCACACTGGCCCTTTGCTTCCATGACACCTTGCAGTGTCACAATGGCCCCTTGCTTCTATGAGGCCTGGCTGTGTCACAATGGCCCCTGGCTGCCATGAGGCCCTGCGATGTCACAATGGTCTCATTGCTTCCACGAGGCCCTGCAGTTCCACAATGGCCCTTCAGTGTCACAAGGCCTTGAAGTGTCAGAACAGTCTCAGCGGGTTCCCCAGCTGCTTCACAATGGCCTCCTTGGTTCCATGATGCCCCGTGGCGTAACAATGCTATCCTTGCTTCCACACAGTCCAAATGGCCCCGGGGCCTCAGGGAGCCCCACAGTGTCACTACGATGCCCTTGATTCCACCAGGCCCTGCCGTGCTGCAATGACCCCTTGCTTTTACAAGGCCCTGCAGTGTCACAATGGCCCCTTGGTTCTGAAGCGTGCAAGAGCTTAATATTAAGAGCAAGGCTCCAAAAAACGCTTTGTCATTATCACTGCTCAACACCTGAAGGGCTTCAAAAGTGCTTCGTCATTAGGGCTGCTTGTCAGAATCACTCTTGAACGCCTGGAAACTACGTGCCGTACGGGCCGTGCATAGCCCGCCTGGAGGCCCATAAAAAGGAAGGCAAAACTGGTGCAAAATGTGGAGGCGAAAGCAAAAGGTAGAATCCCTGCCCTTTGCCTTTCCCCCCACCACCCATCGCCTGCTGCCAGACACCCTGAGGCCTCCGGGAGCCAACGCCGCCCGCCTGGGGAGAACCCCCCAGTCCTTCACCCCCGCACTGAAATCCCAAGGGAGTTGTGCAACCCCTAGCCCTGCTCCTTCGTCCCAGGCGCACCGAGGTTCAGCTGCAAGCATTGAGCCTGCATCTCGGAGCATGGGCTGCCGCTTTCCAGCCAAACTGCTCCAGAGATGGGAAGAGGCAGATAAGACGCTTCCAACAGCAGAAAAAAAAAGGCAAACACTTCTCCACTTCCCCCACCCTGTCTCAGCAGCAACAAAAGTAGCACAGTGTGGTGGTGACTTATCCTATGCTTTTTAGAGTAACCTTGGCTTTTCTAACTTTTCTCGACTTTTCTCCTTCTTTCTCTTTGCCTCTCTTACCATTAGATAAACAGATACCCATTTTTTTGGCACCAACATTTAATCTCGTTCGGTTTGAATCCGGCCTTTGGGAATATTTTGAACCTTCAAAGTTCTTTCCTTTTTCTACTCAGAGATTTCGTTTTCTTTACCCTGCTGGGTGTAAATCAGATAGTAACAAAGCGTCATAATGCTCTCCACGGTTCCATGAGGCCCCACAATGTCACAACGGACTTTTGGTTCCAGGAACTTTCGTACTGTCAGCAACAGTCGCCTTGGGTCCGCAGTGTCACAATGGACCCTTGGCTCCATGAGGTTCCGTAGCGTAACATGGACGCCTTGATTGCATGAGGTTGTGTAGTGTCACAAGGATCTCCTTGGTTCTGCGGCCCTGCTGTGTGACAATGGGCCTGTGGTTCCATGAAGTTCTGTACTGTCGACCATGATCTCCTTGCTTGCACAGTGTCATAACTGACCCTTGGTTCCATCAGGTGCCTGGCCTCCAACAGCTTCTAAGAGACCCTTATGGCCCCTCAAGGCCCCTCACAGCCCCTCATGACCTCTCAATGCCCCTCACAGCTCCCCATGGCCCCTCATGGCAGCTCACAGTCCCTCACAGCACCTCACAGTTCACGGCCCCTCATGACCCTTCACAGCCCCTAACAAACCCTCATGGCGCCTCACAGCCCTTCACAGCCCCTCACGGCCTCTCACAGCCCAAGGCGTGGGACTCCTCCCGAAGGAGAAGAGATCAGGCTCTGCTTGTTCTCCTTTACTTTTGGTCACTTCACAGTGATGAGTAAAGGAAGGCTGAAATGAAACCTATCTCCAGCACTTCCCTCTGGGATAATTGCAGGCCTGAAGCTCTGTGCTGGCGCTGGCCCAAGTGGGAACATCACTGCAGCCCCCCACAGCCTTTGCTGTCCCCCGTGTCCATTCCCTGTCCCTGAGACCTGCCCAGCTCTGCCAGCAGCAGGAGCCACAGTGCAGTGGGCCCTGTACCGGCACAGCCGGGGCTCCCGGCCAAGAGCAGCAGCAGCGCCAGCCCCTTCCCACCTGCTTGTGCCTCGGCTTCCCAAGAGGTTTTTCCCGGTCAATTTCTGGACTAGAGCAACAATCACCCACAAACAGACCTGATTCCTCAGAGCCCGGCTGTGCTGCCCCGATGCAACCTTCAGAGAAAGAAAGGAGCAGGTTCCAGCGCTGTTCCCAGCACTGTTTCACTCATCCTCAGGGGACAGCAGGAGGCTGTCGTCATCCCCGCGGCTGCCCCACCTCGCTGGCCCCTTCCTTTGCTGATGGCTCTGCGTCCTACCTGCCTCTGCCTTGGCACACAAAGCCTTGGGCTGCTCCAGACTCCTGGGGGACACGTTGCACCACTGCACTGCCCTGGGAGGGAAATTCCTTTCTCCTTGTGTCCAGTCTGGACCTCCCCAGCTGCCCTTTGCATTCATTCTTTCTTTTGCCGCCTGGCCTCTACTATGTAGAAAGGATCCACCCGCTCTGAAACCACCCTCCAAGCCCTGCCAGGACTCTCCTCCACTCTCCTCAGTCTCCACTCCACTCAACACAGAGCTCCTTTGTCCCTAGGTACTGATCATGTGCTTGAGGCCACGGGCACCTGGACAAGAAGGTCGCTTCTTTTCTACAGGAAGGAAACCACAGAACCCCAGTGGTTTGAAGGCACATGAGAGGCAGCCACCAGAGGCCAAGGCAAGCCAGAGCTGTCTGTCCTTGCAGCTTGTGTCTGAAAGCAACCCTTGGACATATGAGGAGTTTTGCAGGTGGAATTCCATTTCAGCTGTGCGTGCCCGGACCGGAATGACAGTTCTTCTCGCCAGGAAGGAAAGGGCAGAGCCCCAGTGTTTCAAAGGCTGATCAGTGGTGGCTCAAGGAGGCCAAGGCCAGCCAGACCTGTTTGTCTTGGCAGCTTTTGTCTTGGAGCAATCCTTGCATAGACAGAATTTGGGAGGCCAAATCCCAGGTTTGGCCATGGACGTCTGGCCCAGAAGGACAGTTCTTTTCCATTGGCAGAAACGTGAGGAGCGCCAGTGTTTCAAAGGCAGATGAGAGCTGGCCCTCAGGAAGCCAAGGGAAGCTGGGACATTCCTGGCAGCTTTTGTCGGGGAGCTATTCCTTGGATCTATGGAATTTCAGAGGTGGATTCCCAATTTTGGCCATGGATGGCTGGACTTGAAAGATGGTTTTGTTCCATGGGAAGCAAAGCACAGCCCCCGCGTGTTTTGAAGGCAGATGCGAGGTGGCCCCCAAGAGGCCAAGGCCAGCGTGAGCTGTCTGTCCTGGCAGGTTTCACATGGGAACAATCCTCGGATAGAATCCAATGTGGAGGTAGAATCCTCATTTCAGCCATGGGTCCCTGGAGGAGAAGGACAGTTCTTTCCCACAGAAAGGAAAGCAAGGAACTCCAGCGTTTCAGGGCCAGAGGAGAAGCAACCCTCAACATGCCAAGCTCAGCTGGAGCAGGCAGGTGGCCCCCAGGAGGCCAAGCCAACCACACCTGTTCCACCTTCTTTGGATCCTTGGGGCCCTGCAGCATCACAATTTTGTTCCCCTGACGCCCAGCAATAGCACAGTGGGCTCTAGAGCGGCACAAAGACCCCTTGCTTCCATGAGGCCTTGCTGTGTCCAAATGGTTGCCTTGCTTCCATGGGGCTGCAAAATAACACAATGGCCCACTGCTTCCATGAGGTCACAGAGTGTCACAATGGTCTCCATGATTCCATCAGGTCCTGCAGGGTCACAATGGCTCCTTGGTTCTATTGGGCTCCCCAGGATCACAATGGCCCCTTGCTTCCACAAGGCCTGGCTGGGTCACACTGGCCCTTTGCTTCCATGACACCTTGCAGTGTCACAATGGCCCCTTGCTTCTATGAGGCCTGGCTGTGTCACAATGGCCCCTGGCTGCCATGAGGCCCTGCGATGTCACAATGGTCTCATTGCTTCCACGAGGCCCTGCAGTTCCACAATGGCCCTTCAGTGTCACAAGGCCTTGAAGTGTCAGAACAGTCTCAGCGGGTTCCCCAGCTGCTTCACAATGGCCTCCTTGGTTCCATGATGCCCCGTGGCGTAACAATGCTATCCTTGCTTCCACACAGTCCAAATGGCCCCGGGGCCTCAGGGAGCCCCACAGTGTCACTACGATGCCCTTGATTCCACCAGGCCCTGCCGTGCTGCAATGACCCCTTGCTTTTACAAGGCCCTGCAGTGTCACAATGGCCCCTTGGTTCTGAAGCGTGCAAGAGCCTAATACTAAGAGCAAGGCTCCAAAAAACGCTTTGTCATTATCACTGCTCAACACCTGAAGGGCTTCAAAAGTGCTTCGTCATTAGGGCTGCTTGTCAGAATCACTCTTGAACGCCTGGAAACTACGTGCCGTACGGGCCGTGCATAGCCCGCCTGGAGGCCCATAAAAAGGAAGGCAAAACTGGTGCAAAATGTGGAGGCGAAAGCAAAAGGTAGAATCCCTGCCCTTTGCCTTTCCCCCCACCACCCATCGCCTGCTGCCAGACACCCTGAGGCCTCCGGGAGCCAACGCCGCCCGCCTGGGGAGAACCCCCCAGTCCTTCACCCCCGCACTGAAATCCCGAGGGAGTTGTGCAACCCCTAGCCCTGCTCCTTCGTCCCAGGCGCACCGAGGTTCAGCTGCAAGCATTGAGCCTGCATCTCGGAGCATGGGCTGCCGCTTTCCAGCCAAACTGCTCCAGAGATGGGAAGAGGCAGATAAGACGCTTCCAACAGCAGAAAAAAAAAGGCAAACACTTCTCCACTTCCCCCACCCTGTCTCAGCAGCAACAAAAGTAGCACAGTGTGGTGGTGACTTATCCTATGCTTTTTAGAGTAACCTTGGCTTTTCTAACTTTTCTCGACTTTTCTCCTTCTTTCTCTTTGCCTCTCTTACCATTAGATAAACAGATACCCATTTTTTTGGCACCAACATTTAATCTCGTTCGGTTTGAATCCGGCCTTTGGGAATATTTTGAACCTTCAAAGTTCTTTCCTTTTTCTACTCAGAGATTTCGTTTTCTTTACCCTGCTGGGTGTAAATCAGATAGTAACAAAGCGTCATAATGCTCTCCACGGTTCCATGAGGCCCCACAATGTCACAACGGACTTTTGGTTCCAGGAACTTTCGTACTGTCAGCAACAGTCGCCTTGGGTCCGCAGTGTCACAATGGACCCTTGGCTCCATGAGGTTCCGTAGCGTAACATGGACGCCTTGATTGCATGAGGTTGTGCAGTGTCACAAGGATCTCCTTGGTTCTGCGGCCCTGCTGTGTGACAATGGGCCTGTGGTTCCATGAAGTTCTGTACTGTCGACCATGATCTCCTTGCTTGCACAGTGTCATAACTGACCCTTGGTTCCATCAGGTGCCTGGCCTCCAACAGCTTCTAAGAGACCCTTATGGCCCCTCAAGGCCCCTCACAGCCCCTCATGACCTCTCAATGCCCCTCACAGCTCCCCATGGCCCCTCATGGCAGCTCACAGTCCCTCACAGCACCTCACAGTTCACGGCCCCTCATGACCCTTCACAGCCCCTAACAAACCCTCATGGCGCCTCACAGCCCTTCACAGCCCCTCACGGCCTCTCACAGCCCAAGGCGTGGGACTCCTCCCGAAGGAGAAGCGATCAGGCTCTGCTTGTTCTCCTTTACTTTTGGTCACTTCACAGTGATGAGTAAAGGAAGGCTGAAATGAAACCTATCTCCAGCACTTCCCTCTGGGATAATTGCGGGCCTGAAGCTCTGTGCTGGCGCTGGCCCAAGTGGGAACATCACTGCAGCACCCCACAGCCTTTGCTGTCCCCCGTGTCCATTCCCTGTCCCTGAGACCTGCCCAGCTCTGCCAGCAGCAGGAGCCACAGTGCAGTGGGCCCTGTACCGGCACAGCCGGGGCTCCCGGCCAAGAGCAGCAGCAGCGCCAGCCCCTTCCCACCTGCTTGTGCCTCGGCTTCCCAAGAGGTTTTTCCCGGTCAATTTCTGGACTAGAGCAACAATCACCCACAAACAGACCTGATTCCTCAGAGCCCGGCTGTGCTGCCCCGATGCAACCTTCAGAGAAAGAAAGGAGCAGGTTCCAGCGCTGTTCCCAGCACTGTTTCACTCATCCTCAGGGGACAGCAGGAGGCTGTCGTCATCCCCGCAGCTGCCCCACCTCGCTGGCCCCTTCCTTTGCTGATGGCTCTGCGTCCTACCTGCCTCTGCCTTGGCACACAAAGCCTTGGGCTGCTCCAGACTCCTTCTGGGGGACACGTTGCACCACTGCACTGCCCTGGGAGGGAAATTCCTTTCTCCTTGTGTCCAGTCTGGACCTCCCCAGCTGCCCTTTGCATTCATTCTTTCTTTTGCCGCCTGGCCTCTACTATGTAGAAAGGATCCACCCGCTCTGAAACCACCCTCCAAGCCCTGCCAGGACTCTCCTCCACTCTCCTCAGTCTCCACTCCACTCAACACAGAGCTCCTTTGTCCCTAGGTACTGATCATGTGCTTGAGGCCACGGGCACCTGGACAAGAAGGTCGCTTCTTTTCTACAGGAAGGAAACCACAGAACCCCAGTGGTTTGAAGGCACATGAGAGGCAGCCACCAGAGGCCAAGGCAAGCCAGAGCTGTCTGTCCTTGCAGCTTCGGTCTGAAAGCAACCCTTGGACATATGAGGAGTTTTGCAGGTGGAATTCCATTTCAGCTGTGCGTGCCCGGACCGGAATGACAGTTCTTCTCGCCAGGAAGGAAAGGGCAGAGCCCCAGTGTTTCAAAGGCTGATCAGTGGTGGCTCAAGGAGGCCAAGGCCAGCCAGACCTGTTTGTCTTGGCAGCTTTTGTCTTGGAGCAATCCTTGCATAGACAGAATTTGGGAGGCCAAATCCCAGGTTTGGCCATGGACGTCTGGCCCAGAAGGACAGTTCTTTTCCATTGGCAGAAACGTGAGGAGCGCCAGTGTTTCAAAGGCAGATGAGAGCTGGCCCTCAGGAAGCCAAGGGAAGCTGGGACATTCCTGGCAGCTTTTGTCGGGGAGCTATTCCTTGGATCTATGGAATTTCAGAGGTGGATTCCCAATTTTGGCCATGGATGGCTGGACTTGAAAGATGGTTTTGTTCCATGGGAAGCAAAGCACAGCCCCCGCGTGTTTTGAAGGCAGATGCGAGGTGGCCCCCAAGAGGCCAAGGCCAGCGTGAGCTGTCTGTCCTGGCAGGTTTCACATGGGAACAATCCTCGGATAGAATCCAATGTGGAGGTAGAATCCTCATTTCAGCCATGGGTCCCTGGAGGAGAAGGACAGTTCTTTCCCACAGAAAGGAAAGCAAGGAACTCCAGCGTTTCAGGGCCAGAGGAGAAGCAACCCTCAACATGCCAAGCTCAGCTGGAGCAGGCAGGTGGCCCCCAGGAGGCCAAGCCAACCACACCTGTTCCACCTTCTTTGGATCCTTGGGGCCCTGCAGCATCACAATTTTGTTCCCCTGACGCCCAGCAATAGCACAGTGGGCTCTACAGCGGCACAAAGACCCCTTGCTTCCATGAGGCCTTGCTGTGTCCAAATGGTTGCCTTGCTTCCATGGGGCTGCAAAATAACACAATGGCCCACTGCTTCCATGAGGTCACAGAGTGTCACAATGGTCTCCATGATTCCATCAGGTCCTGCAGGGTCACAATGGCTCCTTGGTTCTATTGGGCTCCCCAGGATCACAATGGCCCCTTGCTTCCACAAGGCCTGGCTGGGTCACACTGGCCCTTTGCTTCCATGACACCTTGCAGTGTCACAATGGCCCCTTGCTTCTATGAGGCCTGGCTGTGTCACAATGGCCCCTGGCTGCCATGAGGCCCTGCGATGTCACAATGGTCTCATTGCTTCCACGAGGCCCTGCAGTTCCACAATGGCCCTTCAGTGTCACAAGGCCTTGAAGTGTCAGAACAGTCTCAGCGGGTTCCCCAGCTGCTTCACAATGGCCTCCTTGGTTCCATGATGCCCCGTGGCGTAACAATGCTATCCTTGCTTCCACACAGTCCAAATGGCCCCGGGGCCTCAGGGAGCCCCACAGTGTCACTACGATGCCCTTGATTCCACCAGGCCCTGCCGTGCTGCAATGACCCCTTGCTTTTACAAGGCCCTGCAGTGTCACAATGGCCCCTTGGTTCTGAAGCGTGCAAGAGCCTAATACTAAGAGCAAGGCTCCAAAAAACGCTTTGTCATTATCACTGCTCAACACCTGAAGGGCTTCAAAAGTGCTTCGTCATTAGGGCTGCTTGTCAGAATCACTCTTGAACGCCTGGAAACTACGTGCCGTACGGGCCGTGCATAGCCCGCCTGGAGGCCCATAAAAAGGAAGGCAAAACTGGTGCAAAATGTGGAGGCGAAAGCAAAAGGTAGAATCCCTGCCCTTTGCCTTTCCCCCCACCACCCATCGCCTGCTGCCAGACACCCTGAGGCCTCCGGGAGCCAACGCCGCCCGCCTGGGGAGAACCCCCCAGTCCTTCACCCCCGCACTGAAATCCCGAGGGAGTTGTGCAACCCCTAGCCCTGCTCCATCGTCCCAGGCGCACCGAGGTTCAGCTGCAAGCATTGAGCCTGCATCTCGGAGCATGGGCTGCCGCTTTCCAGCCAAACTGCTCCAGAGATGGGAAGAGGCAGATAAGACGCTTCCAACAGCAGAAAAAAAAAGGCAAACACTTCTCCACTTCCCCCACCCTGTCTCAGCAGCAACAAAAGTAGCACAGTGTGGTGGTGACTTATCCTATGCTTTTTAGAGTAACCTTGGCTTTTCTAACTTTTCTCGACTTTTCTCCTTCCTTCTCTTTGCCTCTCTTACCATTAGATAAACAGATACCCATTTTTTTGGCACCAACATTTAATCTCGTTCGGTTTGAATCCGGCCTTTGGGAATATTTTGAACCTTCAAAGTTCTTTCCTTTTTCTACTCAGAGATTTCGTTTTCTTTACCCTGCTGGGTGTAAATCAGATAGTAACAAAGCGTCATAATGCTCTCCACGGTTCCATGAGGCCCCACAATGTCACAACGGACTTTTGGTTCCAGGAACTTTCGTACTGTCAGCAACAGTCGCCTTGGGTCCGCAGTGTCACAATGGACCCTTGGCTCCATGAGGTTCCGTAGCGTAACATGGACGCCTTGATTGCATGAGGTTGTGTAGTGTCACAAGGATCTCCTTGGTTCTGCGGCCCTGCTGTGTGACAATGGGCCTGTGGTTCCATGAAGTTCTGTACTGTCGACCATGATCTCCTTGCTTGCACAGTGTCATAACTGACCCTTGGTTCCATCAGGTGCCTGGCCTCCAACAGCTTCTAAGAGACCCTTATGGCCCCTCAAGGCCCCTCACAGCCCCTCATGACCTCTCAATGCCCCTCACAGCTCCCCATGGCCCCTCATGGCAGCTCACAGTCCCTCACAGCACCTCACAGTTCACGGCCCCTCATGACCCTTCACAGCCCCTAACAAACCCTCATGGCGCCTCACAGCCCTTCACAGCCCCTCACGGCCTCTCACAGCCCAAGGCGTGGGACTCCTCCCGAAGGAGAAGCGATCAGGCTCTGCTTGTTCTCCTTTACTTTTGGTCACTTCACAGTGATGAGTAAAGGAAGGCTGAAATGAAACCTATCTCCAGCACTTCCCTCTGGGATAATTGCGGGCCTGAAGCTCTGTGCTGGCGCTGGCCCAAGTGGGAACATCACTGCAGCCCCCCACAGCCTTTGCTGTCCCCCGTGTCCATTCCCTGTCCCTGAGACCTGCCCAGCTCTGCCAGCAGCAGGAGCCACAGTGCAGTGGGCCCTGTACCGGCACAGCCGGGGCTCCCGGCCAAGAGCAGCAGCAGCGCCAGCCCCTTCCCACCTGCTTGTGCCTCGGCTTCCCAAGAGGTTTTTCCCGGTCAATTTCTGGACTAGAGCAACAATCACCCACAAACAGACCTGATTCCTCAGAGCCCGGCTGTGCTGCCCCGATGCAACCTTCAGAGAAAGAAAGGAGCAGGTTCCAGCGCTGTTCCCAGCACTGTTTCACTCATCCTCAGGGGACAGCAGGAGGCTGTCGTCATCCCCGCGGCTGCCCCACCTCGCTGGCCCCTTCCTTTGCTGATGGCTCTGCGTCCTGCCTGCCTCTGCCTTGGCACACAAAGCCTTGGGCTGCTCCAGACTCCTTCTGGGGGACACGTTGCACCACTGCACTGCCCTGGGAGGGAAATTCCTTTCTCCTTGTGTCCAGTCTGGACCTCCCCAGCTGCCCTTTGCATTCATTCTTTCTTTTGCCGCCTGCTCTCTACTATGTAGAAAGGATCCACCCGCTCTGAAACCACCCTCCAAGCCCTGCCAGGACTCTCCTCCACTCTCCTCAGTCTCCACTCCACTCAACACAGAGCTCCTTTGTCCCTAGGTACTGATCATGTGCTTGAGGCCACGGGCACCTGGACAAGAAGGTCGCTTCTTTTCTACAGGAAGGAAACCACAGAACCCCAGTGGTTTGAAGGCACATGAGAGGCAGCCACCAGAGGCCAAGGCAAGCCAGAGCTGTCTGTCCTTGCAGCTTCAGTCTGAAAGCAACCCTTGGACATATGAGGAGTTTTGCAGGTGGAATTCCATTTCAGCTGTGCGTGCCCGGACCGGAATGACAGTTCTTCTCGCCAGGAAGGAAAGGGCAGAGCCCCAGTGTTTCAAAGGCTGATCAGTGGTGGCTCAAGGAGGCCAAGGCCAGCCAGACCTGTTTGTCTTGGCAGCTTTTGTCTTGGAGCAATCCTTGCATAGACAGAATTTGGGAGGCCAAATCCCAGGTTTGGCCATGGACGTCTGGCCCAGAAGGACAGTTCTTTTCCATTGGCAGAAACGTGAGGAGCGCCAGTGTTTCAAAGGCAGATGAGAGCTGGCCCTCAGGAAGCCAAGGGAAGCTGGGACATTCCTGGCAGCTTTTGTCGGGGAGCTATTCCTTGGATCTATGGAATTTCAGAGGTGGATTCCCAATTTTGGCCATGGATGGCTGGACTTGAAAGATGGTTTTGTTCCATGGGAAGCAAAGCACAGCCCCCGCGTGTTTTGAAGGCAGATGCGAGGTGGCCCCCAAGAGGCCAAGGCCAGCGTGAGCTGTCTGTCCTGGCAGGTTTCACATGGGAACAATCCTCGGATAGAATCCAATGTGGAGGTAGAATCCTCATTTCAGCCATGGGTCCCTGGAGGAGAAGGACAGTTCTTTCCCACAGAAAGGAAAGCAAGGAACTCCAGCGTTTCAGGGCCAGAGGAGAAGCAACCCTCAACATGCCAAGCTCAGCTGGAGCAGGCAGGTGGCCCCCAGGAGGCCAAGCCAACCACACCTGTTCCACCTTCTTTGGATCCTTGGGGCCCTGCAGCATCACAATTTTGTTCCCCTGACGCCCAGCAATAGCACAGTGGGCTCTACAGCGGCACAAAGACCCCTTGCTTCCATGAGGCCTTGCTGTGTCCAAATGGTTGCCTTGCTTCCATGGGGCTGCAAAATAACACAATGGCCCACTGCTTCCATGAGGTCACAGAGTGTCACAATGGTCTCCATGATTCCATCAGGTCCTGCAGGGTCACAATGGCTCCTTGGTTCTATTGGGCTCCCCAGGATCACAATGGCCCCTTGCTTCCACAAGGCCTGGCTGGGTCACACTGGCCCTTTGCTTCCATGACACCTTGCAGTGTCACAATGGCCCCTTGCTTCTATGAGGCCTGGCTGTGTCACAATGGCCCCTGGCTGCCATGAGGCCCTGCGATGTCACAATGGTCTCATTGCTTCCACGAGGCCCTGCAGTTCCACAATGGCCCTTCAGTGTCACAAGGCCTTGAAGTGTCAGAACAGTCTCAGCGGGTTCCCCAGCTGCTTCACAATGGCCTCCTTGGTTCCATGATGCCCCGTGGCGTAACAATGCTATCCTTGCTTCCACACAGTCCAAATGGCCCCGGGGCCTCAGGGAGCCCCACAGTGTCACTACGATGCCCTTGATTCCACCAGGCCCTGCCGTGCTGCAATGACCCCTTGCTTTTACAAGGCCCTGCAGTGTCACAATGGCCCCTTGGTTCTGAAGCGTGCAAGAGCCTAATACTAAGAGCAAGGCTCCAAAAAACGCTTTGTCATTATCACTGCTCAACACCTGAAGGGCTTCAAAAGTGCTTCGTCATTAGGGCTGCTTGTCAGAATCACTCTTGAACGCCTGGAAACTACGTGCCGTACGGGCCGTGCATAGCCCGCCTGGAGGCCCATAAAAAGGAAGGCAAAACTGGTGCAAAATGTGGAGGCGAAAGCGAAAGGTAGAATCCCTGCCCTTTGCCTTTCCCCCCACCACCCATCGCCTGCTGCCAGACACCCTGAGGCCTCCGGGAGCCAACGCCGCCCGCCTGGGGAGAACCCCCCAGTCCTTCACCCCCGCACTGAAATCCCGAGGGAGTTGTGCAACCCCTAGCCCTGCTCCTTCGTCCCAGGCGCACCGAGGTTCAGCTGCAAGCATTGAGCCTGCATCTCGGAGCATGGGCTGCCGCTTTCCAGCCAAACTGCTCCAGAGATGGGAAGAGGCAGATAAGACGCTTCCAACAGCAGAAAAAAAAAGGCAAACACTTCTCCACTTCCCCCACCCTGTCTCAGCAGCAACAAAAGTAGCACAGTGTGGTGGTGACTTATCCTATGCTTTTTAGAGTAACCTTGGCTTTTCTAACTTTTCTCGACTTTTCTCCTTCTTTCTCTTTGCCTCTCTTACCATTAGATAAACAGATACCCATTTTTTTGGCACCAACATTTAATCTCCTTTGGTTTGAATCCGGCCTTTGGGAATATTTTGAACCTTCAAAGTTCTTTCCTTTTTCTACTCAGAGATTTCGTTTTCTTGACCCTGCTGGGTGTCAATCAGATAGTAACAAAGCGTCATAATGCTCTCCACGGTTCCATGAGGCCCCACAATGTCACAACGGACTTTTGGTTCCAGGAACTTTCGTACTGTCAGCAACAGTCGCCTTGGGTCCGCAGTGTCACAATGGACCCTTGGCTCCATGAGGCTCCGTAGCGTAACATGGACGCTTTGATTGCATGAGGTTGTGTAGTGTCACAAGGATCTCCTTGGTTCTGCGGCCCTGCTGTGTGACAATGGGCCTGTGGTTCCATGAAGTTCTGTACTGTCGACCATGATCTCCTTGCTTGCACAGTGTCATAACTGACCCTTGGTTCCATCAGGTGCTTGGCCTCCAACAGCTTCTAAGAGACCCTTATGGCCCCTCAAGGCCCCTCACAGCCCCTCATGACCCCTCAATGCCCCTCACAGCTCCCCATGGCCCCTCATGGCAGCTCACAGTCCCTCACAGCACCTCACAGTTCACGGCCCCTCATGACCCTTCACAGCCCCTAACAAACCCTCATGGCGCCTCACAGCCCTTCACAGCCCCTCACGGCCTCTCACAGCCCAAGGCGTGGGACTCCTCCCGAAGGAGAAGCGATCAGGCTCTGCTTGTTCTCCTTTACTTTTGGTCACTTCACAGTGATGAGTAAAGGAAGGCTGAAATGAAACCTATCTCCAGCACTTCCCTCTGGGATAATTGCGGGCCTGAAGCTCTGTGCTGGCGCTGGCCCAAGTGGGAACATCACTGCAGCCCCCCACAGCCTTTGCTGTCCCCCGTGTCCATTCCCTGTCCCTGAGACCTGCCCAGCTCTGCCAGCAGCAGGAGCCACAGTGCAGTGGGCCCTGTACCGGCACAGCCGGGGCTCCCGGCCAAGAGCAGCAGCAGCGCCAGCCCCTTCCCACCTGCTTGTGCCTCGGCTTCCCAAGAGGTTTTTCCCGGTCAATTTCTGGACTAGAGCAACAATCACCCACAAACAGACCTGATTCCTCAGAGCCCGGCTGTGCTGCCCCGATGCAACCTTCAGAGAAAGAAAGGAGCAGGTTCCAGCGCTGTTCCCAGCACTGTTTCACTCATCCTCAGGGGACAGCAGGAGGCTGTCGTCATCCCCGCGGCTGCCCCACCTCGCTGGCCCCTTCCTTTGCTGATGGCTCTGCGTCCTGCCTGCCTCTGCCTTGGCACACAAAGCCTTGGGCTGCTCCAGACTCCTTCTGGGGGACACGTTGCACCACTGCACTGCCCTGGGAGGGAAATTCCTTTCTCCTTGTGTCCAGTCTGGACCTCCCCAGCTGCCCTTTGCATTCATTCTTTCTTTTGCCGCCTGGCCTCTACTATGTAGAAAGGATCCACCCGCTCTGAAACCACCCTCCAAGCCCTGCCAGGACTCTCCTCCACTCTCCTCAGTCTCCACTCCACTCAACACAGAGCTCCTTTGTCCCTAGGTACTGATCATGTGCTTGAGGCCACGGGCACCTGGACAAGAAGGTCGCTTCTTTTCTACAGGAAGGAAACCACAGAACCCCAGTGGTTTGAAGGCACATGAGAGGCAGCCACCAGAGGCCAAGGCAAGCCAGAGCTGTCTGTCCTTGCAGCTTCAGTCTGAAAGCAACCCTTGGACATATGAGGAGTTTTGCAGGTGGAATTCCATTTCAGCTGTGCGTGCCCGGACCGGAATGACAGTTCTTCTCGCCAGGAAGGAAAGGGCAGAGCCCCAGTGTTTCAAAGGCTGATCAGTGGTGGCTCAAGGAGGCCAAGGCCAGCCAGACCTGTTTGTCTTGGCAGCTTTTGTCTTGGAGCAATCCTTGCATAGACAGAATTTGGGAGGCCAAATCCCAGGTTTGGCCATGGACGTCTGGCCCAGAAGGACAGTTCTTTTCCATTGGCAGAAACGTGAGGAGCGCCAGTGTTTCAAAGGCAGATGAGAGCTGGCCCTCAGGAAGCCAAGGGAAGCTGGGACATTCCTGGCAGCTTTTGTCGGGGAGCTATTCCTTGGATCTATGGAATTTCAGAGGTGGATTCCCAATTTTGGCCATGGATGGCTGGACTTGAAAGATGGTTTTGTTCCATGGGAAGCAAAGCACAGCCCCCGCGTGTTTTGAAGGCAGATGCGAGGTGGCCCCCAAGAGGCCAAGGCCAGCGTGAGCTGTCTGTCCTGGCAGGTTTCACATGGGAACAATCCTCGGATAGAATCCAATGTGGAGGTAGAATCCTCATTTCAGCCATGGGTCCCTGGAGGAGAAGGACAGTTCTTTCCCACAGAAAGGAAAGCAAGGAACTCCAGCGTTTCAGGGCCAGAGGAGAAGCAACCCTCAACATGCCAAGCTCAGCTGGAGCAGGCAGGTGGCCCCCAGGAGGCCAAGCCAACCACACCTGTTCCACCTTCTTTGGATCCTTGGGGCCCTGCAGCATCACAATTTTGTTCCCCTGACGCCCAGCAATAGCACAGTGGGCTCTAGAGCGGCACAAAGACCCCTTGCTTCCATGAGGCCTTGCTGTGTCCAAATGGTTGCCTTGCTTCCATGGGGCTGCAAAATAACACAATGGCCCACTGCTTCCATGAGGTCACAGAGTGTCACAATGGTCTCCATGATTCCATCAGGTCCTGCAGGGTCACAATGGCTCCTTGGTTCTATTGGGCTCCCCAGGATCACAATGGCCCCTTGCTTCCACAAGGCCTGGCTGGGTCACACTGGCCCTTTGCTTCCATGACACCTTGCAGTGTCACAATGGCCCCTTGCTTCTATGAGGCCTGGCTGTGTCACAATGGCCCCTGGCTGCCATGAGGCCCTGCGATGTCACAATGGTCTCATTGCTTCCACGAGGCCCTGCAGTTCCACAATGGCCCTTCAGTGTCACAAGGCCTTGAAGTGTCAGAACAGTCTCAGCGGGTTCCCCAGCTGCTTCACAATGGCCTCCTTGGTTCCATGATGCCCCGTGGCGTAACAATGCTATCCTTGCTTCCACACAGTCCAAATGGCCCCGGGGCCTCAGGGAGCCCCACAGTGTCACTACGATGCCCTTGATTCCACCAGGCCCTGCCGTGCTGCAATGACCCCTTGCTTTTACAAGGCCCTGCAGTGTCACAATGGCCCCTTGGTTCTGAAGCGTGCAAGAGCCTAATACTAAGAGCAAGGCTCCAAAAAACGCTTTGTCATTATCACTGCTCAACACCTGAAGGGCTTCAAAAGTGCTTCGTCATTAGGGCTGCTTGTCAGAATCACTCTTGAACGCCTGGAAACTACGTGCCGTACGGGCCGTGCATAGCCCGCCTGGAGGCCCATAAAAAGGAAGGCAAAACTGGTGCAAAATGTGGAGGCGAAAGCGAAAGGTAGAATCCCTGCCCTTTGCCTTTCCCCCCACCACCCATCGCCTGCTGCCAGACACCCTGAGGCCTCCGGGAGCCAACGCCGCCCGCCTGGGGAGAACCCCCCAGTCCTTCACCCCCGCACTGAAATCCCGAGGGAGTTGTGCAACCCCTAGCCCTGCTCCTTCGTCCCAGGCGCACCGAGGTTCAGCTGCAAGCATTGAGCCTGCATCTCGGAGCATGGGCTGCCGCTTTCCAGCCAAACTGCTCCAGAGATGGGAAGAGGCAGATAAGACGCTTCCAACAGCAGAAAAAAAAAGGCAAACACTTCTCCACTTCCCCCACCCTGTCTCAGCAGCAACAAAAGTAGCACAGTGTGGTGGTGACTTATCCTATGCTTTTTAGAGTAACCTTGGCTTTTCTAACTTTTCTCGACTTTTCTCCTTCTTTCTCTTTGCCTCTCTTACCATTAGATAAACAGATACCCATTTTTTTGGCACCAACATTTAATCTCCTTTGGTTTGAATCCGGCCTTTGGGAATATTTTGAACCTTCAAAGTTCTTTCCTTTTTCTACTCAGAGATTTCGTTTTCTTGACCCTGCTGGGTGTCAATCAGATAGTAACAAAGCGTCATAATGCTCTCCACGGTTCCATGAGGCCCCACAATGTCACAACGGACTTTTGGTTCCAGGAACTTTCGTACTGTCAGCAACAGTCGCCTTGGGTCCGCAGTGTCACAATGGACCCTTGGCTCCATGAGGCTCCGTAGCGTAACATGGACGCTTTGATTGCATGAGGTTGTGTAGTGTCACAAGGATCTCCTTGGTTCTGCGGCCCTGCTGTGTGACAATGGGCCTGTGGTTCCATGAAGTTCTGTACTGTCGACCATGATCTCCTTGCTTGCACAGTGTCATAACTGACCCTTGGTTCCATCAGGTGCTTGGCCTCCAACAGCTTCTAAGAGACCCTTATGGCCCCTCAAGGCCCCTCACAGCCCCTCATGACCCCTCAATGCCCCTCACAGCTCCCCATGGCCCCTCATGGCAGCTCACAGTCCCTCACAGCACCTCACAGTTCACGGCCCCTCATGACCCTTCACAGCCCCTAACAAACCCTCATGGCGCCTCACAGCCCTTCACAGCCCCTCACGGCCTCTCACAGCCCAAGGCGTGGGACTCCTCCCGAAGGAGAAGCGATCAGGCTCTGCTTGTTCTCCTTTACTTTTGGTCACTTCACAGTGATGAGTAAAGGAAGGCTGAAATGAAACCTATCTCCAGCACTTCCCTCTGGGATAATTGCGGGCCTGAAGCTCTGTGCTGGCGCTGGCCCAAGTGGGAACATCACTGCAGCCCCCCACAGCCTTTGCTGTCCCCCGTGTCCATTCCCTGTCCCTGAGACCTGCCCAGCTCTGCCAGCAGCAGGAGCCACAGTGCAGTGGGCCCTGTACCGGCACAGCCGGGGCTCCCGGCCAAGAGCAGCAGCAGCGCCAGCCCCTTCCCACCTGCTTGTGCCTCGGCTTCCCAAGAGGTTTTTCCCGGTCAATTTCTGGACTAGAGCAACAATCACCCACAAACAGACCTGATTCCTCAGAGCCCGGCTGTGCTGCCCCGATGCAACCTTCAGAGAAAGAAAGGAGCAGGTTCCAGCGCTGTTCCCAGCACTGTTTCACTCATCCTCAGGGGACAGCAGGAGGCTGTCGTCATCCCCGCGGCTGCCCCACCTCGCTGGCCCCTTCCTTTGCTGATGGCTCTGCGTCCTGCCTGCCTCTGCCTTGGCACACAAAGCCTTGGGCTGCTCCAGACTCCTTCTGGGGGACACGTTGCACCACTGCACTGCCCTGGGAGGGAAATTCCTTTCTCCTTGTGTCCAGTCTGGACCTCCCCAGCTGCCCTTTGCATTCATTCTTTCTTTTGCCGCCTGGCCTCTACTATGTAGAAAGGATCCACCCGCTCTGAAACCACCCTCCAAGCCCTGCCAGGACTCTCCTCCACTCTCCTCAGTCTCCACTCCACTCAACACAGAGCTCCTTTGTCCCTAGGTACTGATCATGTGCTTGAGGCCACGGGCACCTGGACAAGAAGGTCGCTTCTTTTCTACAGGAAGGAAACCACAGAACCCCAGTGGTTTGAAGGCACATGAGAGGCAGCCACCAGAGGCCAAGGCAAGCCAGAGCTGTCTGTCCTTGCAGCTTCAGTCTGAAAGCAACCCTTGGACATATGAGGAGTTTTGCAGGTGGAATTCCATTTCAGCTGTGCGTGCCCGGACCGGAATGACAGTTCTTCTCGCCAGGAAGGAAAGGGCAGAGCCCCAGTGTTTCAAAGGCTGATCAGTGGTGGCTCAAGGAGGCCAAGGCCAGCCAGACCTGTTTGTCTTGGCAGCTTTTGTCTTGGAGCAATCCTTGCATAGACAGAATTTGGGAGGCCAAATCCCAGGTTTGGCCATGGACGTCTGGCCCAGAAGGACAGTTCTTTTCCATTGGCAGAAACGTGAGGAGCGCCAGTGTTTCAAAGGCAGATGAGAGCTGGCCCTCAGGAAGCCAAGGGAAGCTGGGACATTCCTGGCAGCTTTTGTCGGGGAGCTATTCCTTGGATCTATGGAATTTCAGAGGTGGATTCCCAATTTTGGCCATGGATGGCTGGACTTGAAAGATGGTTTTGTTCCATGGGAAGCAAAGCACAGCCCCCGCGTGTTTTGAAGGCAGATGCGAGGTGGCCCCCAAGAGGCCAAGGCCAGCGTGAGCTGTCTGTCCTGGCAGGTTTCACATGGGAACAATCCTCGGATAGAATCCAATGTGGAGGTAGAATCCTCATTTCAGCCATGGGTCCCTGGAGGAGAAGGACAGTTCTTTCCCACAGAAAGGAAAGCAAGGAACTCCAGCGTTTCAGGGCCAGAGGAGAAGCAACCCTCAACATGCCAAGCTCAGCTGGAGCAGGCAGGTGGCCCCCAGGAGGCCAAGCCAACCACACCTGTTCCACCTTCTTTGGATCCTTGGGGCCCTGCAGCATCACAATTTTGTTCCCCTGACGCCCAGCAATAGCACAGTGGGCTCTAGAGCGGCACAAAGACCCCTTGCTTCCATGAGGCCTTGCTGTGTCCAAATGGTTGCCTTGCTTCCATGGGGCTGCAAAATAACACAATGGCCCACTGCTTCCATGAGGTCACAGAGTGTCACAATGGTCTCCATGATTCCATCAGGTCCTGCAGGGTCACAATGGCTCCTTGGTTCTATTGGGCTCCCCAGGATCACAATGGCCCCTTGCTTCCACAAGGCCTGGCTGGGTCACACTGGCCCTTTGCTTCCATGACACCTTGCAGTGTCACAATGGCCCCTTGCTTCTATGAGGCCTGGCTGTGTCACAATGGCCCCTGGCTGCCATGAGGCCCTGCGATGTCACAATGGTCTCATTGCTTCCACGAGGCCCTGCAGTTCCACAATGGCCCTTCAGTGTCACAAGGCCTTGAAGTGTCAGAACAGTCTCAGCGGGTTCCCCAGCTGCTTCACAATGGCCTCCTTGGTTCCATGATGCCCCGTGGCGTAACAATGCTATCCTTGCTTCCACACAGTCCAAATGGCCCCGGGGCCTCAGGGAGCCCCACAGTGTCACTACGATGCCCTTGATTCCACCAGGCCCTGCCGTGCTGCAATGACCCCTTGCTTTTACAAGGCCCTGCAGTGTCACAATGGCCCCTTGGTTCTGAAGCGTGCAAGAGCCTAATACTAAGAGCAAGGCTCCAAAAAACGCTTTGTCATTATCACTGCTCAACACCTGAAGGGCTTCAAAAGTGCTTCGTCATTAGGGCTGCTTGTCAGAATCACTCTTGAACGCCTGGAAACTACGTGCCGTACGGGCCGTGCATAGCCCGCCTGGAGGCCCATAAAAAGGAAGGCAAAACTGGTGCAAAATGTGGAGGCGAAAGCGAAAGGTAGAATCCCTGCCCTTTGCCTTTCCCCCCACCACCCATCGCCTGCTGCCAGACACCCTGAGGCCTCCGGGAGCCAACGCCGCCCGCCTGGGGAGAACCCCCCAGTCCTTCACCCCCGCACTGAAATCCCGAGGGAGTTGTGCAACCCCTAGCCCTGCTCCTTCGTCCCAGGCGCACCGAGGTTCAGCTGCAAGCATTGAGCCTGCATCTCGGAGCATGGGCTGCCGCTTTCCAGCCAAACTGCTCCAGAGATGGGAAGAGGCAGATAAGACGCTTCCAACAGCAGAAAAAAAAAGGCAAACACTTCTCCACTTCCCCCACCCTGTCTCAGCAGCAACAAAAGTAGCACAGTGTGGTGGTGACTTATCCTATGCTTTTTAGAGTAACCTTGGCTTTTCTAACTTTTCTCGACTTTTCTCCTTCTTTCTCTTTGCCTCTCTTACCATTAGATAAACAGATACCCATTTTTTTGGCACCAACATTTAATCTCGTTCGGTTTGAATCCGGCCTTTGGGAATATTTTGAACCTTCAAAGTTCTTTCCTTTTTCTACTCAGAGATTTCGTTTTCTTTACCCTGCTGGGTGTAAATCAGATAGTAACAAAGCGTCATAATGCTCTCCACGGTTCCATGAGGCCCCACAATGTCACAACGGACTTTTGGTTCCAGGAACTTTCGTACTGTCAGCAACAGTCGCCTTGGGTCCGCAGTGTCACAATGGACCCTTGGCTCCATGAGGCTCCGTAGCGTAACATGGACGCCTTGATTGCATGAGGTTGTGTAGTGTCACAAGGATCTCCTTGGTTCTGCGGCCCTGCTGTGTGACAATGGGCCTGTGGTTCCATGAAGTTCTGTACTGTCGACCATGATCTCCTTGCTTGCACAGTGTCATAACTGACCCTTGGTTCCATCAGGTGCTTGGCCTCCAACAGCTTCTAAGAGACCCTTATGGCCCCTCAAGGCCCCTCACAGCCCCTCATGACCCCTCAATGCCCCTCACAGCTCCCCATGGCCCCTCATGGCAGCTCACAGTCCCTCACAGCACCTCACAGTTCACGGCCCCTCATGACCCTTCACAGCCCCTAACAAACCCTCATGGCGCCTCACAGCCCTTCACAGCCCCTCACGGCCTCTCACAGCCCAAGGCGTGGGACTCCTCCCGAAGGAGAAGCGATCAGGCTCTGCTTGTTCTCCTTTACTTTTGGTCACTTCACAGTGATGAGTAAAGGAAGGCTGAAATGAAACCTATCTCCAGCACTTCCCTCTGGGATAATTGCGGGCCTGAAGCTCTGTGCTGGCGCTGGCCCAAGTGGGAACATCACTGCAGCCCCCCACAGCCTTTGCTGTCCCCCGTGTCCATTCCCTGTCCCTGAGACCTGCCCAGCTCTGCCAGCAGCAGGAGCCACAGTGCAGTGGGCCCTGTACCGGCACAGCCGGGGCTCCCGGCCAAGAGCAGCAGCAGCGCCAGCCCCTTCCCACCTGCTTGTGCCTCGGCTTCCCAAGAGGTTTTTCCCGGTCAATTTCTGGACTAGAGCAACAATCACCCACAAACAGACCTGATTCCTCAGAGCCCGGCTGTGCTGCCCCGATGCAACCTTCAGAGAAAGAAAGGAGCAGGTTCCAGCGCTGTTCCCAGCACTGTTTCACTCATCCTCAGGGGACAGCAGGAGGCTGTCGTCATCCCCGCGGCTGCCCCACCTCGCTGGCCCCTTCCTTTGCTGATGGCTCTGCGTCCTGCCTGCCTCTGCCTTGGCACACAAAGCCTCGGGCTGCTCCAGACTCCTTCTGGGGGACACGTTGCACCACTGCACTGCCCTGGGAGGGAAATTCCTTTCTCCTTGTGTCCAGTCTGGACCTCCCCAGCTGCCCTTTGCATTCATTCTTTCTTTTGCCGCCTGGCCTCTACTATGTAGAAAGGATCCACCCGCTCTGAAACCACCCTCCAAGCCCTGCCAGGACTCTCCTCCACTCTCCTCAGTCTCCACTCCACTCAACACAGAGCTCCTTTGTCCCTAGGTACTGATCATGTGCTTGAGGCCACGGGCACCTGGACAAGAAGGTCGCTTCTTTTCTACAGGAAGGAAACCACAGAACCCCAGTGGTTTGAAGGCACATGAGAGGCAGCCACCAGAGGCCAAGGCAAGCCAGAGCTGTCTGTCCTTGCAGCTTCAGTCTGAAAGCAACCCTTGGACATATGAGGAGTTTTGCAGGTGGAATTCCATTTCAGCTGTGCGTGCCCGGACCGGAATGACAGTTCTTCTCGCCAGGAAGGAAAGGGCAGAGCCCCAGTGTTTCAAAGGCTGATCAGTGGTGGCTCAAGGAGGCCAAGGCCAGCCAGACCTGTTTGTCTTGGCAGCTTTTGTCTTGGAGCAATCCTTGCATAGACAGAATTTGGGAGGCCAAATCCCAGGTTTGGCCATGGACGTCTGGCCCAGAAGGACAGTTCTTTTCCATTGGCAGAAACGTGAGGAGCGCCAGTGTTTCAAAGGCAGATGAGAGCTGGCCCTCAGGAAGCCAAGGGAAGCTGGGACATTCCTGGCAGCTTTTGTCGGGGAGCTATTCCTTGGATCTATGGAATTTCAGAGGTGGATTCCCAATTTTGGCCATGGATGGCTGGACTTGAAAGATGGTTTTGTTCCATGGGAAGCAAAGCACAGCCCCCGCGTGTTTTGAAGGCAGATGCGAGGTGGCCCCCAAGAGGCCAAGGCCAGCGTGAGCTGTCTGTCCTGGCAGGTTTCACATGGGAACAATCCTCGGATAGAATCCAATGTGGAGGTAGAATCCTCATTTCAGCCATGGGTCCCTGGAGGAGAAGGACAGTTCTTTCCCACAGAAAGGAAAGCAAGGAACTCCAGCGTTTCAGGGCCAGAGGAGAAGCAACCCTCAACATGCCAAGCTCAGCTGGAGCAGGCAGGTGGCCCCCAGGAGGCCAAGCCAACCACACCTGTTCCACCTTCTTTGGATCCTTGGGGCCCTGCAGCATCACAATTTTGTTCCCCTGACGCCCAGCAATAGCACAGTGGGCTCTAGAGCGGCACAAAGACCCCTTGCTTCCATGAGGCCTTGCTGTGTCCAAATGGTTGCCTTGCTTCCATGGGGCTGCAAAATAACACAATGGCCCACTGCTTCCATGAGGTCACAGAGTGTCACAATGGTCTCCATGATTCCATCAGGTCCTGCAGGGTCACAATGGCTCCTTGGTTCTATTGGGCTCCCCAGGGTCACAATGGCCCCTTGCTTCCACAAGGCCTGGCTGGGTCACACTGGCCCTTTGCTTCCATGACACCTTGCAGTGTCACAATGGCCCCTTGCTTCTATGAGGCCTGGCTGTGTCACAATGGCCCCTGGCTGCCATGAGGCCCTGCGATGTCACAATGGTCTCATTGCTTCCACGAGGCCCTGCAGTTCCACAATGGCCCTTCAGTGTCACAAGGCCTTGAAGTGTCAGAACAGTCTCAGCGGGTTCCCCAGCTGCTTCACAATGGCCTCCTTGGTTCCATGATGCCCCGTGGCGTAACAATGCTATCCTTGCTTCCACACAGTCCAAATGGCCCCGGGGCCTCAGGGAGCCCCACAGTGTCACTACGATGCCCTTGATTCCACCAGGCCCTGCCGTGCTGCAATGACCCCTTGCTTTTACAAGGCCCTGCAGTGTCACAATGGCCCCTTGGTTCTGAAGCGTGCAAGAGCCTAATACTAAGAGCAAGGCTCCAAAAAACGCTTTGTCATTATCACTGCTCAACACCTGAAGGGCTTCAAAAGTGCTTCGTCATTAGGGCTGCTTGTCAGAATCACTCTTGAACGCCTGGAAACTACGTGCCGTACGGGCCGTGCATAGCCCGCCTGGAGGCCCATAAAAAGGAAGGCAAAACTGGTGCAAAATGTGGAGGCGAAAGCAAAAGGTAGAATCCCTGCCCTTTGCCTTTCCCCCCACCACCCATCGCCTGCTGCCAGACACCCTGAGGCCTCCGGGAGCCAACGCCGCCCGCCTGGGGAGAACCCCCCAGTCCTTCACCCCCGCACTGAAATCCCAAGGGAGTTGTGCAACCCCTAGCCCTGCTCCTTCGTCCCAGGCGCACCGAGGTTCAGCTGCAAGCATTGAGCCTGCATCTCGGAGCATGGGCTGCCGCTTTCCAGCCAAACTGCTCCAGAGATGGGAAGAGGCAGATAAGACGCTTCCAACAGCAGAAAAAAAAGGCAAACACTTCTCCACTTCCCCCACCCTGTCTCAGCAGCAACAAAAGTAGCACAGTGTGGTGGTGACTTATCCTATGCTTTTTAGAGTAACCTTGGCTTTTCTAACTTTTCTCGACTTTTCTCCTTCTTTCTCTTTGCCTCTCTTACCATTAGATAAACAGATACCCATTTTTTTAGCACCAACATTTAATCTCGTTCGGTTTGAATCCGGCCTTTGGGAATATTTTGAACCTTCAAAGTTCTTTCCTTTTTCTACTCAGAGATTTCGTTTTCTTGACCCTGCTGGGTGTAAATCAGATAGTAACAAAGCGTCATAATGCTCTCCACGGTTCCATGAGGCCCCACAATGTCACAACGGACTTTTGGTTCCAGGAACTTTCGTACTGTCAGCAACAGTCGCCTTGGGTCCGCAGTGTCACAATGGACCCTTGGCTCCATGAGGCTCCGTAGCGTAACATGGACGCCTTGATTGCATGAGGTTGTGTAGTGTCACAAGGATCTCCTTGGTTCTGCGGCCCTGCTGTGTGACAATGGGCCTGTGGTTCCATGAAGTTCTGTACTGTCGACCATGATCTCCTTGCTTGCACAGTGTCATAACTGACCCTTGGTTCCATCAGGTGCTTGGCCTCCAACAGCTTCTAAGAGACCCTTATGGCCCCTCAAGGCCCCTCACAGCCCCTCATGACCCCTCAATGCCCCTCACAGCTCCCCATGGCCCCTCATGGCAGCTCACAGTCCCTCACAGCACCTCACAGTTCACGGCCCCTCATGACCCTTCACAGCCCCTAACAAACCCTCATGGCGCCTCACAGCCCTTCACAGCCCCTCACGGCCTCTCACAGCCCAAGGCGTGGGACTCCTCCCGAAGGAGAAGCGATCAGGCTCTGCTTGTTCTCCTTTACTTTTGGTCACTTCACAGTGATGAGTAAAGGAAGGCTGAAATGAAACCTATCTCCAGCACTTCCCTCTGGGATAATTGCGGGCCTGAAGCTCTGTGCTGGCGCTGGCCCAAGTGGGAACATCACTGCAGCCCCCCACAGCCTTTGCTGTCCCCCGTGTCCATTCCCTGTCCCTGAGACCTGCCCAGCTCTGCCAGCAGCAGGAGCCACAGTGCAGTGGGCCCTGTACCGGCACAGCCGGGGCTCCCGGCCAAGAGCAGCAGCAGCGCCAGCCCCTTCCCACCTGCTTGTGCCTCGGCTTCCCAAGAGGTTTTTCCCGGTCAATTTCTGGACTAGAGCAACAATCACCCACAAACAGACCTGATTCCTCAGAGCCCGGCTGTGCTGCCCCGATGCAACCTTCAGAGAAAGAAAGGAGCAGGTTCCAGCGCTGTTCCCAGCACTGTTTCACTCATCCTCAGGGGACAGCAGGAGGCTGTCGTCATCCCCGCGGCTGCCCCACCTCGCTGGCCCCTTCCTTTGCTGATGGCTCTGCGTCCTGCCTGCCTCTGCCTTGGCACACAAAGCCTTGGGCTGCTCCAGACTCCTTCTGGGGGACACGTTGCACCACTGCACTGCCCTGGGAGGGAAATTCCTTTCTCCTTGTGTCCAGTCTGGACCTCCCCAGCTGCCCTTTGCATTCATTCTTTCTTTTGCCGCCTGGCCTCTACTATGTAGAAAGGATCCACCCGCTCTGAAACCACCCTCCAAGCCCTGCCAGGACTCTCCTCCACTCTCCTCAGTCTCCACTCCACTCAACACAGAGCTCCTTTGTCCCTAGGTACTGATCATGTGCTTGAGGCCACGGGCACCTGGACAAGAAGGTCGCTTCTTTTCTACAGGAAGGAAGCCACAGAACCCCAGTGGTTTGAAGGCACATGAGAGGCAGCCACCAGAGGCCAAGGCAAGCCAGAGCTGTCTGTCCTTGCAGCTTCAGTCTGAAAGCAACCCTTGGACATATGAGGAGTTTTGCAGGTGGAATTCCATTTCAGCTGTGCGTGCCCGGACCGGAATGACAGTTCTTCTCGCCAGGAAGGAAAGGGCAGAGCCCCAGTGTTTCAAAGGCTGATCAGTGGTGGCTCAAGGAGGCCAAGGCCAGCCAGACCTGTTTGTCTTGGCAGCTTTTGTCTTGGAGCAATCCTTGCATAGACAGAATTTGGGAGGCCAAATCCCAGGTTTGGCCATGGACGTCTGGCCCAGAAGGACAGTTCTTTTCCATTGGCAGAAACGTGAGGAGCGCCAGTGTTTCAAAGGCAGATGAGAGCTGGCCCTCAGGAAGCCAAGGGAAGCTGGGACATTCCTGGCAGCTTTTGTCGGGGAGCTATTCCTTGGATCTATGGAATTTCAGAGGTGGATTCCCAATTTTGGCCATGGATGGCTGGACTTGAAAGATGGTTTTGTTCCATGGGAAGCAAAGCACAGCCCCCGCGTGTTTTGAAGGCAGATGCGAGGTGGCCCCCAAGAGGCCAAGGCCAGCGTGAGCTGTCTGTCCTGGCAGGTTTCACATGGGAACAATCCTCGGATAGAATCCAATGTGGAGGTAGAATCCTCATTTCAGCCATGGGTCCCTGGAGGAGAAGGACAGTTCTTTCCCACAGAAAGGAAAGCAAGGAACTCCAGCGTTTCAGGGCCAGAGGAGAAGCAACCCTCAACATGCCAAGCTCAGCTGGAGCAGGCAGGTGGCCCCCAGGAGGCCAAGCCAACCACACCTGTTCCACCTTCTTTGGATCCTTGGGGCCCTGCAGCATCACAATTTTGTTCCCCTGACGCCCAGCAATAGCACAGTGGGCTCTAGAGCGGCACAAAGACCCCTTGCTTCCATGAGGCCTTGCTGTGTCCAAATGGTTGCCTTGCTTCCATGGGGCTGCAAAATAACACAATGGCCCACTGCTTCCATGAGGTCACAGAGTGTCACAATGGTCTCCATGATTCCATCAGGTCCTGCAGGGTCACAATGGCTCCTTGGTTCTATTGGGCTCCCCAGGGTCACAATGGCCCCTTGCTTCCACAAGGCCTGGCTGGGTCACACTGGCCCTTTGCTTCCATGACACCTTGCAGTGTCACAATGGCCCCTTGCTTCTATGAGGCCTGGCTGTGTCACAATGGCCCCTGGCTGCCATGAGGCCCTGCGATGTCACAATGGTCTCATTGCTTCCACGAGGCCCTGCAGTTCCACAATGGCCCTTCAGTGTCACAAGGCCTTGAAGTGTCAGAACAGTCTCAGCGGGTTCCCCAGCTGCTTCACAATGGCCTCCTTGGTTCCATGATGCCCCGTGGCGTAACAATGCTATCCTTGCTTCCACACAGTCCAAATGGCCCCGGGGCCTCAGGGAGCCCCACAGTGTCACTACGATGCCCTTGATTCCACCAGGCCCTGCCGTGCTGCAATGACCCCTTGCTTTTACAAGGCCCTGCAGTGTCACAATGGCCCCTTGGTTCTGAAGCGTGCAAGAGCCTAATACTAAGAGCAAGGCTCCAAAAAACGCTTTGTCATTATCACTGCTCAACACCTGAAGGGCTTCAAAAGTGCTTCGTCATTAGGGCTGCTTGTCAGAATCACTCTTGAACGCCTGGAAACTACGTGCCGTACGGGCCGTGCATAGCCCGCCTGGAGGCCCATAAAAAGGAAGGCAAAACTGGTGCAAAATGTGGAGGCGAAAGCAAAAGGTAGAATCCCTGCCCTTTGCCTTTCCCCCCACCACCCATCGCCTGCTGCCAGACACCCTGAGGCCTCCGGGAGCCAACGCCGCCCGCCTGGGGAGAACCCCCCAGTCCTTCACCCCCGCACTGAAATCCCAAGGGAGTTGTGCAACCCCTAGCCCTGCTCCTTCGTCCCAGGCGCACCGAGGTTCAGCTGCAAGCATTGAGCCTGCATCTCGGAGCATGGGCTGCCGCTTTCCAGCCAAACTGCTCCAGAGATGGGAAGAGGCAGATAAGACGCTTCCAACAGCAGAAAAAAAAGGCAAACACTTCTCCACTTCCCCCACCCTGTCTCAGCAGCAACAAAAGTAGCACAGTGTGGTGGTGACTTATCCTATGCTTTTTAGAGTAACCTTGGCTTTTCTAACTTTTCTCGACTTTTCTCCTTCTTTCTCTTTGCCTCTCTTACCATTAGATAAACAGATACCCATTTTTTTAGCACCAACATTTAATCTCGTTCGGTTTGAATCCGGCCTTTGGGAATATTTTGAACCTTCAAAGTTCTTTCCTTTTTCTACTCAGAGATTTCGTTTTCTTGACCCTGCTGGGTGTAAATCAGATAGTAACAAAGCGTCATAATGCTCTCCACGGTTCCATGAGGCCCCACAATGTCACAACGGACTTTTGGTTCCAGGAACTTTCGTACTGTCAGCAACAGTCGCCTTGGGTCCGCAGTGTCACAATGGACCCTTGGCTCCATGAGGCTCCGTAGCGTAACATGGACGCCTTGATTGCATGAGGTTGTGTAGTGTCACAAGGATCTCCTTGGTTCTGCGGCCCTGCTGTGTGACAATGGGCCTGTGGTTCCATGAAGTTCTGTACTGTCGACCATGATCTCCTTGCTTGCACAGTGTCATAACTGACCCTTGGTTCCATCAGGTGCTTGGCCTCCAACAGCTTCTAAGAGACCCTTATGGCCCCTCAAGGCCCCTCACAGCCCCTCATGACCCCTCAATGCCCCTCACAGCTCCCCATGGCCCCTCATGGCAGCTCACAGTCCCTCACAGCACCTCACAGTTCACGGCCCCTCATGACCCTTCACAGCCCCTAACAAACCCTCATGGCGCCTCACAGCCCTTCACAGCCCCTCACGGCCTCTCACAGCCCAAGGCGTGGGACTCCTCCCGAAGGAGAAGCGATCAGGCTCTGCTTGTTCTCCTTTACTTTTGGTCACTTCACAGTGATGAGTAAAGGAAGGCTGAAATGAAACCTATCTCCAGCACTTCCCTCTGGGATAATTGCGGGCCTGAAGCTCTGTGCTGGCGCTGGCCCAAGTGGGAACATCACTGCAGCCCCCCACAGCCTTTGCTGTCCCCCGTGTCCATTCCCTGTCCCTGAGACCTGCCCAGCTCTGCCAGCAGCAGGAGCCACAGTGCAGTGGGCCCTGTACCGGCACAGCCGGGGCTCCCGGCCAAGAGCAGCAGCAGCGCCAGCCCC
The DNA here is from genome assembly GCF_965178545.1 of Coloeus monedula. Lineage (NCBI taxonomy): Eukaryota > Metazoa > Chordata > Aves > Passeriformes > Corvidae > Coloeus > Coloeus monedula. Next base: position 2,497,754 of record NC_138814.1, on the reverse strand, counting down.
TTCCCACCTGCTTGTGCCTCGGCTTCCCAAGAGGTTTTTCCCGGTCAATTTCTGGACTAGAGCAACAATCACCCACAAACAGACCTGATTCCTCAGAGCCCGGCTGTGCTGCCCCGATGCAACCTTCAGAGAAAGAAAGGAGCAGGTTCCAGCGCTGTTCCCAGCACTGTTTCACTCATCCTCAGGGGACAGCAGGAGGCTGTCGTCATCCCCGCGGCTGCCCCACCTCGCTGGCCCCTTCCTTTGCTGATGGCTCTGCGTCCTGCCTGCCTCTGCCTTGGCACACAAAGCCTTGGGCTGCTCCAGACTCCTTCTGGGGGACACGTTGCACCACTGCACTGCCCTGGGAGGGAAATTCCTTTCTCCTTGTGTCCAGTCTGGACCTCCCCAGCTGCCCTTTGCATTCATTCTTTCTTTTGCCGCCTGGCCTCTACTATGTAGAAAGGATCCACCCGCTCTGAAACCACCCTCCAAGCCCTGCCAGGACTCTCCTCCACTCTCCTCAGTCTCCACTCCACTCAACACAGAGCTCCTTTGTCCCTAGGTACTGATCATGTGCTTGAGGCCACGGGCACCTGGACAAGAAGGTCGCTTCTTTTCTACAGGAAGGAAACCACAGAACCCCAGTGGTTTGAAGGCACATGAGAGGCAGCCACCAGAGGCCAAGGCAAGCCAGAGCTGTCTGTCCTTGCAGCTTCGGTCTGAAAGCAACCCTTGGACATATGAGGAGTTTTGCAGGTGGAATTCCATTTCAGCTGTGCGTGCCCGGACCGGAATGACAGTTCTTCTCGCCAGGAAGGAAAGGGCAGAGCCCCAGTGTTTCAAAGGCTGATCAGTGGTGGCTCAAGGAGGCCAAGGCCAGCCAGACCTGTTTGTCTTGGCAGCTTTTGTCTTGGAGCAATCCTTGCATAGACAGAATTTGGGAGGCCAAATCCCAGGTTTGGCCATGGACGTCTGGCCCAGAAGGACAGTTCTTTTCCATTGGCAGAAACGTGAGGAGCGCCAGTGTTTCAAAGGCAGATGAGAGCTGGCCCTCAGGAAGCCAAGGGAAGCTGGGACATTCCTGGCAGCTTTTGTCGGGGAGCTATTCCTTGGATCTATGGAATTTCAGAGGTGGATTCCCAATTTTGGCCATGGATGGCTGGACTTGAAAGATGGTTTTGTTCCATGGGAAGCAAAGCACAGCCCCCGCGTGTTTTGAAGGCAGATGCGAGGTGGCCCCCAAGAGGCCAAGGCCAGCGTGAGCTGTCTGTCCTGGCAGGTTTCACATGGGAACAATCCTCGGATAGAATCCAATGTGGAGGTAGAATCCTCATTTCAGCCATGGGTCCCTGGAGGAGAAGGACAGTTCTTTCCCACAGAAAGGAAAGCAAGGAACTCCAGCGTTTCAGGGCCAGAGGAGAAGCAACCCTCAACATGCCAAGCTCAGCTGGAGCAGGCAGGTGGCCCCCAGGAGGCCAAGCCAACCACACCTGTTCCACCTTCTTTGGATCCTTGGGGCCCTGCAGCATCACAATTTTGTTCCCCTGACGCCCAGCAATAGCACAGTGGGCTCTAGAGCGGCACAAAGACCCCTTGCTTCCATGAGGCCTTGCTGTGTCCAAATGGTTGCCTTGCTTCCATGGGGCTGCAAAATAACACAATGGCCCACTGCTTCCATGAGGTCACAGAGTGTCACAATGGTCTCCATGATTCCATCAGGTCCTGCAGGGTCACAATGGCTCCTTGGTTCTATTGGGCTCCCCAGGATCACAATGGCCCCTTGCTTCCACAAGGCCTGGCTGGGTCACACTGGCCCTTTGCTTCCATGACACCTTGCAGTGTCACAATGGCCCCTTGCTTCTATGAGGCCTGGCTGTGTCACAATGGCCCCTGGCTGCCATGAGGCCCTGCGATGTCACAATGGTCTCATTGCTTCCACGAGGCCCTGCAGTTCCACAATGGCCCTTCAGTGTCACAAGGCCTTGAAGTGTCAGAACAGTCTCAGCGGGTTCCCCAGCTGCTTCACAATGGCCTCCTTGGTTCCATGATGCCCCGTGGCGTAACAATGCTATCCTTGCTTCCACACAGTCCAAATGGCCCCGGGGCCTCAGGGAGCCCCACAGTGTCACTACGATGCCCTTGATTCCACCAGGCCCTGCCGTGCTGCAATGACCCCTTGCTTTTACAAGGCCCTGCAGTGTCACAATGGCCCCTTGGTTCTGAAGCGTGCAAGAGCCTAATACTAAGAGCAAGGCTCCAAAAAACGCTTTGTCATTATCACTGCTCAACACCTGAAGGGCTTCAAAAGTGCTTCGTCATTAGGGCTGCTTGTCAGAATCACTCTTGAACGCCTGGAAACTACGTGCCGTACGGGCCGTGCATAGCCCGCCTGGAGGCCCATAAAAAGGAAGGCAAAACTGGTGCAAAATGTGGAGGCGAAAGCGAAAGGTAGAATCCCTGCCCTTTGCCTTTCCCCCCACCACCCATCGCCTGCTGCCAGACACCCTGAGGCCTCCGGGAGCCAACGCCGCCCGCCTGGGGAGAACCCCCCAGTCCTTCACCCCCGCACTGAAATCCCGAGGGAGTTGTGCAACCCCTAGCCCTGCTCCTTCGTCCCAGGCGCACCGAGGTTCAGCTGCAAGCATTGAGCCTGCATCTCGGAGCATGGGCTGCCGCTTTCCAGCCAAACTGCTCCAGAGATGGGAAGAGGCAGATAAGACGCTTCCAACAGCAGAAAAAAAAAGGCAAACACTTCTCCACTTCCCCCACCCTGTCTCAGCAGCAACAAAAGTAGCACAGTGTGGTGGTGACTTATCCTATGCTTTTTAGAGTAACCTTGGCTTTTCTAACTTTTCTCGACTTTTCTCCTTCTTTCTCTTTGCCTCTCTTACCATTAGATAAACAGATACCCATTTTTTTGGCACCAACATTTAATCTCGTTCGGTTTGAATCCGGCCTTTGGGAATATTTTGAACCTTCAAAGTTCTTTCCTTTTTCTACTCAGAGATTTCGTTTTCTTTACCCTGCTGGGTGTCAATCAGATAGTAACAAAGCGTCATAATGCTCTCCACGGTTCCATGAGGCCCCACAATGTCACAACGGACTTTTGGTTCCAGGAACTTTCGTACTGTCAGCAACAGTCGCCTTGGGTCCGCAGTGTCACAATGGACCCTTGGCTCCATGAGGTTCCGTAGCGTAACATGGACGCCTTGATTGCATGAGGTTGTGTAGTGTCACAAGGATCTCCTTGGTTCTGCGGCCCTGCTGTGTGACAATGGGCCTGTGGTTCCATGAAGTTCTGTACTGTCGACCATGATCTCCTTGCTTGCACAGTGTCATAACTGACCCTTGGTTCCATCAGGTGCTTGGCCTCCAACAGCTTCTAAGAGACCCTTATGGCCCCTCAAGGCCCCTCACAGCCCCTCATGACCCCTCAATGCCCCTCACAGCTCCCCATGGCCCCTCATGGCAGCTCACAGTCCCTCACAGCACCTCACAGTTCACGGCCCCTCATGACCCTTCACAGCCCCTAACAAACCCTCATGGCGCCTCACAGCCCTTCACAGCCCCTCACGGCCTCTCACAGCCCAAGGCGTGGGACTCCTCCCGAAGGAGAAGCGATCAGGCTCTGCTTGTTCTCCTTTACTTTTGGTCACTTCACAGTGATGAGTAAAGGAAGGCTGAAATGAAACCTATCTCCAGCACTTCCCTCTGGGATAATTGCGGGCCTGAAGCTCTGTGCTGGCGCTGGCCCAAGTGGGAACATCACTGCAGCCCCCCACAGCCTTTGCTGTCCCCCGTGTCCATTCCCTGTCCCTGAGACCTGCCCAGCTCTGCCAGCAGCAGGAGCCACAGTGCAGTGGGCCCTGTACCGGCACAGCCGGGGCTCCCGGCCAAGAGCAGCAGCAGCGCCAGCCCCTTCCCACCTGCTTGTGCCTCGGCTTCCCAAGAGGTTTTTCCCGGTCAATTTCTGGACTAGAGCAACAATCACCCACAAACAGACCTGATTCCTCAGAGCCCGGCTGTGCTGCCCCGATGCAACCTTCAGAGAAAGAAAGGAGCAGGTTCCAGCGCTGTTCCCAGCACTGTTTCACTCATCCTCAGGGGACAGCAGGAGGCTGTCGTCATCCCCGCGGCTGCCCCACCTCGCTGGCCCCTTCCTTTGCTGATGGCTCTGCGTCCTGCCTGCCTCTGCCTTGGCACACAAAGCCTCGGGCTGCTCCAGACTCCTTCTGGGGGACACGTTGCACCACTGCACTGCCCTGGGAGGGAAATTCCTTTCTCCTTGTGTCCAGTCTGGACCTCCCCAGCTGCCCTTTGCATTCATTCTTTCTTTTGCCGCCTGGCCTCTACTATGTAGAAAGGATCCACCCGCTCTGAAACCACCCTCCAAGCCCTGCCAGGACTCTCCTCCACTCTCCTCAGTCTCCACTCCACTCAACACAGAGCTCCTTTGTCCCTAGGTACTGATCATGTGCTTGAGGCCACGGGCACCTGGACAAGAAGGTCGCTTCTTTTCTACAGGAAGGAAACCACAGAACCCCAGTGGTTTGAAGGCACATGAGAGGCAGCCACCAGAGGCCAAGGCAAGCCAGAGCTGTCTGTCCTTGCAGCTTCGGTCTGAAAGCAACCCTTGGACATATGAGGAGTTTTGCAGGTGGAATTCCATTTCAGCTGTGCGTGCCCGGACCGGAATGACAGTTCTTCTCGCCAGGAAGGAAAGGGCAGAGCCCCAGTGTTTCAAAGGCTGATCAGTGGTGGCTCAAGGAGGCCAAGGCCAGCCAGACCTGTTTGTCTTGGCAGCTTTTGTCTTGGAGCAATCCTTGCATAGACAGAATTTGGGAGGCCAAATCCCAGGTTTGTCCATGGACGTCTGGCCCAGAAGGACAGTTCTTTTCCATTGGCAGAAACGTGAGGAGCGCCAGTGTTTCAAAGGCAGATGAGAGCTGGCCCTCAGGAAGCCAAGGGAAGCTGGGACATTCCTGGCAGCTTTTGTCGGGGAGCTATTCCTTGGATCTATGGAATTTCAGAGGTGGATTCCCAATTTTGGCCATGGATGGCTGGACTTGAAAGATGGTTTTGTTCCATGGGAAGCAAAGCACAGCCCCCGCGTGTTTTGAAGGCAGATGCGAGGTGGCCCCCAAGAGGCCAAGGCCAGCGTGAGCTGTCTGTCCTGGCAGGTTTCACATGGGAACAATCCTCGGATAGAATCCAATGTGGAGGTAGAATCCTCATTTCAGCCATGGGTCCCTGGAGGAGAAGGACAGTTCTTTCCCACAGAAAGGAAAGCAAGGAACTCCAGCGTTTCAGGGCCAGAGGAGAAGCAACCCTCAACATGCCAAGCTCAGCTGGAGCAGGCAGGTGGCCCCCAGGAGGCCAAGCCAACCACACCTGTTCCACCTTCTTTGGATCCTTGGGGCCCTGCAGCATCACAATTTTGTTCCCCTGACGCCCAGCAATAGCACAGTGGGCTCTAGAGCGGCACAAAGACCCCTTGCTTCCATGAGGCCTTGCTGTGTCCAAATGGTTGCCTTGCTTCCATGGGGCTGCAAAATAACACAATGGCCCACTGCTTCCATGAGGTCACAGAGTGTCACAATGGTCTCCATGATTCCATCAGGTCCTGCAGGGTCACAATGGCTCCTTGGTTCTATTGGGCTCCCCAGGGTCACAATGGCCCCTTGCTTCCACAAGGCCTGGCTGGGTCACACTGGCCCTTTGCTTCCATGACACCTTGCAGTGTCACAATGGCCCCTTGCTTCTATGAGGCCTGGCTGTGTCACAATGGCCCCTGGCTGCCATGAGGCCCTGCGATGTCACAATGGTCTCATTGCTTCCACGAGGCCCTGCAGTTCCACAATGGCCCTTCAGTGTCACAAGGCCTTGAAGTGTCAGAACAGTCTCAGCGGGTTCCCCAGCTGCTTCACAATGGCCTCCTTGGTTCCATGATGCCCCGTGGCGTAACAATGCTATCCTTGCTTCCACACAGTCCAAATGGCCCCGGGGCCTCAGGGAGCCCCACAGTGTCACTACGATGCCCTTGATTCCACCAGGCCCTGCCGTGCTGCAATGACCCCTTGCTTTTACAAGGCCCTGCAGTGTCACAATGGCCCCTTGGTTCTGAAGCGTGCAAGAGCTTAATACTAAGAGCAAGGCTCCAAAAAACGCTTTGTCATTATCACTGCTCAACACCTGAAGGGCTTCAAAAGTGCTTCGTCATTAGGGCTGCTTGTCAGAATCACTCTTGAACGCCTGGAAACTACGTGCCGTACGGGCCGTGCATAGCCCGCCTGGAGGCCCATAAAAAGGAAGGCAAAACTGGTGCAAAATGTGGAGGCGAAAGCGAAAGGTAGAATCCCTGCCCTTTGCCTTTCCCCCCACCACCCATCGCCTGCTGCCAGACACCCTGAGGCCTCCGGGAGCCAACGCCGCCCGCCTGGGGAGAACCCCCCAGTCCTTCACCCCCGCACTGAAATCCCGAGGGAGTTGTGCAACCCCTAGCCCTGCTCCTTCGTCCCAGGCGCACCGAGGTTCAGCTGCAAGCATTGAGCCTGCATCTCGGAGCATGGGCTGCCGCTTTCCAGCCAAACTGCTCCAGAGATGGGAAGAGGCAGATAAGACGCTTCCAACAGCAGAAAAAAAAAGGCAAACACTTCTCCACTTCCCCCACCCTGTCTCAGCAGCAACAAAAGTAGCACAGTGTGGTGGTGACTTATCCTATGCTTTTTAGAGTAACCTTGGCTTTTCTAACTTTTCTCGACTTTTCTCCTTCTTTCTCTTTGCCTCTCTTACCATTAGATAAACAGATACCCATTTTTTTGGCACCAACATTTAATCTCGTTCGGTTTGAATCCGGCCTTTGGGAATATTTTGAACCTTCAAAGTTCTTTCCTTTTTCTACTCAGAGATTTCGTTTTCTTTACCCTGCTGGGTGTAAATCAGATAGTAACAAAGCGTCATAATGCTCTCCACGGTTCCATGAGGCCCCACAATGTCACAACGGACTTTTGGTTCCAGGAACTTTCGTACTGTCAGCAACAGTCGCCTTGGGTCCGCAGTGTCACAATGGACCCTTGGCTCCATGAGGCTCCGTAGCGTAACATGGACGCCTTGATTGCATGAGGTTGTGTAGTGTCACAAGGATCTCCTTGGTTCTGCGGCCCTGCTGTGTGACAATGGGCCTGTGGTTCCATGAAGTTCTGTACTGTCGACCATGATCTCCTTGCTTGCACAGTGTCATAACTGACCCTTGGTTCCATCAGGTGCTTGGCCTCCAACAGCTTCTAAGAGACCCTTATGGCCCCTCAAGGCCCCTCACAGCCCCTCATGACCCCTCAATGCCCCTCACAGCTCCCCATGGCCCCTCATGGCAGCTCACAGTCCCTCACAGCACCTCACAGTTCACGGCCCCTCATGACCCTTCACAGCCCCTAACAAACCCTCATGGCGCCTCACAGCCCTTCACAGCCCCTCACGGCCTCTCACAGCCCAAGGCGTGGGACTCCTCCCGAAGGAGAAGCGATCAGGCTCTGCTTGTTCTCCTTTACTTTTGGTCACTTCACAGTGATGAGTAAAGGAAGGCTGAAATGAAACCTATCTCCAGCACTTCCCTCTGGGATAATTGCGGGCCTGAAGCTCTGTGCTGGCGCTGGCCCAAGTGGGAACATCACTGCAGCCCCCCACAGCCTTTGCTGTCCCCCGTGTCCATTCCCTGTCCCTGAGACCTGCCCAGCTCTGCCAGCAGCAGGAGCCACAGTGCAGTGGGCCCTGTACCGGCACAGCCGGGGCTCCCGGCCAAGAGCAGCAGCAGCGCCAGCCCCTTCCCACCTGCTTGTGCCTCGGCTTCCCAAGAGGTTTTTCCCGGTCAATTTCTGGACTAGAGCAACAATCACCCACAAACAGACCTGATTCCTCAGAGCCCGGCTGTGCTGCCCCGATGCAACCTTCAGAGAAAGAAAGGAGCAGGTTCCAGCGCTGTTCCCAGCACTGTTTCACTCATCCTCAGGGGACAGCAGGAGGCTGTCGTCATCCCCGCGGCTGCCCCACCTCGCTGGCCCCTTCCTTTGCTGATGGCTCTGCGTCCTGCCTGCCTCTGCCTTGGCACACAAAGCCTTGGGCTGCTCCAGACTCCTTCTGGGGGACACGTTGCACCACTGCACTGCCCTGGGAGGGAAATTCCTTTCTCCTTGTGTCCAGTCTGGACCTCCCCAGCTGCCCTTTGCATTCATTCTTTCTTTTGCCGCCTGCTCTCTACTATGTAGAAAGGATCCACCCGCTCTGAAACCACCCTCCAAGCCCTGCCAGGACTCTCCTCCACTCTCCTCAGTCTCCACTCCACTCAACACAGAGCTCCTTTGTCCCTAGGTACTGATCATGTGCTTGAGGCCACGGGCACCTGGACAAGAAGGTCGCTTCTTTTCTACAGGAAGGAAACCACAGAACCCCAGTGGTTTGAAGGCACATGAGAGGCAGCCACCAGAGGCCAAGGCAAGCCAGAGCTGTCTGTCCTTGCAGCTTCGGTCTGAAAGCAACCCTTGGACATATGAGGAGTTTTGCAGGTGGAATTCCATTTCAGCTGTGCGTGCCCGGACCGGAATGACAGTTCTTCTCGCCAGGAAGGAAAGGGCAGAGCCCCAGTGTTTCAAAGGCTGATCAGTGGTGGCTCAAGGAGGCCAAGGCCAGCCAGACCTGTTTGTCTTGGCAGCTTTTGTCTTGGAGCCATCCTTGCATAGACAGAATTTGGGAGGCCAAATCCCAGGTTTGGCCATGGACGTCTGGCCCAGAAGGACAGTTCTTTTCCATTGGCAGAAACGTGAGGAGCGCCATTGTTTCAAAGGCAGATGAGAGCTGGCCCTCAGGAAGCCAAGGGAAGCTGGGACATTCCTGGCAGCTTTTGTCGGGGAGCTATTCCTTGGATCTATGGAATTTCAGAGGTGGATTCCCAATTTTGGCCATGGATGGCTGGACTTGAAAGATGGTTTTGTTCCATGGGAAGCAAAGCACAGCCCCCGCGTGTTTTGAAGGCAGATGCGAGGTGGCCCCCAAGAGGCCAAGGCCAGCGTGAGCTGTCTGTCCTGGCAGGTTTCACATGGGAACAATCCTCGGATAGAATCCAATGTGGAGGTAGAATCCTCATTTCAGCCATGGGTCCCTGGAGGAGAAGGACAGTTCTTTCCCACAGAAAGGAAAGCAAGGAACTCCAGCGTTTCAGGGCCAGAGGAGAAGCAACCCTCAACATGCCAAGCTCAGCTGGAGCAGGCAGGTGGCCCCCAGGAGGCCAAGCCAACCACACCTGTTCCACCTTCTTTGGATCCTTGGGGCCCTGCAGCATCACAATTTTGTTCCCCTGACGCCCAGCAATAGCACAGTGGGCTCTAGAGCGGCACAAAGACCCCTTGCTTCCATGAGGCCTTGCTGTGTCCAAATGGTTGCCTTGCTTCCATGGGGCTGCAAAATAACACAATGGCCCACTGCTTCCATGAGGTCACAGAGTGTCACAATGGTCTCCATGATTCCATCAGGTCCTGCAGGGTCACAATGGCTCCTTGGTTCTATTGGGCTCCCCAGGGTCACAATGGCTCCTTGCTTCCACAAGGCCTGGCTGGGTCACACTGGCCCTTTGCTTCCATGACACCTTGCAGTGTCACAATGGCCCCTTGCTTCTATGAGGCCTGGCTGTGTCACAGTGGCCCCTGGCTGCCATGAGGCCCTGCGATGTCACAATGGTCTCATTGCTTCCACGAGGCCCTGCAGTTCCACAATGGCCCTTCAGTGTCACAAGGCCTTGAAGTGTCAGAACAGTCTCAGCGGGTTCCCCAGCTGCTTCACAATGGCCTCCTTGGTTCCATGATGCCCCGTGGCGTAACAATGCTATCCTTGCTTCCACACAGTCCAAATGGCCCCGGGGCCTCAGGGAGCCCCACAGTGTCACTACGATGCCCTTGATTCCACCAGGCCCTGCCGTGCTGCAATGACCCCTTGCTTTTACAAGGCCCTGCAGTGTCACAATGGCCCCTTGGTTCTGAAGCGTGCAAGAGCTTAATACTAAGAGCAAGGCTCCAAAAAACGCTTTGTCATTATCACTGCTCAACACCTGAAGGGCTTCAAAAGTGCTTCGTCATTAGGGCTGCTTGTCAGAATCACTCTTGAACGCCTGGAAACTACGTGCCGTACGGGCCGTGCATAGCCCGCCTGGAGGCCCATAAAAAGGAAGGCAAAACTGGTGCAAAATGTGGAGGCGAAAGCGAAAGGTAGAATCCCTGCCCTTTGCCTTTCCCCCCACCACCCATCGCCTGCTGCCAGACACCCTGAGGCCTCCGGGAGCCAACGCCGCCCGCCTGGGGAGAACCCCCCAGTCCTTCACCCCCGCACTGAAATCCCGAGGGAGTTGTGCAACCCCTAGCCCTGCTCCTTCGTCCCAGGCGCACCGAGGTTCAGCTGCAAGCATTGAGCCTGCATCTCGGAGCATGGGCTGCCGCTTTCCAGCCAAACTGCTCCAGAGATGGGAAGAGGCAGATAAGACGCTTCCAACAGCAGAAAAAAAAAGGCAAACACTTCTCCACTTCCCCCACCCTGTCTCAGCAGCAACAAAAGTAGCACAGTGTGGTGGTGACTTATCCTATGCTTTTTAGAGTAACCTTGGCTTTTCTAACTTTTCTCGACTTTTCTCCTTCTTTCTCTTTGCCTCTCTTACCATTAGATAAACAGATACCCATTTTTTTGGCACCAACATTTAATCTCGTTCGGTTTGAATCCGGCCTTTGGGAATATTTTGAACCTTCAAAGTTCTTTCCTTTTTCTACTCAGAGATTTCGTTTTCTTTACCCTGCTGGGTGTAAATCAGATAGTAACAAAGCGTCATAATGCTCTCCACGGTTCCATGAGGCCCCACAATGTCACAACGGACTTTTGGTTCCAGGAACTTTCGTACTGTCAGCAACAGTCGCCTTGGGTCCGCAGTGTCACAATGGACCCTTGGCTCCATGAGGCTCCGTAGCGTAACATGGACGCCTTGATTGCATGAGGTTGTGTAGTGTCACAAGGATCTCCTTGGTTCTGCGGCCCTGCTGTGTGACAATGGGCCTGTGGTTCCATGAAGTTCTGTACTGTCGACCATGATCTCCTTGCTTGCACAGTGTCATAACTGACCCTTGGTTCCATCAGGTGCTTGGCCTCCAACAGCTTCTAAGAGACCCTTATGGCCCCTCAAGGCCCCTCACAGCCCCTCATGACCCCTCAATGCCCCTCACAGCTCCCCATGGCCCCTCATGGCAGCTCACAGTCCCTCACAGCACCTCACAGTTCACGGCCCCTCATGACCCTTCACAGCCCCTAACAAACCCTCATGGCGCCTCACAGCCCTTCACAGCCCCTCACGGCCTCTCACAGCCCAAGGCGTGGGACTCCTCCCGAAGGAGAAGCGATCAGGCTCTGCTTGTTCTCCTTTACTTTTGGTCACTTCACAGTGATGAGTAAAGGAAGGCTGAAATGAAACCTATCTCCAGCACTTCCCTCTGGGATAATTGCGGGCCTGAAGCTCTGTGCTGGCGCTGGCCCAAGTGGGAACATCACTGCAGCCCCCCACAGCCTTTGCTGTCCCCCGTGTCCATTCCCTGTCCCTGAGACCTGCCCAGCTCTGCCAGCAGCAGGAGCCACAGTGCAGTGGGCCCTGTACCGGCACAGCCGGGGCTCCCGGCCAAGAGCAGCAGCAGCGCCAGCCCCTTCCCACCTGCTTGTGCCTCGGCTTCCCAAGAGGTTTTTCCCGGTCAATTTCTGGACTAGAGCAACAATCACCCACAAACAGACCTGATTCCTCAGAGCCCGGCTGTGCTGCCCCGATGCAACCTTCAGAGAAAGAAAGGAGCAGGTTCCAGCGCTGTTCCCAGCACTGTTTCACTCATCCTCAGGGGACAGCAGGAGGCTGTCGTCATCCCCGCGGCTGCCCCACCTCGCTGGCCCCTTCCTTTGCTGATGGCTCTGCGTCCTGCCTGCCTCTGCCTTGGCACACAAAGCCTTGGGCTGCTCCAGACTCCTTCTGGGGGACACGTTGCACCACTGCACTGCCCTGGGAGGGAAATTCCTTTCTCCTTGTGTCCAGTCTGGACCTCCCCAGCTGCCCTTTGCATTCATTCTTTCTTTTGCCGCCTGGCCTCTACTATGTAGAAAGGATCCACCCGCTCTGAAACCACCCTCCAAGCCCTGCCAGGACTCTCCTCCACTCTCCTCAGTCTCCACTCCACTCAACACAGAGCTCCTTTGTCCCTAGGTACTGATCATGTGCTTGAGGCCACGGGCACCTGGACAAGAAGGTCGCTTCTTTTCTACAGGAAGGAAACCACAGAACCCCAGTGGTTTGAAGGCACATGAGAGGCAGCCACCAGAGGCCAAGGCAAGCCAGAGCTGTCTGTCCTTGCAGCTTCAGTCTGAAAGCAACCCTTGGACATATGAGGAGTTTTGCAGGTGGAATTCCATTTCAGCTGTGCGTGCCCGGACCGGAATGACAGTTCTTCTCGCCAGGAAGGAAAGGGCAGAGCCCCAGTGTTTCAAAGGCTGATCAGTGGTGGCTCAAGGAGGCCAAGGCCAGCCAGACCTGTTTGTCTTGGCAGCTTTTGTCTTGGAGCAATCCTTGCATAGACAGAATTTGGGAGGCCAAATCCCAGGTTTGGCCATGGACGTCTGGCCCAGAAGGACAGTTCTTTTCCATTGGCAGAAACGTGAGGAGCGCCAGTGTTTCAAAGGCAGATGAGAGCTGGCCCTCAGGAAGCCAAGGGAAGCTGGGACATTCCTGGCAGCTTTTGTCGGGGAGCTATTCCTTGGATCTATGGAATTTCAGAGGTGGATTCCCAATTTTGGCCATGGATGGCTGGACTTGAAAGATGGTTTTGTTCCATGGGAAGCAAAGCACAGCCCCCGCGTGTTTTGAAGGCAGATGCGAGGTGGCCCCCAAGAGGCCAAGGCCAGCGTGAGCTGTCTGTCCTGGCAGGTTTCACATGGGAACAATCCTCGGATAGAATCCAATGTGGAGGTAGAATCCTCATTTCAGCCATGGGTCCCTGGAGGAGAAGGACAGTTCTTTCCCACAGAAAGGAAAGCAAGGAACTCCAGCGTTTCAGGGCCAGAGGAGAAGCAACCCTCAACATGCCAAGCTCAGCTGGAGCAGGCAGGTGGCCCCCAGGAGGCCAAGCCAACCACACCTGTTCCACCTTCTTTGGATCCTTGGGGCCCTGCAGCATCACAATTTTGTTCCCCTGACGCCCAGCAATAGCACAGTGGGCTCTAGAGCGGCACAAAGACCCCTTGCTTCCATGAGGCCTTGCTGTGTCCAAATGGTTGCCTTGCTTCCATGGGGCTGCAAAATAACACAATGGCCCACTGCTTCCATGAGGTCACAGAGTGTCACAATGGTCTCCATGATTCCATCAGGTCCTGCAGGGTCACAATGGCTCCTTGGTTCTATTGGGCTCCCCAGGGTCACAATGGCCCCTTGCTTCCACAAGGCCTGGCTGGGTCACACTGGCCCTTTGCTTCCATGACACCTTGCAGTGTCACAATGGCCCCTTGCTTCTATGAGGCCTGGCTGTGTCACAATGGCCCCTGGCTGCCATGAGGCCCTGCGATGTCACAATGGTCTCATTGCTTCCACGAGGCCCTGCAGTTCCACAATGGCCCTTCAGTGTCACAAGGCCTTGATGTGTCAGAACAGTCTCAGCGGGTTCCCCAGCTGCTTCACAATGGCCTCCTTGGTTCCATGATGCCCTGTGGCGTAACAATGCTATCCTTGCTTCCACACAGTCCAAATGGCCCCGGGGCCTCAGGGAGCCCCACAGTGTCACTACGATGCCCTTGATTCCACCAGGCCCTGCCGTGCTGCAATGACCCCTTGCTTTTACAAGGCCCTGCAGTGTCACAATGGCCCCTTGGTTCTGAAGCGTGCAAGAGCCTAATACTAAGAGCAAGGCTCCAAAAAACGCTTTGTCATTATCACTGCTCAACACCTGAAGGGCTTCAAAAGTGCTTCGTCATTAGGGCTGCTTGTCAGAATCACTCTTGAACGCCTGGAAACTACGTGCCGTACGGGCCGTGCATAGCCCGCCTGGAGGCCCATAAAAAGGAAGGCAAAACTGGTGCAAAATGTGGAGGCGAAAGCAAAAGGTAGAATCCCTGCCCTTTGCCTTTCCCCCCACCACCCATCGCCTGCTGCCAGACACCCTGAGGCCTCCGGGAGCCAACGCCGCCCGCCTGGGGAGAACCCCCCAGTCCTTCACCCCCGCACTGAAATCCCAAGGGAGTTGTGCAACCCCTAGCCCTGCTCCTTCGTCCCAGGCGCACCGAGGTTCAGCTGCAAGCATTGAGCCTGCATCTCGGAGCATGGGCTGCCGCTTTCCAGCCAAACTGCTCCAGAGATGGGAAGAGGCAGATAAGACGCTTCCAACAGCAGAAAAAAAAGGCAAACACTTCTCCACTTCCCCCACCCTGTCTCAGCAGCAACAAAAGTAGCACAGTGTGGTGGTGACTTATCCTATGCTTTTTAGAGTAACCTTGGCTTTTCTAACTTTTCTCGACTTTTCTCCTTCTTTCTCTTTGCCTCTCTTACCATTAGATAAACAGATACCCATTTTTTTAGCACCAACATTTAATCTCGTTCGGTTTGAATCCGGCCTTTGGGAATATTTTGAACCTTCAAAGTTCTTTCCTTTTTCTACTCAGAGATTTCGTTTTCTTTACCCTGCTGGGTGTAAATCAGATAGTAACAAAGCGTCATAATGCTCTCCACGGTTCCATGAGGCCCCACAATGTCACAACGGACTTTTGGTTCCAGGAACTTTCGTACTGTCAGCAACAGTCGCCTTGGGTCCGCAGTGTCACAATGGACCCTTGGCTCCATGAGGCTCCGTAGCGTAACATGGACGCCTTGATTGCATGAGGTTGTGTAGTGTCACAAGGATCTCCTTGGTTCTGCGGCCCTGCTGTGTGACAATGGGCCTGTGGTTCCATGAAGTTCTGTACTGTCGACCATGATCTCCTTGCTTGCACAGTGTCATAACTGACCCTTGGTTCCATCAGGTGCTTGGCCTCCAACAGCTTCTAAGAGACCCTTATGGCCCCTCAAGGCCCCTCACAGCCCCTCATGACCCCTCAATGCCCCTCACAGCTCCCCATGGCCCCTCATGGCAGCTCACAGTCCCTCACAGCACCTCACAGTTCACGGCCCCTCATGACCCTTCACAGCCCCTAACAAACCCTCATGGCGCCTCACAGCCCTTCACAGCCCCTCACGGCCTCTCACAGCCCAAGGCGTGGGACTCCTCCCGAAGGAGAAGCGATCAGGCTCTGCTTGTTCTCCTTTACTTTTGGTCACTTCACAGTGATGAGTAAAGGAAGGCTGAAATGAAACCTATCTCCAGCACTTCCCTCTGGGATAATTGCGGGCCTGAAGCTCTGTGCTGGCGCTGGCCCAAGTGGGAACATCACTGCAGCCCCCCACAGCCTTTGCTGTCCCCCGTGTCCATTCCCTGTCCCTGAGACCTGCCCAGCTCTGCCAGCAGCAGGAGCCACAGTGCAGTGGGCCCTGTACCGGCACAGCCGGGGCTCCCGGCCAAGAGCAGCAGCAGCGCCAGCCCCTTCCCACCTGCTTGTGCCTCGGCTTCCCAAGAGGTTTTTCCCGGTCAATTTCTGGACTAGAGCAACAATCACCCACAAACAGACCTGATTCCTCAGAGCCCGGCTGTGCTGCCCCGATGCAACCTTCAGAGAAAGAAAGGAGCAGGTTCCAGCGCTGTTCCCAGCACTGTTTCACTCATCCTCAGGGGACAGCAGGAGGCTGTCGTCATCCCCGCGGCTGCCCCACCTCGCTGGCCCCTTCCTTTGCTGATGGCTCTGCGTCCTGCCTGCCTCTGCCTTGGCACACAAAGCCTTGGGCTGCTCCAGACTCCTTCTGGGGGACACGTTGCACCACTGCACTGCCCTGGGAGGGAAATTCCTTTCTCCTTGTGTCCAGTCTGGACCTCCCCAGCTGCCCTTTGCATTCATTCTTTCTTTTGCCGCCTGGCCTCTACTATGTAGAAAGGATCCACCCGCTCTGAAACCACCCTCCAAGCCCTGCCAGGACTCTCCTCCACTCTCCTCAGTCTCCACTCCACTCAACACAGAGCTCCTTTGTCCCTAGGTACTGATCATGTGCTTGAGGCCACGGGCACCTGGACAAGAAGGTCGCTTCTTTTCTACAGGAAGGAAACCACAGAACCCCAGTGGTTTGAAGGCACATGAGAGGCAGCCACCAGAGGCCAAGGCAAGCCAGAGCTGTCTGTCCTTGCAGCTTCAGTCTGAAAGCAACCCTTGGACATATGAGGAGTTTTGCAGGTGGAATTCCATTTCAGCTGTGCGTGCCCGGACCGGAATGACAGTTCTTCTCGCCAGGAAGGAAAGGGCAGAGCCCCAGTGTTTCAAAGGCTGATCAGTGGTGGCTCAAGGAGGCCAAGGCCAGCCAGACCTGTTTGTCTTGGCAGCTTTTGTCTTGGAGCAATCCTTGCATAGACAGAATTTGGGAGGCCAAATCCCAGGTTTGTCCATGGACGTCTGGCCCAGAAGGACAGTTCTTTTCCATTGGCAGAAACGTGAGGAGCGCCATTGTTTCAAAGGCAGATGAGAGCTGGCCCTCAGGAAGCCAAGGGAAGCTGGGACATTCCTGGCAGCTTTTGTCGGGGAGCTATTCCTTGGATCTATGGAATTTCAGAGGTGGATTCCCAATTTTGGCCATGGATGGCTGGACTTGAAAGATGGTTTTGTTCCATGGGAAGCAAAGCACAGCCCCCGCGTGTTTTGAAGGCAGATGCGAGGTGGCCCCCAAGAGGCCAAGGCCAGCGTGAGCTGTCTGTCCTGGCAGGTTTCACATGGGAACAATCCTCGGATAGAATCCAATGTGGAGGTAGAATCCTCATTTCAGCCATGGGTCCCTGGAGGAGAAGGACAGTTCTTTCCCACAGAAAGGAAAGCAAGGAACTCCAGCGTTTCAGGGGCAGAGGAGAAGCAACCCTCAACATGCCAAGCTCAGCTGGAGCAGGCAGGTGGCCCCCAGGAGGCCAAGCCAACCACACCTGTTCCACCTTCTTTGGATCCTTGGGGCCCTGCAGCATCACAATTTTGTTCCCCTGACGCCCAGCAATAGCACAGTGGGCTCTAGAGCGGCACAAAGACCCCTTGCTTCCATGAGGCCTTGCTGTGTCCAAATGGTTGCCTTGCTTCCATGGGGCTGCAAAATAACACAATGGCCCACTGCTTCCATGAGGTCACAGAGTGTCACAATGGTCTCCATGATTCCATCAGGTCCTGCAGGGTCACAATGGCTCCTTGGTTCTATTGGGCTCCCCAGGATCACAATGGCCCCTTGCTTCCACAAGGCCTGGCTGGGTCACACTGGCCCTTTGCTTCCATGACACCTTGCAGTGTCACAATGGCCCCTTGCTTCTATGAGGCCTGGCTGTGTCACAATGGCCCCTGGCTGCCATGAGGCCCTGCGATGTCACAATGGTCTCATTGCTTCCACGAGGCCCTGCAGTTCCACAATGGCCCTTCAGTGTCACAAGGCCTTGAAGTGTCAGAACAGTCTCAGCGGGTTCCCCAGCTGCTTCACAATGGCCTCCTTGGTTCCATGATGCCCCGTGGCGTAACAATGCTATCCTTGCTTCCACACAGTCCAAATGGCCCCGGGGCCTCAGGGAGCCCCACAGTGTCACTACGATGCCCTTGATTCCACCAGGCCCTGCCGTGCTGCAATGACCCCTTGCTTTTACAAGGCCCTGCAGTGTCACAATGGCCCCTTGGTTCTGAAGCGTGCAAGAGCCTAATACTAAGAGCAAGGCTCCAAAAAACGCTTTGTCATTATCACTGCTCAACACCTGAAGGGCTTCAAAAGTGCTTCGTCATTAGGGCTGCTTGTCAGAATCACTCTTGAACGCCTGGAAACTACGTGCCGTACGGGCCGTGCATAGCCCGCCTGGAGGCCCATAAAAAGGAAGGCAAAACTGGTGCAAAATGTGGAGGCGAAAGCGAAAGGTAGAATCCCTGCCCTTTGCCTTTCCCCCCACCACCCATCGCCTGCTGCCAGACACCCTGAGGCCTCCGGGAGCCAACGCCGCCCGCCTGGGGAGAACCCCCCAGTCCTTCACCCCCGCACTGAAATCCCGAGGGAGTTGTGCAACCCCTAGCCCTGCTCCTTCGTCCCAGGCGCACCGAGGTTCAGCTGCAAGCATTGAGCCTGCATCTCGGAGCATGGGCTGCCGCTTTCCAGCCAAACTGCTCCAGAGATGGGAAGAGGCAGATAAGACGCTTCCAACAGCAGAAAAAAAAAGGCAAACACTTCTCCACTTCCCCCACCCTGTCTCAGCAGCAACAAAAGTAGCACAGTGTGGTGGTGACTTATCCTATGCTTTTTAGAGTAACCTTGGCTTTTCTAACTTTTCTCGACTTTTCTCCTTCTTTCTCTTTGCCTCTCTTACCATTAGATAAACAGATACCCATTTTTTTGGCACCAACATTTAATCTCCTTTGGTTTGAATCCGGCCTTTGGGAATATTTTGAACCTTCAAAGTTCTTTCCTTTTTCTACTCAGAGATTTCGTTTTCTTGACCCTGCTGGGTGTCAATCAGATAGTAACAAAGCGTCATAATGCTCTCCACGGTTCCATGAGGCCCCACAATGTCACAACGGACTTTTGGTTCCAGGAACTTTCGTACTGTCAGCAACAGTCGCCTTGGGTCCGCAGTGTCACAATGGACCCTTGGCTCCATGAGGCTCCGTAGCGTAACATGGACGCCTTGATTGCATGAGGTTGTGTAGTGTCACAAGGATCTCCTTGGTTCTGCGGCCCTGCTGTGTGACAATGGGCCTGTGGTTCCATGAAGTTCTGTACTGTCGACCATGATCTCCTTGCTTGCACAGTGTCATAACTGACCCTTGGTTCCATCAGGTGCTTGGCCTCCAACAGCTTCTAAGAGACCCTTATGGCCCCTCAAGGCCCCTCACAGCCCCTCATGACCCCTCAATGCCCCTCACAGCTCCCCATGGCCCCTCATGGCAGCTCACAGTCCCTCACAGCACCTCACAGTTCACGGCCCCTCATGACCCTTCACAGCCCCTAACAAACCCTCATGGCGCCTCACAGCCCTTCACAGCCCCTCACGGCCTCTCACAGCCCAAGGCGTGGGACTCCTCCCGAAGGAGAAGCGATCAGGCTCTGCTTGTTCTCCTTTACTTTTGGTCACTTCACAGTGATGAGTAAAGGAAGGCTGAAATGAAACCTATCTCCAGCACTTCCCTCTGGGATAATTGCGGGCCTGAAGCTCTGTGCTGGCGCTGGCCCAAGTGGGAACATCACTGCAGCCCCCCACAGCCTTTGCTGTCCCCCGTGTCCATTCCCTGTCCCTGAGACCTGCCCAGCTCTGCCAGCAGCAGGAGCCACAGTGCAGTGGGCCCTGTACCGGCACAGCCGGGGCTCCCGGCCAAGAGCAGCAGCAGCGCCAGCCCCTTCCCACCTGCTTGTGCCTCGGCTTCCCAAGAGGTTTTTCCCGGTCAATTTCTGGACTAGAGCAACAATCACCCACAAACAGACCTGATTCCTCAGAGCCCGGCTGTGCTGCCCCGATGCAACCTTCAGAGAAAGAAAGGAGCAGGTTCCAGCGCTGTTCCCAGCACTGTTTCACTCATCCTCAGGGGACAGCAGGAGGCTGTCGTCATCCCCGCGGCTGCCCCACCTCGCTGGCCCCTTCCTTTGCTGATGGCTCTGCGTCCTGCCTGCCTCTGCCTTGGCACACAAAGCCTTGGGCTGCTCCAGACTCCTTCTGGGGGACACGTTGCACCACTGCACTGCCCTGGGAGGGAAATTCCTTTCTCCTTGTGTCCAGTCTGGACCTCCCCAGCTGCCCTTTGCATTCATTCTTTCTTTTGCCGCCTGGCCTCTACTATGTAGAAAGGATCCACCCGCTCTGAAACCACCCTCCAAGCCCTGCCAGGACTCTCCTCCACTCTCCTCAGTCTCCACTCCACTCAACACAGAGCTCCTTTGTCCCTAGGTACTGATCATGTGCTTGAGGCCACGGGCACCTGGACAAGAAGGTCGCTTCTTTTCTACAGGAAGGAAACCACAGAACCCCAGTGGTTTGAAGGCACATGAGAGGCAGCCACCAGAGGCCAAGGCAAGCCAGAGCTGTCTGTCCTTGCAGCTTCGGTCTGAAAGCAACCCTTGGACATATGAGGAGTTTTGCAGGTGGAATTCCATTTCAGCTGTGCGTGCCCGGACCGGAATGACAGTTCTTCTCGCCAGGAAGGAAAGGGCAGAGCCCCAGTGTTTCAAAGGCTGATCAGTGGTGGCTCAAGGAGGCCAAGGCCAGCCAGACCTGTTTGTCTTGGCAGCTTTTGTCTTGGAGCAATCCTTGCATAGACAGAATTTGGGAGGCCAAATCCCAGGTTTGTCCATGGACGTCTGGCCCAGAAGGACAGTTCTTTTCCATTGGCAGAAACGTGAGGAGCGCCAGTGTTTCAAAGGCAGATGAGAGCTGGCCCTCAGGAAGCCAAGGGAAGCTGGGACATTCCTGGCAGCTTTTGTCGGGGAGCTATTCCTTGGATCTATGGAATTTCAGAGGTGGATTCCCAATTTTGGCCATGGATGGCTGGACTTGAAAGATGGTTTTGTTCCATGGGAAGCAAAGCACAGCCCCCGCGTGTTTTGAAGGCAGATGCGAGGTGGCCCCCAAGAGGCCAAGGCCAGCGTGAGCTGTCTGTCCTGGCAGGTTTCACATGGGAACAATCCTCGGATAGAATCCAATGTGGAGGTAGAATCCTCATTTCAGCCATGGGTCCCTGGAGGAGAAGGACAGTTCTTTCCCACAGAAAGGAAAGCAAGGAACTCCAGCGTTTCAGGGCCAGAGGAGAAGCAACCCTCAACATGCCAAGCTCAGCTGGAGCAGGCAGGTGGCCCCCAGGAGGCCAAGCCAACCACACCTGTTCCACCTTCTTTGGATCCTTGGGGCCCTGCAGCATCACAATTTTGTTCCCCTGACGCCCAGCAATAGCACAGTGGGCTCTAGAGCGGCACAAAGACCCCTTGCTTCCATGAGGCCTTGCTGTGTCCAAATGGTTGCCTTGCTTCCATGGGGCTGCAAAATAACACAATGGCCCACTGCTTCCATGAGGTCACAGAGTGTCACAATGGTCTCCATGATTCCATCAGGTCCTGCAGGGTCACAATGGCTCCTTGGTTCTATTGGGCTCCCCAGGATCACAATGGCCCCTTGCTTCCACAAGGCCTGGCTGGGTCACACTGGCCCTTTGCTTCCATGACACCTTGCAGTGTCACAATGGCCCCTTGCTTCTATGAGGCCTGGCTGTGTCACAATGGCCCCTGGCTGCCATGAGGCCCTGCGATGTCACAATGGTCTCATTGCTTCCACGAGGCCCTGCAGTTCCACAATGGCCCTTCAGTGTCACAAGGCCTTGAAGTGTCAGAACAGTCTCAGCGGGTTCCCCAGCTGCTTCACAATGGCCTCCTTGGTTCCATGATGCCCCGTGGCGTAACAATGCTATCCTTGCTTCCACACAGTCCAAATGGCCCCGGGGCCTCAGGGAGCCCCACAGTGTCACTACGATGCCCTTGATTCCACCAGGCCCTGCCGTGCTGCAATGACCCCTTGCTTTTACAAGGCCCTGCAGTGTCACAATGGCCCCTTGGTTCTGAAGCGTGCAAGAGCCTAATACTAAGAGCAAGGCTCCAAAAAACGCTTTGTCATTATCACTGCTCAACACCTGAAGGGCTTCAAAAGTGCTTCGTCATTAGGGCTGCTTGTCAGAATCACTCTTGAACGCCTGGAAACTACGTGCCGTACGGGCCGTGCATAGCCCGCCTGGAGGCCCATAAAAAGGAAGGCAAAACTGGTGCAAAATGTGGAGGCGAAAGCGAAAGGTAGAATCCCTGCCCTTTGCCTTTCCCCCCACCACCCATCGCCTGCTGCCAGACACCCTGAGGCCTCCGGGAGCCAACGCCGCCCGCCTGGGGAGAACCCCCCAGTCCTTCACCCCCGCACTGAAATCCCGAGGGAGTTGTGCAACCCCTAGCCCTGCTCCTTCGTCCCAGGCGCACCGAGGTTCAGCTGCAAGCATTGAGCCTGCATCTCGGAGCATGGGCTGCCGCTTTCCAGCCAAACTGCTCCAGAGATGGGAAGAGGCAGATAAGACGCTTCCAACAGCAGAAAAAAAAAGGCAAACACTTCTCCACTTCCCCCACCCTGTCTCAGCAGCAACAAAAGTAGCACAGTGTGGTGGTGACTTATCCTATGCTTTTTAGAGTAACCTTGGCTTTTCTAACTTTTCTCGACTTTTCTCCTTCTTTCTCTTTGCCTCTCTTACCATTAGATAAACAGATACCCATTTTTTTGGCACCAACATTTAATCTCGTTCGGTTTGAATCCGGCCTTTGGGAATATTTTGAACCTTCAAAGTTCTTTCCTTTTTCTACTCAGAGATTTCGTTTTCTTGACCCTGCTGGGTGTCAATCAGATAGTAACAAAGCGTCATAATGCTCTCCACGGTTCCATGAGGCCCCACAATGTCACAACGGACTTTTGGTTCCAGGAACTTTCGTACTGTCAGCAACAGTCGCCTTGGGTCCGCAGTGTCACAATGGACCCTTGGCTCCATGAGGCTCCGTAGCGTAACATGGACGCCTTGATTGCATGAGGTTGTGTAGTGTCACAAGGATCTCCTTGGTTCTGCGGCCCTGCTGTGTGACAATGGGCCTGTGGTTCCATGAAGTTCTGTACTGTCGACCATGATCTCCTTGCTTGCACAGTGTCATAACTGACCCTTGGTTCCATCAGGTGCTTGGCCTCCAACAGCTTCTAAGAGACCCTTATGGCCCCTCAAGGCCCCTCACAGCCCCTCATGACCCCTCAATGCCCCTCACAGCTCCCCATGGCCCCTCATGGCAGCTCACAGTCCCTCACAGCACCTCACAGTTCACGGCCCCTCATGACCCTTCACAGCCCCTAACAAACCCTCATGGCGCCTCACAGCCCTTCACAGCCCCTCACGGCCTCTCACAGCCCAAGGCGTGGGACTCCTCCCGAAGGAGAAGCGATCAGGCTCTGCTTGTTCTCCTTTACTTTTGGTCACTTCACAGTGATGAGTAAAGGAAGGCTGAAATGAAACCTATCTCCAGCACTTCCCTCTGGGATAATTGCGGGCCTGAAGCTCTGTGCTGGCGCTGGCCCAAGTGGGAACATCACTGCAGCCCCCCACAGCCTTTGCTGTCCCCCGTGTCCATTCCCTGTCCCTGAGACCTGCCCAGCTCTGCCAGCAGCAGGAGCCACAGTGCAGTGGGCCCTGTACCGGCACAGCCGGGGCTCCCGGCCAAGAGCAGCAGCAGCGCCAGCCCCTTCCCACCTGCTTGTGCCTCGGCTTCCCAAGAGGTTTTTCCCGGTCAATTTCTGGACTAGAGCAACAATCACCCACAAACAGACCTGATTCCTCAGAGCCCGGCTGTGCTGCCCCGATGCAACCTTCAGAGAAAGAAAGGAGCAGGTTCCAGCGCTGTTCCCAGCACTGTTTCACTCATCCTCAGGGGACAGCAGGAGGCTGTCGTCATCCCCGCGGCTGCCCCACCTCGCTGGCCCCTTCCTTTGCTGATGGCTCTGCGTCCTGCCTGCCTCTGCCTTGGCACACAAAGCCTTGGGCTGCTCCAGACTCCTTCTGGGGGACACGTTGCACCACTGCACTGCCCTGGGAGGGAAATTCCTTTCTCCTTGTGTCCAGTCTGGACCTCCCCAGCTGCCCTTTGCATTCATTCTTTCTTTTGCCGCCTGGCCTCTACTATGTAGAAAGGATCCACCCGCTCTGAAACCACCCTCCAAGCCCTGCCAGGACTCTCCTCCACTCTCCTCAGTCTCCACTCCACTCAACACAGAGCTCCTTTGTCCCTAGGTACTGATCATGTGCTTGAGGCCACGGGCACCTGGACAAGAAGGTCGCTTCTTTTCTACAGGAAGGAAACCACAGAACCCCAGTGGTTTGAAGGCACATGAGAGGCAGCCACCAGAGGCCAAGGCAAGCCAGAGCTGTCTGTCCTTGCAGCTTCGGTCTGAAAGCAACCCTTGGACATATGAGGAGTTTTGCAGGTGGAATTCCATTTCAGCTGTGCGTGCCCGGACCGGAATGACAGTTCTTCTCGCCAGGAAGGAAAGGGCAGAGCCCCAGTGTTTCAAAGGCTGATCAGTGGTGGCTCAAGGAGGCCAAGGCCAGCCAGACCTGTTTGTCTTGGCAGCTTTTGTCTTGGAGCAATCCTTGCATAGACAGAATTTGGGAGGCCAAATCCCAGGTTTGGCCATGGACGTCTGGCCCAGAAGGACAGTTCTTTTCCATTGGCAGAAACGTGAGGAGCGCCAGTGTTTCAAAGGCAGATGAGAGCTGGCCCTCAGGAAGCCAAGGGAAGCTGGGACATTCCTGGCAGCTTTTGTCGGGGAGCTATTCCTTGGATCTATGGAATTTCAGAGGTGGATTCCCAATTTTGGCCATGGATGGCTGGACTTGAAAGATGGTTTTGTTCCATGGGAAGCAAAGCACAGCCCCCGCGTGTTTTGAAGGCAGATGCGAGGTGGCCCCCAAGAGGCCAAGGCCAGCGTGAGCTGTCTGTCCTGGCAGGTTTCACATGGGAACAATCCTCGGATAGAATCCAATGTGGAGGTAGAATCCTCATTTCAGCCATGGGTCCCTGGAGGAGAAGGACAGTTCTTTCCCACAGAAAGGAAAGCAAGGAACTCCAGCGTTTCAGGGCCAGAGGAGAAGCAACCCTCAACATGCCAAGCTCAGCTGGAGCAGGCAGGTGGCCCCCAGGAGGCCAAGCCAACCACACCTGTTCCACCTTCTTTGGATCCTTGGGGCCCTGCAGCATCACAATTTTGTTCCCCTGACGCCCAGCAATAGCACAGTGGGCTCTAGAGCGGCACAAAGACCCCTTGCTTCCATGAGGCCTTGCTGTGTCCAAATGGTTGCCTTGCTTCCATGGGGCTGCAAAATAACACAATGGCCCACTGCTTCCATGAGGTCACAGAGTGTCACAATGGTCTCCATGATTCCATCAGGTCCTGCAGGGTCACAATGGCTCCTTGGTTCTATTGGGCTCCCCAGGATCACAATGGCCCCTTGCTTCCACAAGGCCTGGCTGGGTCACACTGGCCCTTTGCTTCCATGACACCTTGCAGTGTCACAATGGCCCCTTGCTTCTATGAGGCCTGGCTGTGTCACAATGGCCCCTGGCTGCCATGAGGCCCTGCGATGTCACAATGGTCTCATTGCTTCCACGAGGCCCTGCAGTTCCACAATGGCCCTTCAGTGTCACAAGGCCTTGAAGTGTCAGAACAGTCTCAGCGGGTTCCCCAGCTGCTTCACAATGGCCTCCTTGGTTCCATGATGCCCCGTGGCGTAACAATGCTATCCTTGCTTCCACACAGTCCAAATGGCCCCGGGGCCTCAGGGAGCCCCACAGTGTCACTACGATGCCCTTGATTCCACCAGGCCCTGCCGTGCTGCAATGACCCCTTGCTTTTACAAGGCCCTGCAGTGTCACAATGGCCCCTTGGTTCTGAAGCGTGCAAGAGCCTAATACTAAGAGCAAGGCTCCAAAAAACGCTTTGTCATTATCACTGCTCAACACCTGAAGGGCTTCAAAAGTGCTTCGTCATTAGGGCTGCTTGTCAGAATCACTCTTGAACGCCTGGAAACTACGTGCCGTACGGGCCGTGCATAGCCCGCCTGGAGGCCCATAAAAAGGAAGGCAAAACTGGTGCAAAATGTGGAGGCGAAAGCGAAAGGTAGAATCCCTGCCCTTTGCCTTTCCCCCCACCACCCATCGCCTGCTGCCAGACACCCTGAGGCCTCCGGGAGCCAACGCCGCCCGCCTGGGGAGAACCCCCCAGTCCTTCACCCCCGCACTGAAATCCCGAGGGAGTTGTGCAACCCCTAGCCCTGCTCCTTCGTCCCAGGCGCACCGAGGTTCAGCTGCAAGCATTGAGCCTGCATCTCGGAGCATGGGCTGCCGCTTTCCAGCCAAACTGCTCCAGAGATGGGAAGAGGCAGATAAGACGCTTCCAACAGCAGAAAAAAAAAGGCAAACACTTCTCCACTTCCCCCACCCTGTCTCAGCAGCAACAAAAGTAGCACAGTGTGGTGGTGACTTATCCTATGCTTTTTAGAGTAACCTTGGCTTTTCTAACTTTTCTCGACTTTTCTCCTTCTTTCTCTTTGCCTCTCTTACCATTAGATAAACAGATACCCATTTTTTTGGCACCAACATTTAATCTCGTTCGGTTTGAATCCGGCCTTTGGGAATATTTTGAACCTTCAAAGTTCTTTCCTTTTTCTACTCAGAGATTTCGTTTTCTTGACCCTGCTGGGTGTCAATCAGATAGTAACAAAGCGTCATAATGCTCTCCACGGTTCCATGAGGCCCCACAATGTCACAACGGACTTTTGGTTCCAGGAACTTTCGTACTGTCAGCAACAGTCGCCTTGGGTCCGCAGTGTCACAATGGACCCTTGGCTCCATGAGGCTCCGTAGCGTAACATGGACGCCTTGATTGCATGAGGTTGTGTAGTGTCACAAGGATCTCCTTGGTTCTGCGGCCCTGCTGTGTGACAATGGGCCTGTGGTTCCATGAAGTTCTGTACTGTCGACCATGATCTCCTTGCTTGCACAGTGTCATAACTGACCCTTGGTTCCATCAGGTGCTTGGCCTCCAACAGCTTCTAAGAGACCCTTATGGCCCCTCAAGGCCCCTCACAGCCCCTCATGACCCCTCAATGCCCCTCACAGCTCCCCATGGCCCCTCATGGCAGCTCACAGTCCCTCACAGCACCTCACAGTTCACGGCCCCTCATGACCCTTCACAGCCCCTAACAAACCCTCATGGCGCCTCACAGCCCTTCACAGCCCCTCACGGCCTCTCACAGCCCAAGGCGTGGGACTCCTCCCGAAGGAGAAGCGATCAGGCTCTGCTTGTTCTCCTTTACTTTTGGTCACTTCACAGTGATGAGTAAAGGAAGGCTGAAATGAAACCTATCTCCAGCACTTCCCTCTGGGATAATTGCGGGCCTGAAGCTCTGTGCTGGCGCTGGCCCAAGTGGGAACATCACTGCAGCCCCCCACAGCCTTTGCTGTCCCCCGTGTCCATTCCCTGTCCCTGAGACCTGCCCAGCTCTGCCAGCAGCAGGAGCCACAGTGCAGTGGGCCCTGTACCGGCACAGCCGGGGCTCCCGGCCAAGAGCAGCAGCAGCGCCAGCCCCTTCCCACCTGCTTGTGCCTCGGCTTCCCAAGAGGTTTTTCCCGGTCAATTTCTGGACTAGAGCAACAATCACCCACAAACAGACCTGATTCCTCAGAGCCCGGCTGTGCTGCCCCGATGCAACCTTCAGAGAAAGAAAGGAGCAGGTTCCAGCGCTGTTCCCAGCACTGTTTCACTCATCCTCAGGGGACAGCAGGAGGCTGTCGTCATCCCCGCGGCTGCCCCACCTCGCTGGCCCCTTCCTTTGCTGATGGCTCTGCGTCCTGCCTGCCTCTGCCTTGGCACACAAAGCCTTGGGCTGCTCCAGACTCCTTCTGGGGGACACGTTGCACCACTGCACTGCCCTGGGAGGGAAATTCCTTTCTCCTTGTGTCCAGTCTGGACCTCCCCAGCTGCCCTTTGCATTCATTCTTTCTTTTGCCGCCTGGCCTCTACTATGTAGAAAGGATCCACCCGCTCTGAAACCACCCTCCAAGCCCTGCCAGGACTCTCCTCCACTCTCCTCAGTCTCCACTCCACTCAACACAGAGCTCCTTTGTCCCTAGGTACTGATCATGTGCTTGAGGCCACGGGCACCTGGACAAGAAGGTCGCTTCTTTTCTACAGGAAGGAAACCACAGAACCCCAGTGGTTTGAAGGCACATGAGAGGCAGCCACCAGAGGCCAAGGCAAGCCAGAGCTGTCTGTCCTTGCAGCTTCGGTCTGAAAGCAACCCTTGGACATATGAGGAGTTTTGCAGGTGGAATTCCATTTCAGCTGTGCGTGCCCGGACCGGAATGACAGTTCTTCTCGCCAGGAAGGAAAGGGCAGAGCCCCAGTGTTTCAAAGGCTGATCAGTGGTGGCTCAAGGAGGCCAAGGCCAGCCAGACCTGTTTGTCTTGGCAGCTTTTGTCTTGGAGCAATCCTTGCATAGACAGAATTTGGGAGGCCAAATCCCAGGTTTGGCCATGGACGTCTGGCCCAGAAGGACAGTTCTTTTCCATTGGCAGAAACGTGAGGAGCGCCATTGTTTCAAAGGCAGATGAGAGCTGGCCCTCAGGAAGCCAAGGGAAGCTGGGACATTCCTGGCAGCTTTTGTCGGGGAGCTATTCCTTGGATCTATGGAATTTCAGAGGTGGATTCCCAATTTTGGCCATGGATGGCTGGACTTGAAAGATGGTTTTGTTCCATGGGAAGCAAAGCACAGCCCCCGCGTGTTTTGAAGGCAGATGCGAGGTGGCCCCCAAGAGGCCAAGGCCAGCGTGAGCTGTCTGTCCTGGCAGGTTTCACATGGGAACAATCCTCGGATAGAATCCAATGTGGAGGTAGAATCCTCATTTCAGCCATGGGTCCCTGGAGGAGAAGGACAGTTCTTTCCCACAGAAAGGAAAGCAAGGAACTCCAGCGTTTCAGGGCCAGAGGAGAAGCAACCCTCAACATGCCAAGCTCAGCTGGAGCAGGCAGGTGGCCCCCAGGAGGCCAAGCCAACCACACCTGTTCCACCTTCTTTGGATCCTTGGGGCCCTGCAGCATCACAATTTTGTTCCCCTGACGCCCAGCAATAGCACAGTGGGCTCTAGAGCGGCACAAAGACCCCTTGCTTCCATGAGGCCTTGCTGTGTCCAAATGGTTGCCTTGCTTCCATGGGGCTGCAAAATAACACAATGGCCCACTGCTTCCATGAGGTCACAGAGTGTCACAATGGTCTCCATGATTCCATCAGGTCCTGCAGGGTCACAATGGCTCCTTGGTTCTATTGGGCTCCCCAGGATCACAATGGCCCCTTGCTTCCACAAGGCCTGGCTGGGTCACACTGGCCCTTTGCTTCCATGACACCTTGCAGTGTCACAATGGCCCCTTGCTTCTATGAGGCCTGGCTGTGTCACAATGGCCCCTGGCTGCCATGAGGCCCTGCGATGTCACAATGGTCTCATTGCTTCCACGAGGCCCTGCAGTTCCACAATGGCCCTTCAGTGTCACAAGGCCTTGAAGTGTCAGAACAGTCTCAGCGGGTTCCCCAGCTGCTTCACAATGGCCTCCTTGGTTCCATGATGCCCCGTGGCGTAACAATGCTATCCTTGCTTCCACACAGTCCAAATGGCCCCGGGGCCTCAGGGAGCCCCACAGTGTCACTACGATGCCCTTGATTCCACCAGGCCCTGCCGTGCTGCAATGACCCCTTGCTTTTACAAGGCCCTGCAGTGTCACAATGGCCCCTTGGTTCTGAAGCGTGCAAGAGCCTAATACTAAGAGCAAGGCTCCAAAAAACGCTTTGTCATTATCACTGCTCAACACCTGAAGGGCTTCAAAAGTGCTTCGTCATTAGGGCTGCTTGTCAGAATCACTCTTGAACGCCTGGAAACTACGTGCCGTACGGGCCGTGCATAGCCCGCCTGGAGGCCCATAAAAAGGAAGGCAAAACTGGTGCAAAATGTGGAGGCGAAAGCGAAAGGTAGAATCCCTGCCCTTTGCCTTTCCCCCCACCACCCATCGCCTGCTGCCAGACACCCTGAGGCCTCCGGGAGCCAACGCCGCCCGCCTGGGGAGAACCCCCCAGTCCTTCACCCCCGCACTGAAATCCCGAGGGAGTTGTGCAACCCCTAGCCCTGCTCCTTCGTCCCAGGCGCACCGAGGTTCAGCTGCAAGCATTGAGCCTGCATCTCGGAGCATGGGCTGCCGCTTTCCAGCCAAACTGCTCCAGAGATGGGAAGAGGCAGATAAGACGCTTCCAACAGCAGAAAAAAAAAGGCAAACACTTCTCCACTTCCCCCACCCTGTCTCAGCAGCAACAAAAGTAGCACAGTGTGGTGGTGACTTATCCTATGCTTTTTAGAGTAACCTTGGCTTTTCTAACTTTTCTCGACTTTTCTCCTTCTTTCTCTTTGCCTCTCTTACCATTAGATAAACAGATACCCATTTTTTTGGCACCAACATTTAATCTCCTTTGGTTTGAATCCGGCCTTTGGGAATATTTTGAACCTTCAAAGTTCTTTCCTTTTTCTACTCAGAGATTTCGTTTTCTTGACCCTGCTGGGTGTCAATCAGATAGTAACAAAGCGTCATAATGCTCTCCACGGTTCCATGAGGCCCCACAATGTCACAACGGACTTTTGGTTCCAGGAACTTTCGTACTGTCAGCAACAGTCGCCTTGGGTCCGCAGTGTCACAATGGACCCTTGGCTCCATGAGGCTCCGTAGCGTAACATGGACGCCTTGATTGCATGAGGTTGTGTAGTGTCACAAGGATCTCCTTGGTTCTGCGGCCCTGCTGTGTGACAATGGGCCTGTGGTTCCATGAAGTTCTGTACTGTCGACCATGATCTCCTTGCTTGCACAGTGTCATAACTGACCCTTGGTTCCATCAGGTGCTTGGCCTCCAACAGCTTCTAAGAGACCCTTATGGCCCCTCAAGGCCCCTCACAGCCCCTCATGACCCCTCAATGCCCCTCACAGCTCCCCATGGCCCCTCATGGCAGCTCACAGTCCCTCACAGCACCTCACAGTTCACGGCCCCTCATGACCCTTCACAGCCCCTAACAAACCCTCATGGCGCCTCACAGCCCTTCACAGCCCCTCACGGCCTCTCACAGCCCAAGGCGTGGGACTCCTCCCGAAGGAGAAGCGATCAGGCTCTGCTTGTTCTCCTTTACTTTTGGTCACTTCACAGTGATGAGTAAAGGAAGGCTGAAATGAAACCTATCTCCAGCACTTCCCTCTGGGATAATTGCGGGCCTGAAGCTCTGTGCTGGCGCTGGCCCAAGTGGGAACATCACTGCAGCCCCCCACAGCCTTTGCTGTCCCCCGTGTCCATTCCCTGTCCCTGAGACCTGCCCAGCTCTGCCAGCAGCAGGAGCCACAGTGCAGTGGGCCCTGTACCGGCACAGCCGGGGCTCCCGGCCAAGAGCAGCAGCAGCGCCAGCCCCTTCCCACCTGCTTGTGCCTCGGCTTCCCAAGAGGTTTTTCCCGGTCAATTTCTGGACTAGAGCAACAATCACCCACAAACAGACCTGATTCCTCAGAGCCCGGCTGTGCTGCCCCGATGCAACCTTCAGAGAAAGAAAGGAGCAGGTTCCAGCGCTGTTCCCAGCACTGTTTCACTCATCCTCAGGGGACAGCAGGAGGCTGTCGTCATCCCCGCGGCTGCCCCACCTCGCTGGCCCCTTCCTTTGCTGATGGCTCTGCGTCCTGCCTGCCTCTGCCTTGGCACACAAAGCCTTGGGCTGCTCCAGACTCCTTCTGGGGGACACGTTGCACCACTGCACTGCCCTGGGAGGGAAATTCCTTTCTCCTTGTGTCCAGTCTGGACCTCCCCAGCTGCCCTTTGCATTCATTCTTTCTTTTGCCGCCTGGCCTCTACTATGTAGAAAGGATCCACCCGCTCTGAAACCACCCTCCAAGCCCTGCCAGGACTCTCCTCCACTCTCCTCAGTCTCCACTCCACTCAACACAGAGCTCCTTTGTCCCTAGGTACTGATCATGTGCTTGAGGCCACGGGCACCTGGACAAGAAGGTCGCTTCTTTTCTACAGGAAGGAAACCACAGAACCCCAGTGGTTTGAAGGCACATGAGAGGCAGCCACCAGAGGCCAAGGCAAGCCAGAGCTGTCTGTCCTTGCAGCTTCGGTCTGAAAGCAACCCTTGGACATATGAGGAGTTTTGCAGGTGGAATTCCATTTCAGCTGTGCGTGCCCGGACCGGAATGACAGTTCTTCTCGCCAGGAAGGAAAGGGCAGAGCCCCAGTGTTTCAAAGGCTGATCAGTGGTGGCTCAAGGAGGCCAAGGCCAGCCAGACCTGTTTGTCTTGGCAGCTTTTGTCTTGGAGCAATCCTTGCATAGACAGAATTTGGGAGGCCAAATCCCAGGTTTGTCCATGGACGTCTGGCCCAGAAGGACAGTTCTTTTCCATTGGCAGAAACGTGAGGAGCGCCAGTGTTTCAAAGGCAGATGAGAGCTGGCCCTCAGGAAGCCAAGGGAAGCTGGGACATTCCTGGCAGCTTTTGTCGGGGAGCTATTCCTTGGATCTATGGAATTTCAGAGGTGGATTCCCAATTTTGGCCATGGATGGCTGGACTTGAAAGATGGTTTTGTTCCATGGGAAGCAAAGCACAGCCCCCGCGTGTTTTGAAGGCAGATGCGAGGTGGCCCCCAAGAGGCCAAGGCCAGCGTGAGCTGTCTGTCCTGGCAGGTTTCACATGGGAACAATCCTCGGATAGAATCCAATGTGGAGGTAGAATCCTCATTTCAGCCATGGGTCCCTGGAGGAGAAGGACAGTTCTTTCCCACAGAAAGGAAAGCAAGGAACTCCAGCGTTTCAGGGCCAGAGGAGAAGCAACCCTCAACATGCCAAGCTCAGCTGGAGCAGGCAGGTGGCCCCCAGGAGGCCAAGCCAACCACACCTGTTCCACCTTCTTTGGATCCTTGGGGCCCTGCAGCATCACAATTTTGTTCCCCTGACGCCCAGCAATAGCACAGTGGGCTCTAGAGCGGCACAAAGACCCCTTGCTTCCATGAGGCCTTGCTGTGTCCAAATGGTTGCCTTGCTTCCATGGGGCTGCAAAATAACACAATGGCCCACTGCTTCCATGAGGTCACAGAGTGTCACAATGGTCTCCATGATTCCATCAGGTCCTGCAGGGTCACAATGGCTCCTTGGTTCTATTGGGCTCCCCAGGATCACAATGGCCCCTTGCTTCCACAAGGCCTGGCTGGGTCACACTGGCCCTTTGCTTCCATGACACCTTGCAGTGTCACAATGGCCCCTTGCTTCTATGAGGCCTGGCTGTGTCACAATGGCCCCTGGCTGCCATGAGGCCCTGCGATGTCACAATGGTCTCATTGCTTCCACGAGGCCCTGCAGTTCCACAATGGCCCTTCAGTGTCACAAGGCCTTGAAGTGTCAGAACAGTCTCAGCGGGTTCCCCAGCTGCTTCACAATGGCCTCCTTGGTTCCATGATGCCCCGTGGCGTAACAATGCTATCCTTGCTTCCACACAGTCCAAATGGCCCCGGGGCCTCAGGGAGCCCCACAGTGTCACTACGATGCCCTTGATTCCACCAGGCCCTGCCGTGCTGCAATGACCCCTTGCTTTTACAAGGCCCTGCAGTGTCACAATGGCCCCTTGGTTCTGAAGCGTGCAAGAGCCTAATACTAAGAGCAAGGCTCCAAAAAACGCTTTGTCATTATCACTGCTCAACACCTGAAGGGCTTCAAAAGTGCTTCGTCATTAGGGCTGCTTGTCAGAATCACTCTTGAACGCCTGGAAACTACGTGCCGTACGGGCCGTGCATAGCCCGCCTGGAGGCCCATAAAAAGGAAGGCAAAACTGGTGCAAAATGTGGAGGCGAAAGCGAAAGGTAGAATCCCTGCCCTTTGCCTTTCCCCCCACCACCCATCGCCTGCTGCCAGACACCCTGAGGCCTCCGGGAGCCAACGCCGCCCGCCTGGGGAGAACCCCCCAGTCCTTCACCCCCGCACTGAAATCCCGAGGGAGTTGTGCAACCCCTAGCCCTGCTCCTTCGTCCCAGGCGCACCGAGGTTCAGCTGCAAGCATTGAGCCTGCATCTCGGAGCATGGGCTGCCGCTTTCCAGCCAAACTGCTCCAGAGATGGGAAGAGGCAGATAAGACGCTTCCAACAGCAGAAAAAAAAAGGCAAACACTTCTCCACTTCCCCCACCCTGTCTCAGCAGCAACAAAAGTAGCACAGTGTGGTGGTGACTTATCCTATGCTTTTTAGAGTAACCTTGGCTTTTCTAACTTTTCTCGACTTTTCTCCTTCTTTCTCTTTGCCTCTCTTACCATTAGATAAACAGATACCCATTTTTTTGGCACCAACATTTAATCTCGTTCGGTTTGAATCCGGCCTTTGGGAATATTTTGAACCTTCAAAGTTCTTTCCTTTTTCTACTCAGAGATTTCGTTTTCTTGACCCTGCTGGGTGTCAATCAGATAGTAACAAAGCGTCATAATGCTCTCCACGGTTCCATGAGGCCCCACAATGTCACAACGGACTTTTGGTTCCAGGAACTTTCGTACTGTCAGCAACAGTCGCCTTGGGTCCGCAGTGTCACAATGGACCCTTGGCTCCATGAGGCTCCGTAGCGTAACATGGACGCCTTGATTGCATGAGGTTGTGTAGTGTCACAAGGATCTCCTTGGTTCTGCGGCCCTGCTGTGTGACAATGGGCCTGTGGTTCCATGAAGTTCTGTACTGTCGACCATGATCTCCTTGCTTGCACAGTGTCATAACTGACCCTTGGTTCCATCAGGTGCTTGGCCTCCAACAGCTTCTAAGAGACCCTTATGGCCCCTCAAGGCCCCTCACAGCCCCTCATGACCCCTCAATGCCCCTCACAGCTCCCCATGGCCCCTCATGGCAGCTCACAGTCCCTCACAGCACCTCACAGTTCACGGCCCCTCATGACCCTTCACAGCCCCTAACAAACCCTCATGGCGCCTCACAGCCCTTCACAGCCCCTCACGGCCTCTCACAGCCCAAGGCGTGGGACTCCTCCCGAAGGAGAAGCGATCAGGCTCTGCTTGTTCTCCTTTACTTTTGGTCACTTCACAGTGATGAGTAAAGGAAGGCTGAAATGAAACCTATCTCCAGCACTTCCCTCTGGGATAATTGCGGGCCTGAAGCTCTGTGCTGGCGCTGGCCCAAGTGGGAACATCACTGCAGCCCCCCACAGCCTTTGCTGTCCCCCGTGTCCATTCCCTGTCCCTGAGACCTGCCCAGCTCTGCCAGCAGCAGGAGCCACAGTGCAGTGGGCCCTGTACCGGCACAGCCGGGGCTCCCGGCCAAGAGCAGCAGCAGCGCCAGCCCCTTCCCACCTGCTTGTGCCTCGGCTTCCCAAGAGGTTTTTCCCGGTCAATTTCTGGACTAGAGCAACAATCACCCACAAACAGACCTGATTCCTCAGAGCCCGGCTGTGCTGCCCCGATGCAACCTTCAGAGAAAGAAAGGAGCAGGTTCCAGCGCTGTTCCCAGCACTGTTTCACTCATCCTCAGGGGACAGCAGGAGGCTGTCGTCATCCCCGCGGCTGCCCCACCTCGCTGGCCCCTTCCTTTGCTGATGGCTCTGCGTCCTGCCTGCCTCTGCCTTGGCACACAAAGCCTTGGGCTGCTCCAGACTCCTTCTGGGGGACACGTTGCACCACTGCACTGCCCTGGGAGGGAAATTCCTTTCTCCTTGTGTCCAGTCTGGACCTCCCCAGCTGCCCTTTGCATTCATTCTTTCTTTTGCCGCCTGGCCTCTACTATGTAGAAAGGATCCACCCGCTCTGAAACCACCCTCCAAGCCCTGCCAGGACTCTCCTCCACTCTCCTCAGTCTCCACTCCACTCAACACAGAGCTCCTTTGTCCCTAGGTACTGATCATGTGCTTGAGGCCACGGGCACCTGGACAAGAAGGTCGCTTCTTTTCTACAGGAAGGAAACCACAGAACCCCAGTGGTTTGAAGGCACATGAGAGGCAGCCACCAGAGGCCAAGGCAAGCCAGAGCTGTCTGTCCTTGCAGCTTCGGTCTGAAAGCAACCCTTGGACATATGAGGAGTTTTGCAGGTGGAATTCCATTTCAGCTGTGCGTGCCCGGACCGGAATGACAGTTCTTCTCGCCAGGAAGGAAAGGGCAGAGCCCCAGTGTTTCAAAGGCTGATCAGTGGTGGCTCAAGGAGGCCAAGGCCAGCCAGACCTGTTTGTCTTGGCAGCTTTTGTCTTGGAGCAATCCTTGCATAGACAGAATTTGGGAGGCCAAATCCCAGGTTTGGCCATGGACGTCTGGCCCAGAAGGACAGTTCTTTTCCATTGGCAGAAACGTGAGGAGCGCCAGTGTTTCAAAGGCAGATGAGAGCTGGCCCTCAGGAAGCCAAGGGAAGCTGGGACATTCCTGGCAGCTTTTGTCGGGGAGCTATTCCTTGGATCTATGGAATTTCAGAGGTGGATTCCCAATTTTGGCCATGGATGGCTGGACTTGAAAGATGGTTTTGTTCCATGGGAAGCAAAGCACAGCCCCCGCGTGTTTTGAAGGCAGATGCGAGGTGGCCCCCAAGAGGCCAAGGCCAGCGTGAGCTGTCTGTCCTGGCAGGTTTCACATGGGAACAATCCTCGGATAGAATCCAATGTGGAGGTAGAATCCTCATTTCAGCCATGGGTCCCTGGAGGAGAAGGACAGTTCTTTCCCACAGAAAGGAAAGCAAGGAACTCCAGCGTTTCAGGGCCAGAGGAGAAGCAACCCTCAACATGCCAAGCTCAGCTGGAGCAGGCAGGTGGCCCCCAGGAGGCCAAGCCAACCACACCTGTTCCACCTTCTTTGGATCCTTGGGGCCCTGCAGCATCACAATTTTGTTCCCCTGACGCCCAGCAATAGCACAGTGGGCTCTAGAGCGGCACAAAGACCCCTTGCTTCCATGAGGCCTTGCTGTGTCCAAATGGTTGCCTTGCTTCCATGGGGCTGCAAAATAACACAATGGCCCACTGCTTCCATGAGGTCACAGAGTGTCACAATGGTCTCCATGATTCCATCAGGTCCTGCAGGGTCACAATGGCTCCTTGGTTCTATTGGGCTCCCCAGGATCACAATGGCCCCTTGCTTCCACAAGGCCTGGCTGGGTCACACTGGCCCTTTGCTTCCATGACACCTTGCAGTGTCACAATGGCCCCTTGCTTCTATGAGGCCTGGCTGTGTCACAATGGCCCCTGGCTGCCATGAGGCCCTGCGATGTCACAATGGTCTCATTGCTTCCACGAGGCCCTGCAGTTCCACAATGGCCCTTCAGTGTCACAAGGCCTTGAAGTGTCAGAACAGTCTCAGCGGGTTCCCCAGCTGCTTCACAATGGCCTCCTTGGTTCCATGATGCCCCGTGGCGTAACAATGCTATCCTTGCTTCCACACAGTCCAAATGGCCCCGGGGCCTCAGGGAGCCCCACAGTGTCACTACGATGCCCTTGATTCCACCAGGCCCTGCCGTGCTGCAATGACCCCTTGCTTTTACAAGGCCCTGCAGTGTCACAATGGCCCCTTGGTTCTGAAGCGTGCAAGAGCCTAATACTAAGAGCAAGGCTCCAAAAAACGCTTTGTCATTATCACTGCTCAACACCTGAAGGGCTTCAAAAGTGCTTCGTCATTAGGGCTGCTTGTCAGAATCACTCTTGAACGCCTGGAAACTACGTGCCGTACGGGCCGTGCATAGCCCGCCTGGAGGCCCATAAAAAGGAAGGCAAAACTGGTGCAAAATGTGGAGGCGAAAGCGAAAGGTAGAATCCCTGCCCTTTGCCTTTCCCCCCACCACCCATCGCCTGCTGCCAGACACCCTGAGGCCTCCGGGAGCCAACGCCGCCCGCCTGGGGAGAACCCCCCAGTCCTTCACCCCCGCACTGAAATCCCGAGGGAGTTGTGCAACCCCTAGCCCTGCTCCTTCGTCCCAGGCGCACCGAGGTTCAGCTGCAAGCATTGAGCCTGCATCTCGGAGCATGGGCTGCCGCTTTCCAGCCAAACTGCTCCAGAGATGGGAAGAGGCAGATAAGACGCTTCCAACAGCAGAAAAAAAAAGGCAAACACTTCTCCACTTCCCCCACCCTGTCTCAGCAGCAACAAAAGTAGCACAGTGTGGTGGTGACTTATCCTATGCTTTTTAGAGTAACCTTGGCTTTTCTAACTTTTCTCGACTTTTCTCCTTCTTTCTCTTTGCCTCTCTTACCATTAGATAAACAGATACCCATTTTTTTGGCACCAACATTTAATCTCGTTCGGTTTGAATCCGGCCTTTGGGAATATTTTGAACCTTCAAAGTTCTTTCCTTTTTCTACTCAGAGATTTCGTTTTCTTGACCCTGCTGGGTGTCAATCAGATAGTAACAAAGCGTCATAATGCTCTCCACGGTTCCATGAGGCCCCACAATGTCACAACGGACTTTTGGTTCCAGGAACTTTCGTACTGTCAGCAACAGTCGCCTTGGGTCCGCAGTGTCACAATGGACCCTTGGCTCCATGAGGCTCCGTAGCGTAACATGGACGCCTTGATTGCATGAGGTTGTGTAGTGTCACAAGGATCTCCTTGGTTCTGCGGCCCTGCTGTGTGACAATGGGCCTGTGGTTCCATGAAGTTCTGTACTGTCGACCATGATCTCCTTGCTTGCACAGTGTCATAACTGACCCTTGGTTCCATCAGGTGCTTGGCCTCCAACAGCTTCTAAGAGACCCTTATGGCCCCTCAAGGCCCCTCACAGCCCCTCATGACCCCTCAATGCCCCTCACAGCTCCCCATGGCCCCTCATGGCAGCTCACAGTCCCTCACAGCACCTCACAGTTCACGGCCCCTCATGACCCTTCACAGCCCCTAACAAACCCTCATGGCGCCTCACAGCCCTTCACAGCCCCTCACGGCCTCTCACAGCCCAAGGCGTGGGACTCCTCCCGAAGGAGAAGCGATCAGGCTCTGCTTGTTCTCCTTTACTTTTGGTCACTTC
The DNA here is from genome assembly GCF_965178545.1 of Coloeus monedula. NCBI lineage: Eukaryota > Metazoa > Chordata > Aves > Passeriformes > Corvidae > Coloeus > Coloeus monedula. The sequence continues at coordinate 2,459,005 of NC_138814.1, read as the reverse complement.
ACAGTGATGAGTAAAGGAAGGCTGAAATGAAACCTATCTCCAGCACTTCCCTCTGGGATAATTGCGGGCCTGAAGCTCTGTGCTGGCGCTGGCCCAAGTGGGAACATCACTGCAGCCCCCCACAGCCTTTGCTGTCCCCCGTGTCCATTCCCTGTCCCTGAGACCTGCCCAGCTCTGCCAGCAGCAGGAGCCACAGTGCAGTGGGCCCTGTACCGGCACAGCCGGGGCTCCCGGCCAAGAGCAGCAGCAGCGCCAGCCCCTTCCCACCTGCTTGTGCCTCGGCTTCCCAAGAGGTTTTTCCCGGTCAATTTCTGGACTAGAGCAACAATCACCCACAAACAGACCTGATTCCTCAGAGCCCGGCTGTGCTGCCCCGATGCAACCTTCAGAGAAAGAAAGGAGCAGGTTCCAGCGCTGTTCCCAGCACTGTTTCACTCATCCTCAGGGGACAGCAGGAGGCTGTCGTCATCCCCGCGGCTGCCCCACCTCGCTGGCCCCTTCCTTTGCTGATGGCTCTGCGTCCTGCCTGCCTCTGCCTTGGCACACAAAGCCTCGGGCTGCTCCAGACTCCTTCTGGGGGACACGTTGCACCACTGCACTGCCCTGGGAGGGAAATTCCTTTCTCCTTGTGTCCAGTCTGGACCTCCCCAGCTGCCCTTTGCATTCATTCTTTCTTTTGCCGCCTGGCCTCTACTATGTAGAAAGGATCCACCCGCTCTGAAACCACCCTCCAAGCCCTGCCAGGACTCTCCTCCACTCTCCTCAGTCTCCACTCCACTCAACACAGAGCTCCTTTGTCCCTAGGTACTGATCATGTGCTTGAGGCCACGGGCACCTGGACAAGAAGGTCGCTTCTTTTCTACAGGAAGGAAACCACAGAACCCCAGTGGTTTGAAGGCACATGAGAGGCAGCCACCAGAGGCCAAGGCAAGCCAGAGCTGTCTGTCCTTGCAGCTTCGGTCTGAAAGCAACCCTTGGACATATGAGGAGTTTTGCAGGTGGAATTCCATTTCAGCTGTGCGTGCCCGGACCGGAATGACAGTTCTTCTCGCCAGGAAGGAAAGGGCAGAGCCCCAGTGTTTCAAAGGCTGATCAGTGGTGGCTCAAGGAGGCCAAGGCCAGCCAGACCTGTTTGTCTTGGCAGCTTTTGTCTTGGAGCAATCCTTGCATAGACAGAATTTGGGAGGCCAAATCCCAGGTTTGGCCATGGACGTCTGGCCCAGAAGGACAGTTCTTTTCCATTGGCAGAAACGTGAGGAGCGCCAGTGTTTCAAAGGCAGATGAGAGCTGGCCCTCAGGAAGCCAAGGGAAGCTGGGACATTCCTGGCAGCTTTTGTCGGGGAGCTATTCCTTGGATCTATGGAATTTCAGAGGTGGATTCCCAATTTTGGCCATGGATGGCTGGACTTGAAAGATGGTTTTGTTCCATGGGAAGCAAAGCACAGCCCCCGCGTGTTTTGAAGGCAGATGCGAGGTGGCCCCCAAGAGGCCAAGGCCAGCGTGAGCTGTCTGTCCTGGCAGGTTTCACATGGGAACAATCCTCGGATAGAATCCAATGTGGAGGTAGAATCCTCATTTCAGCCATGGGTCCCTGGAGGAGAAGGACAGTTCTTTCCCACAGAAAGGAAAGCAAGGAACTCCAGCGTTTCAGGGCCAGAGGAGAAGCAACCCTCAACATGCCAAGCTCAGCTGGAGCAGGCAGGTGGCCCCCAGGAGGCCAAGCCAACCACACCTGTTCCACCTTCTTTGGATCCTTGGGGCCCTGCAGCATCACAATTTTGTTCCCCTGACGCCCAGCAATAGCACAGTGGGCTCTAGAGCGGCACAAAGACCCCTTGCTTCCATGAGGCCTTGCTGTGTCCAAATGGTTGCCTTGCTTCCATGGGGCTGCAAAATAACACAATGGCCCACTGCTTCCATGAGGTCACAGAGTGTCACAATGGTCTCCATGATTCCATCAGGTCCTGCAGGGTCACAATGGCTCCTTGGTTCTATTGGGCTCCCCAGGGTCACAATGGCCCCTTGCTTCCACAAGGCCTGGCTGGGTCACACTGGCCCTTTGCTTCCATGACACCTTGCAGTGTCACAATGGCCCCTTGCTTCTATGAGGCCTGGCTGTGTCACAATGGCCCCTGGCTGCCATGAGGCCCTGCGATGTCACAATGGTCTCATTGCTTCCACGAGGCCCTGCAGTTCCACAATGGCCCTTCAGTGTCACAAGGCCTTGAAGTGTCAGAACAGTCTCAGCGGGTTCCCCAGCTGCTTCACAATGGCCTCCTTGGTTCCATGATGCCCCGTGGCGTAACAATGCTATCCTTGCTTCCACACAGTCCAAATGGCCCCGGGGCCTCAGGGAGCCCCACAGTGTCACTACGATGCCCTTGATTCCACCAGGCCCTGCCGTGCTGCAATGACCCCTTGCTTTTACAAGGCCCTGCAGTGTCACAATGGCCCCTTGGTTCTGAAGCGTGCAAGAGCTTAATACTAAGAGCAAGGCTCCAAAAAACGCTTTGTCATTATCACTGCTCAACACCTGAAGGGCTTCAAAAGTGCTTCGTCATTAGGGCTGCTTGTCAGAATCACTCTTGAACGCCTGGAAACTACGTGCCGTACGGGCCGTGCATAGCCCGCCTGGAGGCCCATAAAAAGGAAGGCAAAACTGGTGCAAAATGTGGAGGCGAAAGCGAAAGGTAGAATCCCTGCCCTTTGCCTTTCCCCCCACCACCCATCGCCTGCTGCCAGACACCCTGAGGCCTCCGGGAGCCAACGCCGCCCGCCTGGGGAGAACCCCCCAGTCCTTCACCCCCGCACTGAAATCCCGAGGGAGTTGTGCAACCCCTAGCCCTGCTCCTTCGTCCCAGGCGCACCGAGGTTCAGCTGCAAGCATTGAGCCTGCATCTCGGAGCATGGGCTGCCGCTTTCCAGCCAAACTGCTCCAGAGATGGGAAGAGGCAGATAAGACGCTTCCAACAGCAGAAAAAAAAAGGCAAACACTTCTCCACTTCCCCCACCCTGTCTCAGCAGCAACAAAAGTAGCACAGTGTGGTGGTGACTTATCCTATGCTTTTTAGAGTAACCTTGGCTTTTCTAACTTTTCTCGACTTTTCTCCTTCTTTCTCTTTGCCTCTCTTACCATTAGATAAACAGATACCCATTTTTTTGGCACCAACATTTAATCTCGTTCGGTTTGAATCCGGCCTTTGGGAATATTTTGAACCTTCAAAGTTCTTTCCTTTTTCTACTCAGAGATTTCGTTTTCTTTACCCTGCTGGGTGTAAATCAGATAGTAACAAAGCGTCATAATGCTCTCCACGGTTCCATGAGGCCCCACAATGTCACAACGGACTTTTGGTTCCAGGAACTTTCGTACTGTCAGCAACAGTCGCCTTGGGTCCGCAGTGTCACAATGGACCCTTGGCTCCATGAGGCTCCGTAGCGTAACATGGACGCCTTGATTGCATGAGGTTGTGTAGTGTCACAAGGATCTCCTTGGTTCTGCGGCCCTGCTGTGTGACAATGGGCCTGTGGTTCCATGAAGTTCTGTACTGTCGACCATGATCTCCTTGCTTGCACAGTGTCATAACTGACCCTTGGTTCCATCAGGTGCTTGGCCTCCAACAGCTTCTAAGAGACCCTTATGGCCCCTCAAGGCCCCTCACAGCCCCTCATGACCCCTCAATGCCCCTCACAGCTCCCCATGGCCCCTCATGGCAGCTCACAGTCCCTCACAGCACCTCACAGTTCACGGCCCCTCATGACCCTTCACAGCCCCTAACAAACCCTCATGGCGCCTCACAGCCCTTCACAGCCCCTCACGGCCTCTCACAGCCCAAGGCGTGGGACTCCTCCCGAAGGAGAAGCGATCAGGCTCTGCTTGTTCTCCTTTACTTTTGGTCACTTCACAGTGATGAGTAAAGGAAGGCTGAAATGAAACCTATCTCCAGCACTTCCCTCTGGGATAATTGCGGGCCTGAAGCTCTGTGCTGGCGCTGGCCCAAGTGGGAACATCACTGCAGCCCCCCACAGCCTTTGCTGTCCCCCGTGTCCATTCCCTGTCCCTGAGACCTGCCCAGCTCTGCCAGCAGCAGGAGCCACAGTGCAGTGGGCCCTGTACCGGCACAGCCGGGGCTCCCGGCCAAGAGCAGCAGCAGCGCCAGCCCCTTCCCACCTGCTTGTGCCTCGGCTTCCCAAGAGGTTTTTCCCGGTCAATTTCTGGACTAGAGCAACAATCACCCACAAACAGACCTGATTCCTCAGAGCCCGGCTGTGCTGCCCCGATGCAACCTTCAGAGAAAGAAAGGAGCAGGTTCCAGCGCTGTTCCCAGCACTGTTTCACTCATCCTCAGGGGACAGCAGGAGGCTGTCGTCATCCCCGCGGCTGCCCCACCTCGCTGGCCCCTTCCTTTGCTGATGGCTCTGCGTCCTGCCTGCCTCTGCCTTGGCACACAAAGCCTTGGGCTGCTCCAGACTCCTTCTGGGGGACACGTTGCACCACTGCACTGCCCTGGGAGGGAAATTCCTTTCTCCTTGTGTCCAGTCTGGACCTCCCCAGCTGCCCTTTGCATTCATTCTTTCTTTTGCCGCCTGCTCTCTACTATGTAGAAAGGATCCACCCGCTCTGAAACCACCCTCCAAGCCCTGCCAGGACTCTCCTCCACTCTCCTCAGTCTCCACTCCACTCAACACAGAGCTCCTTTGTCCCTAGGTACTGATCATGTGCTTGAGGCCACGGGCACCTGGACAAGAAGGTCGCTTCTTTTCTACAGGAAGGAAACCACAGAACCCCAGTGGTTTGAAGGCACATGAGAGGCAGCCACCAGAGGCCAAGGCAAGCCAGAGCTGTCTGTCCTTGCAGCTTCGGTCTGAAAGCAACCCTTGGACATATGAGGAGTTTTGCAGGTGGAATTCCATTTCAGCTGTGCGTGCCCGGACCGGAATGACAGTTCTTCTCGCCAGGAAGGAAAGGGCAGAGCCCCAGTGTTTCAAAGGCTGATCAGTGGTGGCTCAAGGAGGCCAAGGCCAGCCAGACCTGTTTGTCTTGGCAGCTTTTGTCTTGGAGCCATCCTTGCATAGACAGAATTTGGGAGGCCAAATCCCAGGTTTGGCCATGGACGTCTGGCCCAGAAGGACAGTTCTTTTCCATTGGCAGAAACGTGAGGAGCGCCATTGTTTCAAAGGCAGATGAGAGCTGGCCCTCAGGAAGCCAAGGGAAGCTGGGACATTCCTGGCAGCTTTTGTCGGGGAGCTATTCCTTGGATCTATGGAATTTCAGAGGTGGATTCCCAATTTTGGCCATGGATGGCTGGACTTGAAAGATGGTTTTGTTCCATGGGAAGCAAAGCACAGCCCCCGCGTGTTTTGAAGGCAGATGCGAGGTGGCCCCCAAGAGGCCAAGGCCAGCGTGAGCTGTCTGTCCTGGCAGGTTTCACATGGGAACAATCCTCGGATAGAATCCAATGTGGAGGTAGAATCCTCATTTCAGCCATGGGTCCCTGGAGGAGAAGGACAGTTCTTTCCCACAGAAAGGAAAGCAAGGAACTCCAGCGTTTCAGGGCCAGAGGAGAAGCAACCCTCAACATGCCAAGCTCAGCTGGAGCAGGCAGGTGGCCCCCAGGAGGCCAAGCCAACCACACCTGTTCCACCTTCTTTGGATCCTTGGGGCCCTGCAGCATCACAATTTTGTTCCCCTGACGCCCAGCAATAGCACAGTGGGCTCTAGAGCGGCACAAAGACCCCTTGCTTCCATGAGGCCTTGCTGTGTCCAAATGGTTGCCTTGCTTCCATGGGGCTGCAAAATAACACAATGGCCCACTGCTTCCATGAGGTCACAGAGTGTCACAATGGTCTCCATGATTCCATCAGGTCCTGCAGGGTCACAATGGCTCCTTGGTTCTATTGGGCTCCCCAGGGTCACAATGGCTCCTTGCTTCCACAAGGCCTGGCTGGGTCACACTGGCCCTTTGCTTCCATGACACCTTGCAGTGTCACAATGGCCCCTTGCTTCTATGAGGCCTGGCTGTGTCACAGTGGCCCCTGGCTGCCATGAGGCCCTGCGATGTCACAATGGTCTCATTGCTTCCACGAGGCCCTGCAGTTCCACAATGGCCCTTCAGTGTCACAAGGCCTTGAAGTGTCAGAACAGTCTCAGCGGGTTCCCCAGCTGCTTCACAATGGCCTCCTTGGTTCCATGATGCCCCGTGGCGTAACAATGCTATCCTTGCTTCCACACAGTCCAAATGGCCCCGGGGCCTCAGGGAGCCCCACAGTGTCACTACGATGCCCTTGATTCCACCAGGCCCTGCCGTGCTGCAATGACCCCTTGCTTTTACAAGGCCCTGCAGTGTCACAATGGCCCCTTGGTTCTGAAGCGTGCAAGAGCTTAATACTAAGAGCAAGGCTCCAAAAAACGCTTTGTCATTATCACTGCTCAACACCTGAAGGGCTTCAAAAGTGCTTCGTCATTAGGGCTGCTTGTCAGAATCACTCTTGAACGCCTGGAAACTACGTGCCGTACGGGCCGTGCATAGCCCGCCTGGAGGCCCATAAAAAGGAAGGCAAAACTGGTGCAAAATGTGGAGGCGAAAGCGAAAGGTAGAATCCCTGCCCTTTGCCTTTCCCCCCACCACCCATCGCCTGCTGCCAGACACCCTGAGGCCTCCGGGAGCCAACGCCGCCCGCCTGGGGAGAACCCCCCAGTCCTTCACCCCCGCACTGAAATCCCGAGGGAGTTGTGCAACCCCTAGCCCTGCTCCTTCGTCCCAGGCGCACCGAGGTTCAGCTGCAAGCATTGAGCCTGCATCTCGGAGCATGGGCTGCCGCTTTCCAGCCAAACTGCTCCAGAGATGGGAAGAGGCAGATAAGACGCTTCCAACAGCAGAAAAAAAAAGGCAAACACTTCTCCACTTCCCCCACCCTGTCTCAGCAGCAACAAAAGTAGCACAGTGTGGTGGTGACTTATCCTATGCTTTTTAGAGTAACCTTGGCTTTTCTAACTTTTCTCGACTTTTCTCCTTCTTTCTCTTTGCCTCTCTTACCATTAGATAAACAGATACCCATTTTTTTGGCACCAACATTTAATCTCGTTCGGTTTGAATCCGGCCTTTGGGAATATTTTGAACCTTCAAAGTTCTTTCCTTTTTCTACTCAGAGATTTCGTTTTCTTTACCCTGCTGGGTGTAAATCAGATAGTAACAAAGCGTCATAATGCTCTCCACGGTTCCATGAGGCCCCACAATGTCACAACGGACTTTTGGTTCCAGGAACTTTCGTACTGTCAGCAACAGTCGCCTTGGGTCCGCAGTGTCACAATGGACCCTTGGCTCCATGAGGCTCCGTAGCGTAACATGGACGCCTTGATTGCATGAGGTTGTGTAGTGTCACAAGGATCTCCTTGGTTCTGCGGCCCTGCTGTGTGACAATGGGCCTGTGGTTCCATGAAGTTCTGTACTGTCGACCATGATCTCCTTGCTTGCACAGTGTCATAACTGACCCTTGGTTCCATCAGGTGCTTGGCCTCCAACAGCTTCTAAGAGACCCTTATGGCCCCTCAAGGCCCCTCACAGCCCCTCATGACCCCTCAATGCCCCTCACAGCTCCCCATGGCCCCTCATGGCAGCTCACAGTCCCTCACAGCACCTCACAGTTCACGGCCCCTCATGACCCTTCACAGCCCCTAACAAACCCTCATGGCGCCTCACAGCCCTTCACAGCCCCTCACGGCCTCTCACAGCCCAAGGCGTGGGACTCCTCCCGAAGGAGAAGCGATCAGGCTCTGCTTGTTCTCCTTTACTTTTGGTCACTTCACAGTGATGAGTAAAGGAAGGCTGAAATGAAACCTATCTCCAGCACTTCCCTCTGGGATAATTGCGGGCCTGAAGCTCTGTGCTGGCGCTGGCCCAAGTGGGAACATCACTGCAGCCCCCCACAGCCTTTGCTGTCCCCCGTGTCCATTCCCTGTCCCTGAGACCTGCCCAGCTCTGCCAGCAGCAGGAGCCACAGTGCAGTGGGCCCTGTACCGGCACAGCCGGGGCTCCCGGCCAAGAGCAGCAGCAGCGCCAGCCCCTTCCCACCTGCTTGTGCCTCGGCTTCCCAAGAGGTTTTTCCCGGTCAATTTCTGGACTAGAGCAACAATCACCCACAAACAGACCTGATTCCTCAGAGCCCGGCTGTGCTGCCCCGATGCAACCTTCAGAGAAAGAAAGGAGCAGGTTCCAGCGCTGTTCCCAGCACTGTTTCACTCATCCTCAGGGGACAGCAGGAGGCTGTCGTCATCCCCGCGGCTGCCCCACCTCGCTGGCCCCTTCCTTTGCTGATGGCTCTGCGTCCTGCCTGCCTCTGCCTTGGCACACAAAGCCTTGGGCTGCTCCAGACTCCTTCTGGGGGACACGTTGCACCACTGCACTGCCCTGGGAGGGAAATTCCTTTCTCCTTGTGTCCAGTCTGGACCTCCCCAGCTGCCCTTTGCATTCATTCTTTCTTTTGCCGCCTGGCCTCTACTATGTAGAAAGGATCCACCCGCTCTGAAACCACCCTCCAAGCCCTGCCAGGACTCTCCTCCACTCTCCTCAGTCTCCACTCCACTCAACACAGAGCTCCTTTGTCCCTAGGTACTGATCATGTGCTTGAGGCCACGGGCACCTGGACAAGAAGGTCGCTTCTTTTCTACAGGAAGGAAACCACAGAACCCCAGTGGTTTGAAGGCACATGAGAGGCAGCCACCAGAGGCCAAGGCAAGCCAGAGCTGTCTGTCCTTGCAGCTTCAGTCTGAAAGCAACCCTTGGACATATGAGGAGTTTTGCAGGTGGAATTCCATTTCAGCTGTGCGTGCCCGGACCGGAATGACAGTTCTTCTCGCCAGGAAGGAAAGGGCAGAGCCCCAGTGTTTCAAAGGCTGATCAGTGGTGGCTCAAGGAGGCCAAGGCCAGCCAGACCTGTTTGTCTTGGCAGCTTTTGTCTTGGAGCAATCCTTGCATAGACAGAATTTGGGAGGCCAAATCCCAGGTTTGTCCATGGACGTCTGGCCCAGAAGGACAGTTCTTTTCCATTGGCAGAAACGTGAGGAGCGCCAGTGTTTCAAAGGCAGATGAGAGCTGGCCCTCAGGAAGCCAAGGGAAGCTGGGACATTCCTGGCAGCTTTTGTCGGGGAGCTATTCCTTGGATCTATGGAATTTCAGAGGTGGATTCCCAATTTTGGCCATGGATGGCTGGACTTGAAAGATGGTTTTGTTCCATGGGAAGCAAAGCACAGCCCCCGCGTGTTTTGAAGGCAGATGCGAGGTGGCCCCCAAGAGGCCAAGGCCAGCGTGAGCTGTCTGTCCTGGCAGGTTTCACATGGGAACAATCCTCGGATAGAATCCAATGTGGAGGTAGAATCCTCATTTCAGCCATGGGTCCCTGGAGGAGAAGGACAGTTCTTTCCCACAGAAAGGAAAGCAAGGAACTCCAGCGTTTCAGGGCCAGAGGAGAAGCAACCCTCAACATGCCAAGCTCAGCTGGAGCAGGCAGGTGGCCCCCAGGAGGCCAAGCCAACCACACCTGTTCCACCTTCTTTGGATCCTTGGGGCCCTGCAGCATCACAATTTTGTTCCCCTGACGCCCAGCAATAGCACAGTGGGCTCTAGAGCGGCACAAAGACCCCTTGCTTCCATGAGGCCTTGCTGTGTCCAAATGGTTGCCTTGCTTCCATGGGGCTGCAAAATAACACAATGGCCCACTGCTTCCATGAGGTCACAGAGTGTCACAATGGTCTCCATGATTCCATCAGGTCCTGCAGGGTCACAATGGCTCCTTGGTTCTATTGGGCTCCCCAGGGTCACAATGGCCCCTTGCTTCCACAAGGCCTGGCTGGGTCACACTGGCCCTTTGCTTCCATGACACCTTGCAGTGTCACAATGGCCCCTTGCTTCTATGAGGCCTGGCTGTGTCACAATGGCCCCTGGCTGCCATGAGGCCCTGCGATGTCACAATGGTCTCATTGCTTCCACGAGGCCCTGCAGTTCCACAATGGCCCTTCAGTGTCACAAGGCCTTGAAGTGTCAGAACAGTCTCAGCGGGTTCCCCAGCTGCTTCACAATGGCCTCCTTGGTTCCATGATGCCCCGTGGCGTAACAATGCTATCCTTGCTTCCACACAGTCCAAATGGCCCCGGGGCCTCAGGGAGCCCCACAGTGTCACTACGATGCCCTTGATTCCACCAGGCCCTGCCGTGCTGCAATGACCCCTTGCTTTTACAAGGCCCTGCAGTGTCACAATGGCCCCTTGGTTCTGAAGCGTGCAAGAGCCTAATACTAAGAGCAAGGCTCCAAAAAACGCTTTGTCATTATCACTGCTCAACACCTGAAGGGCTTCAAAAGTGCTTCGTCATTAGGGCTGCTTGTCAGAATCACTCTTGAACGCCTGGAAACTACGTGCCGTACGGGCCGTGCATAGCCCGCCTGGAGGCCCATAAAAAGGAAGGCAAAACTGGTGCAAAATGTGGAGGCGAAAGCAAAAGGTAGAATCCCTGCCCTTTGCCTTTCCCCCCACCACCCATCGCCTGCTGCCAGACACCCTGAGGCCTCCGGGAGCCAACGCCGCCCGCCTGGGGAGAACCCCCCAGTCCTTCACCCCCGCACTGAAATCCCAAGGGAGTTGTGCAACCCCTAGCCCTGCTCCTTCGTCCCAGGCGCACCGAGGTTCAGCTGCAAGCATTGAGCCTGCATCTCGGAGCATGGGCTGCCGCTTTCCAGCCAAACTGCTCCAGAGATGGGAAGAGGCAGATAAGACGCTTCCAACAGCAGAAAAAAAAGGCAAACACTTCTCCACTTCCCCCACCCTGTCTCAGCAGCAACAAAAGTAGCACAGTGTGGTGGTGACTTATCCTATGCTTTTTAGAGTAACCTTGGCTTTTCTAACTTTTCTCGACTTTTCTCCTTCTTTCTCTTTGCCTCTCTTACCATTAGATAAACAGATACCCATTTTTTTAGCACCAACATTTAATCTCGTTCGGTTTGAATCCGGCCTTTGGGAATATTTTGAACCTTCAAAGTTCTTTCCTTTTTCTACTCAGAGATTTCGTTTTCTTTACCCTGCTGGGTGTAAATCAGATAGTAACAAAGCGTCATAATGCTCTCCACGGTTCCATGAGGCCCCACAATGTCACAACGGACTTTTGGTTCCAGGAACTTTCGTACTGTCAGCAACAGTCGCCTTGGGTCCGCAGTGTCACAATGGACCCTTGGCTCCATGAGGCTCCGTAGCGTAACATGGACGCCTTGATTGCATGAGGTTGTGTAGTGTCACAAGGATCTCCTTGGTTCTGCGGCCCTGCTGTGTGACAATGGGCCTGTGGTTCCATGAAGTTCTGTACTGTCGACCATGATCTCCTTGCTTGCACAGTGTCATAACTGACCCTTGGTTCCATCAGGTGCTTGGCCTCCAACAGCTTCTAAGAGACCCTTATGGCCCCTCAAGGCCCCTCACAGCCCCTCATGACCCCTCAATGCCCCTCACAGCTCCCCATGGCCCCTCATGGCAGCTCACAGTCCCTCACAGCACCTCACAGTTCACGGCCCCTCATGACCCTTCACAGCCCCTAACAAACCCTCATGGCGCCTCACAGCCCTTCACAGCCCCTCACGGCCTCTCACAGCCCAAGGCGTGGGACTCCTCCCGAAGGAGAAGCGATCAGGCTCTGCTTGTTCTCCTTTACTTTTGGTCACTTCACAGTGATGAGTAAAGGAAGGCTGAAATGAAACCTATCTCCAGCACTTCCCTCTGGGATAATTGCGGGCCTGAAGCTCTGTGCTGGCGCTGGCCCAAGTGGGAACATCACTGCAGCCCCCCACAGCCTTTGCTGTCCCCCGTGTCCATTCCCTGTCCCTGAGACCTGCCCAGCTCTGCCAGCAGCAGGAGCCACAGTGCAGTGGGCCCTGTACCGGCACAGCCGGGGCTCCCGGCCAAGAGCAGCAGCAGCGCCAGCCCCTTCCCACCTGCTTGTGCCTCGGCTTCCCAAGAGGTTTTTCCCGGTCAATTTCTGGACTAGAGCAACAATCACCCACAAACAGACCTGATTCCTCAGAGCCCGGCTGTGCTGCCCCGATGCAACCTTCAGAGAAAGAAAGGAGCAGGTTCCAGCGCTGTTCCCAGCACTGTTTCACTCATCCTCAGGGGACAGCAGGAGGCTGTCGTCATCCCCGCGGCTGCCCCACCTCGCTGGCCCCTTCCTTTGCTGATGGCTCTGCGTCCTGCCTGCCTCTGCCTTGGCACACAAAGCCTTGGGCTGCTCCAGACTCCTTCTGGGGGACACGTTGCACCACTGCACTGCCCTGGGAGGGAAATTCCTTTCTCCTTGTGTCCAGTCTGGACCTCCCCAGCTGCCCTTTGCATTCATTCTTTCTTTTGCCGCCTGGCCTCTACTATGTAGAAAGGATCCACCCGCTCTGAAACCACCCTCCAAGCCCTGCCAGGACTCTCCTCCACTCTCCTCAGTCTCCACTCCACTCAACACAGAGCTCCTTTGTCCCTAGGTACTGATCATGTGCTTGAGGCCACGGGCACCTGGACAAGAAGGTCGCTTCTTTTCTACAGGAAGGAAACCACAGAACCCCAGTGGTTTGAAGGCACATGAGAGGCAGCCACCAGAGGCCAAGGCAAGCCAGAGCTGTCTGTCCTTGCAGCTTCAGTCTGAAAGCAACCCTTGGACATATGAGGAGTTTTGCAGGTGGAATTCCATTTCAGCTGTGCGTGCCCGGACCGGAATGACAGTTCTTCTCGCCAGGAAGGAAAGGGCAGAGCCCCAGTGTTTCAAAGGCTGATCAGTGGTGGCTCAAGGAGGCCAAGGCCAGCCAGACCTGTTTGTCTTGGCAGCTTTTGTCTTGGAGCAATCCTTGCATAGACAGAATTTGGGAGGCCAAATCCCAGGTTTGTCCATGGACGTCTGGCCCAGAAGGACAGTTCTTTTCCATTGGCAGAAACGTGAGGAGCGCCAGTGTTTCAAAGGCAGATGAGAGCTGGCCCTCAGGAAGCCAAGGGAAGCTGGGACATTCCTGGCAGCTTTTGTCGGGGAGCTATTCCTTGGATCTATGGAATTTCAGAGGTGGATTCCCAATTTTGGCCATGGATGGCTGGACTTGAAAGATGGTTTTGTTCCATGGGAAGCAAAGCACAGCCCCCGCGTGTTTTGAAGGCAGATGCGAGGTGGCCCCCAAGAGGCCAAGGCCAGCGTGAGCTGTCTGTCCTGGCAGGTTTCACATGGGAACAATCCTCGGATAGAATCCAATGTGGAGGTAGAATCCTCATTTCAGCCATGGGTCCCTGGAGGAGAAGGACAGTTCTTTCCCACAGAAAGGAAAGCAAGGAACTCCAGCGTTTCAGGGCCAGAGGAGAAGCAACCCTCAACATGCCAAGCTCAGCTGGAGCAGGCAGGTGGCCCCCAGGAGGCCAAGCCAACCACACCTGTTCCACCTTCTTTGGATCCTTGGGGCCCTGCAGCATCACAATTTTGTTCCCCTGACGCCCAGCAATAGCACAGTGGGCTCTAGAGCGGCACAAAGACCCCTTGCTTCCATGAGGCCTTGCTGTGTCCAAATGGTTGCCTTGCTTCCATGGGGCTGCAAAATAACACAATGGCCCACTGCTTCCATGAGGTCACAGAGTGTCACAATGGTCTCCATGATTCCATCAGGTCCTGCAGGGTCACAATGGCTCCTTGGTTCTATTGGGCTCCCCAGGATCACAATGGCCCCTTGCTTCCACAAGGCCTGGCTGGGTCACACTGGCCCTTTGCTTCCATGACACCTTGCAGTGTCACAATGGCCCCTTGCTTCTATGAGGCCTGGCTGTGTCACAATGGCCCCTGGCTGCCATGAGGCCCTGCGATGTCACAATGGTCTCATTGCTTCCACGAGGCCCTGCAGTTCCACAATGGCCCTTCAGTGTCACAAGGCCTTGAAGTGTCAGAACAGTCTCAGCGGGTTCCCCAGCTGCTTCACAATGGCCTCCTTGGTTCCATGATGCCCCGTGGCGTAACAATGCTATCCTTGCTTCCACACAGTCCAAATGGCCCCGGGGCCTCAGGGAGCCCCACAGTGTCACTACGATGCCCTTGATTCCACCAGGCCCTGCCGTGCTGCAATGACCCCTTGCTTTTACAAGGCCCTGCAGTGTCACAATGGCCCCTTGGTTCTGAAGCGTGCAAGAGCCTAATACTAAGAGCAAGGCTCCAAAAAACGCTTTGTCATTATCACTGCTCAACACCTGAAGGGCTTCAAAAGTGCTTCGTCATTAGGGCTGCTTGTCAGAATCACTCTTGAACGCCTGGAAACTACGTGCCGTACGGGCCGTGCATAGCCCGCCTGGAGGCCCATAAAAAGGAAGGCAAAACTGGTGCAAAATGTGGAGGCGAAAGCGAAAGGTAGAATCCCTGCCCTTTGCCTTTCCCCCCACCACCCATCGCCTGCTGCCAGACACCCTGAGGCCTCCGGGAGCCAACGCCGCCCGCCTGGGGAGAACCCCCCAGTCCTTCACCCCCGCACTGAAATCCCGAGGGAGTTGTGCAACCCCTAGCCCTGCTCCTTCGTCCCAGGCGCACCGAGGTTCAGCTGCAAGCATTGAGCCTGCATCTCGGAGCATGGGCTGCCGCTTTCCAGCCAAACTGCTCCAGAGATGGGAAGAGGCAGATAAGACGCTTCCAACAGCAGAAAAAAAAAGGCAAACACTTCTCCACTTCCCCCACCCTGTCTCAGCAGCAACAAAAGTAGCACAGTGTGGTGGTGACTTATCCTATGCTTTTTAGAGTAACCTTGGCTTTTCTAACTTTTCTCGACTTTTCTCCTTCTTTCTCTTTGCCTCTCTTACCATTAGATAAACAGATACCCATTTTTTTGGCACCAACATTTAATCTCCTTTGGTTTGAATCCGGCCTTTGGGAATATTTTGAACCTTCAAAGTTCTTTCCTTTTTCTACTCAGAGATTTCGTTTTCTTGACCCTGCTGGGTGTCAATCAGATAGTAACAAAGCGTCATAATGCTCTCCACGGTTCCATGAGGCCCCACAATGTCACAACGGACTTTTGGTTCCAGGAACTTTCGTACTGTCAGCAACAGTCGCCTTGGGTCCGCAGTGTCACAATGGACCCTTGGCTCCATGAGGCTCCGTAGCGTAACATGGACGCTTTGATTGCATGAGGTTGTGTAGTGTCACAAGGATCTCCTTGGTTCTGCGGCCCTGCTGTGTGACAATGGGCCTGTGGTTCCATGAAGTTCTGTACTGTCGACCATGATCTCCTTGCTTGCACAGTGTCATAACTGACCCTTGGTTCCATCAGGTGCTTGGCCTCCAACAGCTTCTAAGAGACCCTTATGGCCCCTCAAGGCCCCTCACAGCCCCTCATGACCCCTCAATGCCCCTCACAGCTCCCCATGGCCCCTCATGGCAGCTCACAGTCCCTCACAGCACCTCACAGTTCACGGCCCCTCATGACCCTTCACAGCCCCTAACAAACCCTCATGGCGCCTCACAGCCCTTCACAGCCCCTCACGGCCTCTCACAGCCCAAGGCGTGGGACTCCTCCCGAAGGAGAAGCGATCAGGCTCTGCTTGTTCTCCTTTACTTTTGGTCACTTCACAGTGATGAGTAAAGGAAGGCTGAAATGAAACCTATCTCCAGCACTTCCCTCTGGGATAATTGCGGGCCTGAAGCTCTGTGCTGGCGCTGGCCCAAGTGGGAACATCACTGCAGCCCCCCACAGCCTTTGCTGTCCCCCGTGTCCATTCCCTGTCCCTGAGACCTGCCCAGCTCTGCCAGCAGCAGGAGCCACAGTGCAGTGGGCCCTGTACCGGCACAGCCGGGGCTCCCGGCCAAGAGCAGCAGCAGCGCCAGCCCCTTCCCACCTGCTTGTGCCTCGGCTTCCCAAGAGGTTTTTCCCGGTCAATTTCTGGACTAGAGCAACAATCACCCACAAACAGACCTGATTCCTCAGAGCCCGGCTGTGCTGCCCCGATGCAACCTTCAGAGAAAGAAAGGAGCAGGTTCCAGCGCTGTTCCCAGCACTGTTTCACTCATCCTCAGGGGACAGCAGGAGGCTGTCGTCATCCCCGCGGCTGCCCCACCTCGCTGGCCCCTTCCTTTGCTGATGGCTCTGCGTCCTGCCTGCCTCTGCCTTGGCACACAAAGCCTTGGGCTGCTCCAGACTCCTTCTGGGGGACACGTTGCACCACTGCACTGCCCTGGGAGGGAAATTCCTTTCTCCTTGTGTCCAGTCTGGACCTCCCCAGCTGCCCTTTGCATTCATTCTTTCTTTTGCCGCCTGGCCTCTACTATGTAGAAAGGATCCACCCGCTCTGAAACCACCCTCCAAGCCCTGCCAGGACTCTCCTCCACTCTCCTCAGTCTCCACTCCACTCAACACAGAGCTCCTTTGTCCCTAGGTACTGATCATGTGCTTGAGGCCACGGGCACCTGGACAAGAAGGTCGCTTCTTTTCTACAGGAAGGAAACCACAGAACCCCAGTGGTTTGAAGGCACATGAGAGGCAGCCACCAGAGGCCAAGGCAAGCCAGAGCTGTCTGTCCTTGCAGCTTCAGTCTGAAAGCAACCCTTGGACATATGAGGAGTTTTGCAGGTGGAATTCCATTTCAGCTGTGCGTGCCCGGACCGGAATGACAGTTCTTCTCGCCAGGAAGGAAAGGGCAGAGCCCCAGTGTTTCAAAGGCTGATCAGTGGTGGCTCAAGGAGGCCAAGGCCAGCCAGACCTGTTTGTCTTGGCAGCTTTTGTCTTGGAGCAATCCTTGCATAGACAGAATTTGGGAGGCCAAATCCCAGGTTTGGCCATGGACGTCTGGCCCAGAAGGACAGTTCTTTTCCATTGGCAGAAACGTGAGGAGCGCCAGTGTTTCAAAGGCAGATGAGAGCTGGCCCTCAGGAAGCCAAGGGAAGCTGGGACATTCCTGGCAGCTTTTGTCGGGGAGCTATTCCTTGGATCTATGGAATTTCAGAGGTGGATTCCCAATTTTGGCCATGGATGGCTGGACTTGAAAGATGGTTTTGTTCCATGGGAAGCAAAGCACAGCCCCCGCGTGTTTTGAAGGCAGATGCGAGGTGGCCCCCAAGAGGCCAAGGCCAGCGTGAGCTGTCTGTCCTGGCAGGTTTCACATGGGAACAATCCTCGGATAGAATCCAATGTGGAGGTAGAATCCTCATTTCAGCCATGGGTCCCTGGAGGAGAAGGACAGTTCTTTCCCACAGAAAGGAAAGCAAGGAACTCCAGCGTTTCAGGGCCAGAGGAGAAGCAACCCTCAACATGCCAAGCTCAGCTGGAGCAGGCAGGTGGCCCCCAGGAGGCCAAGCCAACCACACCTGTTCCACCTTCTTTGGATCCTTGGGGCCCTGCAGCATCACAATTTTGTTCCCCTGACGCCCAGCAATAGCACAGTGGGCTCTAGAGCGGCACAAAGACCCCTTGCTTCCATGAGGCCTTGCTGTGTCCAAATGGTTGCCTTGCTTCCATGGGGCTGCAAAATAACACAATGGCCCACTGCTTCCATGAGGTCACAGAGTGTCACAATGGTCTCCATGATTCCATCAGGTCCTGCAGGGTCACAATGGCTCCTTGGTTCTATTGGGCTCCCCAGGATCACAATGGCCCCTTGCTTCCACAAGGCCTGGCTGGGTCACACTGGCCCTTTGCTTCCATGACACCTTGCAGTGTCACAATGGCCCCTTGCTTCTATGAGGCCTGGCTGTGTCACAATGGCCCCTGGCTGCCATGAGGCCCTGCGATGTCACAATGGTCTCATTGCTTCCACGAGGCCCTGCAGTTCCACAATGGCCCTTCAGTGTCACAAGGCCTTGAAGTGTCAGAACAGTCTCAGCGGGTTCCCCAGCTGCTTCACAATGGCCTCCTTGGTTCCATGATGCCCCGTGGCGTAACAATGCTATCCTTGCTTCCACACAGTCCAAATGGCCCCGGGGCCTCAGGGAGCCCCACAGTGTCACTACGATGCCCTTGATTCCACCAGGCCCTGCCGTGCTGCAATGACCCCTTGCTTTTACAAGGCCCTGCAGTGTCACAATGGCCCCTTGGTTCTGAAGCGTGCAAGAGCCTAATACTAAGAGCAAGGCTCCAAAAAACGCTTTGTCATTATCACTGCTCAACACCTGAAGGGCTTCAAAAGTGCTTCGTCATTAGGGCTGCTTGTCAGAATCACTCTTGAACGCCTGGAAACTACGTGCCGTACGGGCCGTGCATAGCCCGCCTGGAGGCCCATAAAAAGGAAGGCAAAACTGGTGCAAAATGTGGAGGCGAAAGCAAAAGGTAGAATCCCTGCCCTTTGCCTTTCCCCCCACCACCCATCGCCTGCTGCCAGACACCCTGAGGCCTCCGGGAGCCAACGCCGCCCGCCTGGGGAGAACCCCCCAGTCCTTCACCCCCGCACTGAAATCCCAAGGGAGTTGTGCAACCCCTAGCCCTGCTCCTTCGTCCCAGGCGCACCGAGGTTCAGCTGCAAGCATTGAGCCTGCATCTCGGAGCATGGGCTGCCGCTTTCCAGCCAAACTGCTCCAGAGATGGGAAGAGGCAGATAAGACGCTTCCAACAGCAGAAAAAAAAGGCAAACACTTCTCCACTTCCCCCACCCTGTCTCAGCAGCAACAAAAGTAGCACAGTGTGGTGGTGACTTATCCTATGCTTTTTAGAGTAACCTTGGCTTTTCTAACTTTTCTCGACTTTTCTCCTTCTTTCTCTTTGCCTCTCTTACCATTAGATAAACAGATACCCATTTTTTTGGCACCAACATTTAATCTCGTTCGGTTTGAATCCGGCCTTTGGGAATATTTTGAACCTTCAAAGTTCTTTCCTTTTTCTACTCAGAGATTTCGTTTTCTTTACCCTGCTGGGTGTAAATCAGATAGTAACAAAGCGTCATAATGCTCTCCACGGTTCCATGAGGCCCCACAATGTCACAACGGACTTTTGGTTCCAGGAACTTTCGTACTGTCAGCAACAGTCGCCTTGGGTCCGCAGTGTCACAATGGACCCTTGGCTCCATGAGGCTCCGTAGCGTAACATGGACGCCTTGATTGCATGAGGTTGTGTAGTGTCACAAGGATCTCCTTGGTTCTGCGGCCCTGCTGTGTGACAATGGGCCTGTGGTTCCATGAAGTTCTGTACTGTCGACCATGATCTCCTTGCTTGCACAGTGTCATAACTGACCCTTGGTTCCATCAGGTGCTTGGCCTCCAACAGCTTCTAAGAGACCCTTATGGCCCCTCAAGGCCCCTCACAGCCCCTCATGACCCCTCAATGCCCCTCACAGCTCCCCATGGCCCCTCATGGCAGCTCACAGTCCCTCACAGCACCTCACAGTTCACGGCCCCTCATGACCCTTCACAGCCCCTAACAAACCCTCATGGCGCCTCACAGCCCTTCACAGCCCCTCACGGCCTCTCACAGCCCAAGGCGTGGGACTCCTCCCGAAGGAGAAGCGATCAGGCTCTGCTTGTTCTCCTTTACTTTTGGTCACTTCACAGTGATGAGTAAAGGAAGGCTGAAATGAAACCTATCTCCAGCACTTCCCTCTGGGATAATTGCGGGCCTGAAGCTCTGTGCTGGCGCTGGCCCAAGTGGGAACATCACTGCAGCCCCCCACAGCCTTTGCTGTCCCCCGTGTCCATTCCCTGTCCCTGAGACCTGCCCAGCTCTGCCAGCAGCAGGAGCCACAGTGCAGTGGGCCCTGTACCGGCACAGCCGGGGCTCCCGGCCAAGAGCAGCAGCAGCGCCAGCCCCTTCCCACCTGCTTGTGCCTCGGCTTCCCAAGAGGTTTTTCCCGGTCAATTTCTGGACTAGAGCAACAATCACCCACAAACAGACCTGATTCCTCAGAGCCCGGCTGTGCTGCCCCGATGCAACCTTCAGAGAAAGAAAGGAGCAGGTTCCAGCGCTGTTCCCAGCACTGTTTCACTCATCCTCAGGGGACAGCAGGAGGCTGTCGTCATCCCCGCGGCTGCCCCACCTCGCTGGCCCCTTCCTTTGCTGATGGCTCTGCGTCCTGCCTGCCTCTGCCTTGGCACACAAAGCCTTGGGCTGCTCCAGACTCCTTCTGGGGGACACGTTGCACCACTGCACTGCCCTGGGAGGGAAATTCCTTTCTCCTTGTGTCCAGTCTGGACCTCCCCAGCTGCCCTTTGCATTCATTCTTTCTTTTGCCGCCTGGCCTCTACTATGTAGAAAGGATCCACCCGCTCTGAAACCACCCTCCAAGCCCTGCCAGGACTCTCCTCCACTCTCCTCAGTCTCCACTCCACTCAACACAGAGCTCCTTTGTCCCTAGGTACTGATCATGTGCTTGAGGCCACGGGCACCTGGACAAGAAGGTCGCTTCTTTTCTACAGGAAGGAAACCACAGAACCCCAGTGGTTTGAAGGCACATGAGAGGCAGCCACCAGAGGCCAAGGCAAGCCAGAGCTGTCTGTCCTTGCAGCTTCGGTCTGAAAGCAACCCTTGGACATATGAGGAGTTTTGCAGGTGGAATTCCATTTCAGCTGTGCGTGCCCGGACCGGAATGACAGTTCTTCTCGCCAGGAAGGAAAGGGCAGAGCCCCAGTGTTTCAAAGGCTGATCAGTGGTGGCTCAAGGAGGCCAAGGCCAGCCAGACCTGTTTGTCTTGGCAGCTTTTGTCTTGGAGCAATCCTTGCATAGACAGAATTTGGGAGGCCAAATCCCAGGTTTGGCCATGGACGTCTGGCCCAGAAGGACAGTTCTTTTCCATTGGCAGAAACGTGAGGAGCGCCAGTGTTTCAAAGGCAGATGAGAGCTGGCCCTCAGGAAGCCAAGGGAAGCTGGGACATTCCTGGCAGCTTTTGTCGGGGAGCTATTCCTTGGATCTATGGAATTTCAGAGGTGGATTCCCAATTTTGGCCATGGATGGCTGGACTTGAAAGATGGTTTTGTTCCATGGGAAGCAAAGCACAGCCCCCGCGTGTTTTGAAGGCAGATGCGAGGTGGCCCCCAAGAGGCCAAGGCCAGCGTGAGCTGTCTGTCCTGGCAGGTTTCACATGGGAACAATCCTCGGATAGAATCCAATGTGGAGGTAGAATCCTCATTTCAGCCATGGGTCCCTGGAGGAGAAGGACAGTTCTTTCCCACAGAAAGGAAAGCAAGGAACTCCAG
Source organism: Coloeus monedula (assembly GCF_965178545.1). Taxonomy (NCBI): domain Eukaryota; kingdom Metazoa; phylum Chordata; class Aves; order Passeriformes; family Corvidae; genus Coloeus; species Coloeus monedula. Next base: position 2,437,859 of record NC_138814.1, on the reverse strand, counting down.
CGTTTCAGGGCCAGAGGAGAAGCAACCCTCAACATGCCAAGCTCAGCTGGAGCAGGCAGGTGGCCCCCAGGAGGCCAAGCCAACCACACCTGTTCCACCTTCTTTGGATCCTTGGGGCCCTGCAGCATCACAATTTTGTTCCCCTGACGCCCAGCAATAGCACAGTGGGCTCTAGAGCGGCACAAAGACCCCTTGCTTCCATGAGGCCTTGCTGTGTCCAAATGGTTGCCTTGCTTCCATGGGGCTGCAAAATAACACAATGGCCCACTGCTTCCATGAGGTCACAGAGTGTCACAATGGTCTCCATGATTCCATCAGGTCCTGCAGGGTCACAATGGCTCCTTGGTTCTATTGGGCTCCCCAGGATCACAATGGCCCCTTGCTTCCACAAGGCCTGGCTGGGTCACACTGGCCCTTTGCTTCCATGACACCTTGCAGTGTCACAATGGCCCCTTGCTTCTATGAGGCCTGGCTGTGTCACAATGGCCCCTGGCTGCCATGAGGCCCTGCGATGTCACAATGGTCTCATTGCTTCCACGAGGCCCTGCAGTTCCACAATGGCCCTTCAGTGTCACAAGGCCTTGAAGTGTCAGAACAGTCTCAGCGGGTTCCCCAGCTGCTTCACAATGGCCTCCTTGGTTCCATGATGCCCCGTGGCGTAACAATGCTATCCTTGCTTCCACACAGTCCAAATGGCCCCGGGGCCTCAGGGAGCCCCACAGTGTCACTACGATGCCCTTGATTCCACCAGGCCCTGCCGTGCTGCAATGACCCCTTGCTTTTACAAGGCCCTGCAGTGTCACAATGGCCCCTTGGTTCTGAAGCGTGCAAGAGCCTAATACTAAGAGCAAGGCTCCAAAAAACGCTTTGTCATTATCACTGCTCAACACCTGAAGGGCTTCAAAAGTGCTTCGTCATTAGGGCTGCTTGTCAGAATCACTCTTGAACGCCTGGAAACTACGTGCCGTACGGGCCGTGCATAGCCCGCCTGGAGGCCCATAAAAAGGAAGGCAAAACTGGTGCAAAATGTGGAGGCGAAAGCGAAAGGTAGAATCCCTGCCCTTTGCCTTTCCCCCCACCACCCATCGCCTGCTGCCAGACACCCTGAGGCCTCCGGGAGCCAACGCCGCCCGCCTGGGGAGAACCCCCCAGTCCTTCACCCCCGCACTGAAATCCCGAGGGAGTTGTGCAACCCCTAGCCCTGCTCCTTCGTCCCAGGCGCACCGAGGTTCAGCTGCAAGCATTGAGCCTGCATCTCGGAGCATGGGCTGCCGCTTTCCAGCCAAACTGCTCCAGAGATGGGAAGAGGCAGATAAGACGCTTCCAACAGCAGAAAAAAAAAGGCAAACACTTCTCCACTTCCCCCACCCTGTCTCAGCAGCAACAAAAGTAGCACAGTGTGGTGGTGACTTATCCTATGCTTTTTAGAGTAACCTTGGCTTTTCTAACTTTTCTCGACTTTTCTCCTTCTTTCTCTTTGCCTCTCTTACCATTAGATAAACAGATACCCATTTTTTTGGCACCAACATTTAATCTCGTTCGGTTTGAATCCGGCCTTTGGGAATATTTTGAACCTTCAAAGTTCTTTCCTTTTTCTACTCAGAGATTTCGTTTTCTTTACCCTGCTGGGTGTAAATCAGATAGTAACAAAGCGTCATAATGCTCTCCACGGTTCCATGAGGCCCCACAATGTCACAACGGACTTTTGGTTCCAGGAACTTTCGTACTGTCAGCAACAGTCGCCTTGGGTCCGCAGTGTCACAATGGACCCTTGGCTCCATGAGGCTCCGTAGCGTAACATGGACGCCTTGATTGCATGAGGTTGTGTAGTGTCACAAGGATCTCCTTGGTTCTGCGGCCCTGCTGTGTGACAATGGGCCTGTGGTTCCATGAAGTTCTGTACTGTCGACCATGATCTCCTTGCTTGCACAGTGTCATAACTGACCCTTGGTTCCATCAGGTGCTTGGCCTCCAACAGCTTCTAAGAGACCCTTATGGCCCCTCAAGGCCCCTCACAGCCCCTCATGACCCCTCAATGCCCCTCACAGCTCCCCATGGCCCCTCATGGCAGCTCACAGTCCCTCACAGCACCTCACAGTTCACGGCCCCTCATGACCCTTCACAGCCCCTAACAAACCCTCATGGCGCCTCACAGCCCTTCACAGCCCCTCACGGCCTCTCACAGCCCAAGGCGTGGGACTCCTCCCGAAGGAGAAGCGATCAGGCTCTGCTTGTTCTCCTTTACTTTTGGTCACTTCACAGTGATGAGTAAAGGAAGGCTGAAATGAAACCTATCTCCAGCACTTCCCTCTGGGATAATTGCGGGCCTGAAGCTCTGTGCTGGCGCTGGCCCAAGTGGGAACATCACTGCAGCCCCCCACAGCCTTTGCTGTCCCCCGTGTCCATTCCCTGTCCCTGAGACCTGCCCAGCTCTGCCAGCAGCAGGAGCCACAGTGCAGTGGGCCCTGTACCGGCACAGCCGGGGCTCCCGGCCAAGAGCAGCAGCAGCGCCAGCCCCTTCCCACCTGCTTGTGCCTCGGCTTCCCAAGAGGTTTTTCCCGGTCAATTTCTGGACTAGAGCAACAATCACCCACAAACAGACCTGATTCCTCAGAGCCCGGCTGTGCTGCCCCGATGCAACCTTCAGAGAAAGAAAGGAGCAGGTTCCAGCGCTGTTCCCAGCACTGTTTCACTCATCCTCAGGGGACAGCAGGAGGCTGTCGTCATCCCCGCGGCTGCCCCACCTCGCTGGCCCCTTCCTTTGCTGATGGCTCTGCGTCCTGCCTGCCTCTGCCTTGGCACACAAAGCCTTGGGCTGCTCCAGACTCCTTCTGGGGGACACGTTGCACCACTGCACTGCCCTGGGAGGGAAATTCCTTTCTCCTTGTGTCCAGTCTGGACCTCCCCAGCTGCCCTTTGCATTCATTCTTTCTTTTGCCGCCTGGCCTCTACTATGTAGAAAGGATCCACCCGCTCTGAAACCACCCTCCAAGCCCTGCCAGGACTCTCCTCCACTCTCCTCAGTCTCCACTCCACTCAACACAGAGCTCCTTTGTCCCTAGGTACTGATCATGTGCTTGAGGCCACGGGCACCTGGACAAGAAGGTCGCTTCTTTTCTACAGGAAGGAAACCACAGAACCCCAGTGGTTTGAAGGCACATGAGAGGCAGCCACCAGAGGCCAAGGCAAGCCAGAGCTGTCTGTCCTTGCAGCTTCGGTCTGAAAGCAACCCTTGGACATATGAGGAGTTTTGCAGGTGGAATTCCATTTCAGCTGTGCGTGCCCGGACCGGAATGACAGTTCTTCTCGCCAGGAAGGAAAGGGCAGAGCCCCAGTGTTTCAAAGGCTGATCAGTGGTGGCTCAAGGAGGCCAAGGCCAGCCAGACCTGTTTGTCTTGGCAGCTTTTGTCTTGGAGCCATCCTTGCATAGACAGAATTTGGGAGGCCAAATCCCAGGTTTGGCCATGGACGTCTGGCCCAGAAGGACAGTTCTTTTCCATTGGCAGAAACGTGAGGAGCGCCATTGTTTCAAAGGCAGATGAGAGCTGGCCCTCAGGAAGCCAAGGGAAGCTGGGACATTCCTGGCAGCTTTTGTCGGGGAGCTATTCCTTGGATCTATGGAATTTCAGAGGTGGATTCCCAATTTTGGCCATGGATGGCTGGACTTGAAAGATGGTTTTGTTCCATGGGAAGCAAAGCACAGCCCCCGCGTGTTTTGAAGGCAGATGCGAGGTGGCCCCCAAGAGGCCAAGGCCAGCGTGAGCTGTCTGTCCTGGCAGGTTTCACATGGGAACAATCCTCGGATAGAATCCAATGTGGAGGTAGAATCCTCATTTCAGCCATGGGTCCCTGGAGGAGAAGGACAGTTCTTTCCCACAGAAAGGAAAGCAAGGAACTCCAGCGTTTCAGGGCCAGAGGAGAAGCAACCCTCAACATGCCAAGCTCAGCTGGAGCAGGCAGGTGGCCCCCAGGAGGCCAAGCCAACCACACCTGTTCCACCTTCTTTGGATCCTTGGGGCCCTGCAGCATCACAATTTTGTTCCCCTGACGCCCAGCAATAGCACAGTGGGCTCTAGAGCGGCACAAAGACCCCTTGCTTCCATGAGGCCTTGCTGTGTCCAAATGGTTGCCTTGCTTCCATGGGGCTGCAAAATAACACAATGGCCCACTGCTTCCATGAGGTCACAGAGTGTCACAATGGTCTCCATGATTCCATCAGGTCCTGCAGGGTCACAATGGCTCCTTGGTTCTATTGGGCTCCCCAGGGTCACAATGGCTCCTTGCTTCCACAAGGCCTGGCTGGGTCACACTGGCCCTTTGCTTCCATGACACCTTGCAGTGTCACAATGGCCCCTTGCTTCTATGAGGCCTGGCTGTGTCACAGTGGCCCCTGGCTGCCATGAGGCCCTGCGATGTCACAATGGTCTCATTGCTTCCACGAGGCCCTGCAGTTCCACAATGGCCCTTCAGTGTCACAAGGCCTTGAAGTGTCAGAACAGTCTCAGCGGGTTCCCCAGCTGCTTCACAATGGCCTCCTTGGTTCCATGATGCCCCGTGGCGTAACAATGCTATCCTTGCTTCCACACAGTCCAAATGGCCCCGGGGCCTCAGGGAGCCCCACAGTGTCACTACGATGCCCTTGATTCCACCAGGCCCTGCCGTGCTGCAATGACCCCTTGCTTTTACAAGGCCCTGCAGTGTCACAATGGCCCCTTGGTTCTGAAGCGTGCAAGAGCTTAATACTAAGAGCAAGGCTCCAAAAAACGCTTTGTCATTATCACTGCTCAACACCTGAAGGGCTTCAAAAGTGCTTCGTCATTAGGGCTGCTTGTCAGAATCACTCTTGAACGCCTGGAAACTACGTGCCGTACGGGCCGTGCATAGCCCGCCTGGAGGCCCATAAAAAGGAAGGCAAAACTGGTGCAAAATGTGGAGGCGAAAGCGAAAGGTAGAATCCCTGCCCTTTGCCTTTCCCCCCACCACCCATCGCCTGCTGCCAGACACCCTGAGGCCTCCGGGAGCCAACGCCGCCCGCCTGGGGAGAACCCCCCAGTCCTTCACCCCCGCACTGAAATCCCGAGGGAGTTGTGCAACCCCTAGCCCTGCTCCTTCGTCCCAGGCGCACCGAGGTTCAGCTGCAAGCATTGAGCCTGCATCTCGGAGCATGGGCTGCCGCTTTCCAGCCAAACTGCTCCAGAGATGGGAAGAGGCAGATAAGACGCTTCCAACAGCAGAAAAAAAAAGGCAAACACTTCTCCACTTCCCCCACCCTGTCTCAGCAGCAACAAAAGTAGCACAGTGTGGTGGTGACTTATCCTATGCTTTTTAGAGTAACCTTGGCTTTTCTAACTTTTCTCGACTTTTCTCCTTCTTTCTCTTTGCCTCTCTTACCATTAGATAAACAGATACCCATTTTTTTGGCACCAACATTTAATCTCGTTCGGTTTGAATCCGGCCTTTGGGAATATTTTGAACCTTCAAAGTTCTTTCCTTTTTCTACTCAGAGATTTCGTTTTCTTTACCCTGCTGGGTGTAAATCAGATAGTAACAAAGCGTCATAATGCTCTCCACGGTTCCATGAGGCCCCACAATGTCACAACGGACTTTTGGTTCCAGGAACTTTCGTACTGTCAGCAACAGTCGCCTTGGGTCCGCAGTGTCACAATGGACCCTTGGCTCCATGAGGCTCCGTAGCGTAACATGGACGCCTTGATTGCATGAGGTTGTGTAGTGTCACAAGGATCTCCTTGGTTCTGCGGCCCTGCTGTGTGACAATGGGCCTGTGGTTCCATGAAGTTCTGTACTGTCGACCATGATCTCCTTGCTTGCACAGTGTCATAACTGACCCTTGGTTCCATCAGGTGCTTGGCCTCCAACAGCTTCTAAGAGACCCTTATGGCCCCTCAAGGCCCCTCACAGCCCCTCATGACCCCTCAATGCCCCTCACAGCTCCCCATGGCCCCTCATGGCAGCTCACAGTCCCTCACAGCACCTCACAGTTCACGGCCCCTCATGACCCTTCACAGCCCCTAACAAACCCTCATGGCGCCTCACAGCCCTTCACAGCCCCTCACGGCCTCTCACAGCCCAAGGCGTGGGACTCCTCCCGAAGGAGAAGCGATCAGGCTCTGCTTGTTCTCCTTTACTTTTGGTCACTTCACAGTGATGAGTAAAGGAAGGCTGAAATGAAACCTATCTCCAGCACTTCCCTCTGGGATAATTGCGGGCCTGAAGCTCTGTGCTGGCGCTGGCCCAAGTGGGAACATCACTGCAGCCCCCCACAGCCTTTGCTGTCCCCCGTGTCCATTCCCTGTCCCTGAGACCTGCCCAGCTCTGCCAGCAGCAGGAGCCACAGTGCAGTGGGCCCTGTACCGGCACAGCCGGGGCTCCCGGCCAAGAGCAGCAGCAGCGCCAGCCCCTTCCCACCTGCTTGTGCCTCGGCTTCCCAAGAGGTTTTTCCCGGTCAATTTCTGGACTAGAGCAACAATCACCCACAAACAGACCTGATTCCTCAGAGCCCGGCTGTGCTGCCCCGATGCAACCTTCAGAGAAAGAAAGGAGCAGGTTCCAGCGCTGTTCCCAGCACTGTTTCACTCATCCTCAGGGGACAGCAGGAGGCTGTCGTCATCCCCGCGGCTGCCCCACCTCGCTGGCCCCTTCCTTTGCTGATGGCTCTGCGTCCTGCCTGCCTCTGCCTTGGCACACAAAGCCTTGGGCTGCTCCAGACTCCTTCTGGGGGACACGTTGCACCACTGCACTGCCCTGGGAGGGAAATTCCTTTCTCCTTGTGTCCAGTCTGGACCTCCCCAGCTGCCCTTTGCATTCATTCTTTCTTTTGCCGCCTGGCCTCTACTATGTAGAAAGGATCCACCCGCTCTGAAACCACCCTCCAAGCCCTGCCAGGACTCTCCTCCACTCTCCTCAGTCTCCACTCCACTCAACACAGAGCTCCTTTGTCCCTAGGTACTGATCATGTGCTTGAGGCCACGGGCACCTGGACAAGAAGGTCGCTTCTTTTCTACAGGAAGGAAACCACAGAACCCCAGTGGTTTGAAGGCACATGAGAGGCAGCCACCAGAGGCCAAGGCAAGCCAGAGCTGTCTGTCCTTGCAGCTTCAGTCTGAAAGCAACCCTTGGACATATGAGGAGTTTTGCAGGTGGAATTCCATTTCAGCTGTGCGTGCCCGGACCGGAATGACAGTTCTTCTCGCCAGGAAGGAAAGGGCAGAGCCCCAGTGTTTCAAAGGCTGATCAGTGGTGGCTCAAGGAGGCCAAGGCCAGCCAGACCTGTTTGTCTTGGCAGCTTTTGTCTTGGAGCAATCCTTGCATAGACAGAATTTGGGAGGCCAAATCCCAGGTTTGTCCATGGACGTCTGGCCCAGAAGGACAGTTCTTTTCCATTGGCAGAAACGTGAGGAGCGCCAGTGTTTCAAAGGCAGATGAGAGCTGGCCCTCAGGAAGCCAAGGGAAGCTGGGACATTCCTGGCAGCTTTTGTCGGGGAGCTATTCCTTGGATCTATGGAATTTCAGAGGTGGATTCCCAATTTTGGCCATGGATGGCTGGACTTGAAAGATGGTTTTGTTCCATGGGAAGCAAAGCACAGCCCCCGCGTGTTTTGAAGGCAGATGCGAGGTGGCCCCCAAGAGGCCAAGGCCAGCGTGAGCTGTCTGTCCTGGCAGGTTTCACATGGGAACAATCCTCGGATAGAATCCAATGTGGAGGTAGAATCCTCATTTCAGCCATGGGTCCCTGGAGGAGAAGGACAGTTCTTTCCCACAGAAAGGAAAGCAAGGAACTCCAGCGTTTCAGGGCCAGAGGAGAAGCAACCCTCAACATGCCAAGCTCAGCTGGAGCAGGCAGGTGGCCCCCAGGAGGCCAAGCCAACCACACCTGTTCCACCTTCTTTGGATCCTTGGGGCCCTGCAGCATCACAATTTTGTTCCCCTGACGCCCAGCAATAGCACAGTGGGCTCTAGAGCGGCACAAAGACCCCTTGCTTCCATGAGGCCTTGCTGTGTCCAAATGGTTGCCTTGCTTCCATGGGGCTGCAAAATAACACAATGGCCCACTGCTTCCATGAGGTCACAGAGTGTCACAATGGTCTCCATGATTCCATCAGGTCCTGCAGGGTCACAATGGCTCCTTGGTTCTATTGGGCTCCCCAGGGTCACAATGGCCCCTTGCTTCCACAAGGCCTGGCTGGGTCACACTGGCCCTTTGCTTCCATGACACCTTGCAGTGTCACAATGGCCCCTTGCTTCTATGAGGCCTGGCTGTGTCACAATGGCCCCTGGCTGCCATGAGGCCCTGCGATGTCACAATGGTCTCATTGCTTCCACGAGGCCCTGCAGTTCCACAATGGCCCTTCAGTGTCACAAGGCCTTGAAGTGTCAGAACAGTCTCAGCGGGTTCCCCAGCTGCTTCACAATGGCCTCCTTGGTTCCATGATGCCCCGTGGCGTAACAATGCTATCCTTGCTTCCACACAGTCCAAATGGCCCCGGGGCCTCAGGGAGCCCCACAGTGTCACTACGATGCCCTTGATTCCACCAGGCCCTGCCGTGCTGCAATGACCCCTTGCTTTTACAAGGCCCTGCAGTGTCACAATGGCCCCTTGGTTCTGAAGCGTGCAAGAGCCTAATACTAAGAGCAAGGCTCCAAAAAACGCTTTGTCATTATCACTGCTCAACACCTGAAGGGCTTCAAAAGTGCTTCGTCATTAGGGCTGCTTGTCAGAATCACTCTTGAACGCCTGGAAACTACGTGCCGTACGGGCCGTGCATAGCCCGCCTGGAGGCCCATAAAAAGGAAGGCAAAACTGGTGCAAAATGTGGAGGCGAAAGCAAAAGGTAGAATCCCTGCCCTTTGCCTTTCCCCCCACCACCCATCGCCTGCTGCCAGACACCCTGAGGCCTCCGGGAGCCAACGCCGCCCGCCTGGGGAGAACCCCCCAGTCCTTCACCCCCGCACTGAAATCCCAAGGGAGTTGTGCAACCCCTAGCCCTGCTCCTTCGTCCCAGGCGCACCGAGGTTCAGCTGCAAGCATTGAGCCTGCATCTCGGAGCATGGGCTGCCGCTTTCCAGCCAAACTGCTCCAGAGATGGGAAGAGGCAGATAAGACGCTTCCAACAGCAGAAAAAAAAGGCAAACACTTCTCCACTTCCCCCACCCTGTCTCAGCAGCAACAAAAGTAGCACAGTGTGGTGGTGACTTATCCTATGCTTTTTAGAGTAACCTTGGCTTTTCTAACTTTTCTCGACTTTTCTCCTTCTTTCTCTTTGCCTCTCTTACCATTAGATAAACAGATACCCATTTTTTTAGCACCAACATTTAATCTCGTTCGGTTTGAATCCGGCCTTTGGGAATATTTTGAACCTTCAAAGTTCTTTCCTTTTTCTACTCAGAGATTTCGTTTTCTTTACCCTGCTGGGTGTAAATCAGATAGTAACAAAGCGTCATAATGCTCTCCACGGTTCCATGAGGCCCCACAATGTCACAACGGACTTTTGGTTCCAGGAACTTTCGTACTGTCAGCAACAGTCGCCTTGGGTCCGCAGTGTCACAATGGACCCTTGGCTCCATGAGGCTCCGTAGCGTAACATGGACGCCTTGATTGCATGAGGTTGTGTAGTGTCACAAGGATCTCCTTGGTTCTGCGGCCCTGCTGTGTGACAATGGGCCTGTGGTTCCATGAAGTTCTGTACTGTCGACCATGATCTCCTTGCTTGCACAGTGTCATAACTGACCCTTGGTTCCATCAGGTGCTTGGCCTCCAACAGCTTCTAAGAGACCCTTATGGCCCCTCAAGGCCCCTCACAGCCCCTCATGACCCCTCAATGCCCCTCACAGCTCCCCATGGCCCCTCATGGCAGCTCACAGTCCCTCACAGCACCTCACAGTTCACGGCCCCTCATGACCCTTCACAGCCCCTAACAAACCCTCATGGCGCCTCACAGCCCTTCACAGCCCCTCACGGCCTCTCACAGCCCAAGGCGTGGGACTCCTCCCGAAGGAGAAGCGATCAGGCTCTGCTTGTTCTCCTTTACTTTTGGTCACTTCACAGTGATGAGTAAAGGAAGGCTGAAATGAAACCTATCTCCAGCACTTCCCTCTGGGATAATTGCGGGCCTGAAGCTCTGTGCTGGCGCTGGCCCAAGTGGGAACATCACTGCAGCCCCCCACAGCCTTTGCTGTCCCCCGTGTCCATTCCCTGTCCCTGAGACCTGCCCAGCTCTGCCAGCAGCAGGAGCCACAGTGCAGTGGGCCCTGTACCGGCACAGCCGGGGCTCCCGGCCAAGAGCAGCAGCAGCGCCAGCCCCTTCCCACCTGCTTGTGCCTCGGCTTCCCAAGAGGTTTTTCCCGGTCAATTTCTGGACTAGAGCAACAATCACCCACAAACAGACCTGATTCCTCAGAGCCCGGCTGTGCTGCCCCGATGCAACCTTCAGAGAAAGAAAGGAGCAGGTTCCAGCGCTGTTCCCAGCACTGTTTCACTCATCCTCAGGGGACAGCAGGAGGCTGTCGTCATCCCCGCGGCTGCCCCACCTCGCTGGCCCCTTCCTTTGCTGATGGCTCTGCGTCCTGCCTGCCTCTGCCTTGGCACACAAAGCCTTGGGCTGCTCCAGACTCCTTCTGGGGGACACGTTGCACCACTGCACTGCCCTGGGAGGGAAATTCCTTTCTCCTTGTGTCCAGTCTGGACCTCCCCAGCTGCCCTTTGCATTCATTCTTTCTTTTGCCGCCTGGCCTCTACTATGTAGAAAGGATCCACCCGCTCTGAAACCACCCTCCAAGCCCTGCCAGGACTCTCCTCCACTCTCCTCAGTCTCCACTCCACTCAACACAGAGCTCCTTTGTCCCTAGGTACTGATCATGTGCTTGAGGCCACGGGCACCTGGACAAGAAGGTCGCTTCTTTTCTACAGGAAGGAAACCACAGAACCCCAGTGGTTTGAAGGCACATGAGAGGCAGCCACCAGAGGCCAAGGCAAGCCAGAGCTGTCTGTCCTTGCAGCTTCAGTCTGAAAGCAACCCTTGGACATATGAGGAGTTTTGCAGGTGGAATTCCATTTCAGCTGTGCGTGCCCGGACCGGAATGACAGTTCTTCTCGCCAGGAAGGAAAGGGCAGAGCCCCAGTGTTTCAAAGGCTGATCAGTGGTGGCTCAAGGAGGCCAAGGCCAGCCAGACCTGTTTGTCTTGGCAGCTTTTGTCTTGGAGCAATCCTTGCATAGACAGAATTTGGGAGGCCAAATCCCAGGTTTGTCCATGGACGTCTGGCCCAGAAGGACAGTTCTTTTCCATTGGCAGAAACGTGAGGAGCGCCAGTGTTTCAAAGGCAGATGAGAGCTGGCCCTCAGGAAGCCAAGGGAAGCTGGGACATTCCTGGCAGCTTTTGTCGGGGAGCTATTCCTTGGATCTATGGAATTTCAGAGGTGGATTCCCAATTTTGGCCATGGATGGCTGGACTTGAAAGATGGTTTTGTTCCATGGGAAGCAAAGCACAGCCCCCGCGTGTTTTGAAGGCAGATGCGAGGTGGCCCCCAAGAGGCCAAGGCCAGCGTGAGCTGTCTGTCCTGGCAGGTTTCACATGGGAACAATCCTCGGATAGAATCCAATGTGGAGGTAGAATCCTCATTTCAGCCATGGGTCCCTGGAGGAGAAGGACAGTTCTTTCCCACAGAAAGGAAAGCAAGGAACTCCAGCGTTTCAGGGCCAGAGGAGAAGCAACCCTCAACATGCCAAGCTCAGCTGGAGCAGGCAGGTGGCCCCCAGGAGGCCAAGCCAACCACACCTGTTCCACCTTCTTTGGATCCTTGGGGCCCTGCAGCATCACAATTTTGTTCCCCTGACGCCCAGCAATAGCACAGTGGGCTCTAGAGCGGCACAAAGACCCCTTGCTTCCATGAGGCCTTGCTGTGTCCAAATGGTTGCCTTGCTTCCATGGGGCTGCAAAATAACACAATGGCCCACTGCTTCCATGAGGTCACAGAGTGTCACAATGGTCTCCATGATTCCATCAGGTCCTGCAGGGTCACAATGGCTCCTTGGTTCTATTGGGCTCCCCAGGGTCACAATGGCTCCTTGCTTCCACAAGGCCTGGCTGGGTCACACTGGCCCTTTGCTTCCATGACACCTTGCAGTGTCACAATGGCCCCTTGCTTCTATGAGGCCTGGCTGTGTCACAATGGCCCCTGGCTGCCATGAGGCCCTGCGATGTCACAATGGTCTCATTGCTTCCACGAGGCCCTGCAGTTCCACAATGGCCCTTCAGTGTCACAAGGCCTTGAAGTGTCAGAACAGTCTCAGCGGGTTCCCCAGCTGCTTCACAATGGCCTCCTTGGTTCCATGATGCCCCGTGGCGTAACAATGCTATCCTTGCTTCCACACAGTCCAAATGGCCCCGGGGCCTCAGGGAGCCCCACAGTGTCACTACGATGCCCTTGATTCCACCAGGCCCTGCCGTGCTGCAATGACCCCTTGCTTTTACAAGGCCCTGCAGTGTCACAATGGCCCCTTGGTTCTGAAGCGTGCAAGAGCCTAATACTAAGAGCAAGGCTCCAAAAAACGCTTTGTCATTATCACTGCTCAACACCTGAAGGGCTTCAAAAGTGCTTCGTCATTAGGGCTGCTTGTCAGAATCACTCTTGAACGCCTGGAAACTACGTGCCGTACGGGCCGTGCATAGCCCGCCTGGAGGCCCATAAAAAGGAAGGCAAAACTGGTGCAAAATGTGGAGGCGAAAGCAAAAGGTAGAATCCCTGCCCTTTGCCTTTCCCCCCACCACCCATCGCCTGCTGCCAGACACCCTGAGGCCTCCGGGAGCCAACGCCGCCCGCCTGGGGAGAACCCCCCAGTCCTTCACCCCCGCACTGAAATCCCAAGGGAGTTGTGCAACCCCTAGCCCTGCTCCTTCGTCCCAGGCGCACCGAGGTTCAGCTGCAAGCATTGAGCCTGCATCTCGGAGCATGGGCTGCCGCTTTCCAGCCAAACTGCTCCAGAGATGGGAAGAGGCAGATAAGACGCTTCCAACAGCAGAAAAAAAAGGCAAACACTTCTCCACTTCCCCCACCCTGTCTCAGCAGCAACAAAAGTAGCACAGTGTGGTGGTGACTTATCCTATGCTTTTTAGAGTAACCTTGGCTTTTCTAACTTTTCTCGACTTTTCTCCTTCTTTCTCTTTGCCTCTCTTACCATTAGATAAACAGATACCCATTTTTTTAGCACCAACATTTAATCTCGTTCGGTTTGAATCCGGCCTTTGGGAATATTTTGAACCTTCAAAGTTCTTTCCTTTTTCTACTCAGAGATTTCGTTTTCTTTACCCTGCTGGGTGTAAATCAGATAGTAACAAAGCGTCATAATGCTCTCCACGGTTCCATGAGGCCCCACAATGTCACAACGGACTTTTGGTTCCAGGAACTTTCGTACTGTCAGCAACAGTCGCCTTGGGTCCGCAGTGTCACAATGGACCCTTGGCTCCATGAGGCTCCGTAGCGTAACATGGACGCCTTGATTGCATGAGGTTGTGTAGTGTCACAAGGATCTCCTTGGTTCTGCGGCCCTGCTGTGTGACAATGGGCCTGTGGTTCCATGAAGTTCTGTACTGTCGACCATGATCTCCTTGCTTGCACAGTGTCATAACTGACCCTTGGTTCCATCAGGTGCTTGGCCTCCAACAGCTTCTAAGAGACCCTTATGGCCCCTCAAGGCCCCTCACAGCCCCTCATGACCCCTCAATGCCCCTCACAGCTCCCCATGGCCCCTCATGGCAGCTCACAGTCCCTCACAGCACCTCACAGTTCACGGCCCCTCATGACCCTTCACAGCCCCTAACAAACCCTCATGGCGCCTCACAGCCCTTCACAGCCCCTCACGGCCTCTCACAGCCCAAGGCGTGGGACTCCTCCCGAAGGAGAAGCGATCAGGCTCTGCTTGTTCTCCTTTACTTTTGGTCACTTCACAGTGATGAGTAAAGGAAGGCTGAAATGAAACCTATCTCCAGCACTTCCCTCTGGGATAATTGCGGGCCTGAAGCTCTGTGCTGGCGCTGGCCCAAGTGGGAACATCACTGCAGCCCCCCACAGCCTTTGCTGTCCCCCGTGTCCATTCCCTGTCCCTGAGACCTGCCCAGCTCTGCCAGCAGCAGGAGCCACAGTGCAGTGGGCCCTGTACCGGCACAGCCGGGGCTCCCGGCCAAGAGCAGCAGCAGCGCCAGCCCCTTCCCACCTGCTTGTGCCTCGGCTTCCCAAGAGGTTTTTCCCGGTCAATTTCTGGACTAGAGCAACAATCACCCACAAACAGACCTGATTCCTCAGAGCCCGGCTGTGCTGCCCCGATGCAACCTTCAGAGAAAGAAAGGAGCAGGTTCCAGCGCTGTTCCCAGCACTGTTTCACTCATCCTCAGGGGACAGCAGGAGGCTGTCGTCATCCCCGCGGCTGCCCCACCTCGCTGGCCCCTTCCTTTGCTGATGGCTCTGCGTCCTGCCTGCCTCTGCCTTGGCACACAAAGCCTTGGGCTGCTCCAGACTCCTTCTGGGGGACACGTTGCACCACTGCACTGCCCTGGGAGGGAAATTCCTTTCTCCTTGTGTCCAGTCTGGACCTCCCCAGCTGCCCTTTGCATTCATTCTTTCTTTTGCCGCCTGGCCTCTACTATGTAGAAAGGATCCACCCGCTCTGAAACCACCCTCCAAGCCCTGCCAGGACTCTCCTCCACTCTCCTCAGTCTCCACTCCACTCAACACAGAGCTCCTTTGTCCCTAGGTACTGATCATGTGCTTGAGGCCACGGGCACCTGGACAAGAAGGTCGCTTCTTTTCTACAGGAAGGAAACCACAGAACCCCAGTGGTTTGAAGGCACATGAGAGGCAGCCACCAGAGGCCAAGGCAAGCCAGAGCTGTCTGTCCTTGCAGCTTCAGTCTGAAAGCAACCCTTGGACATATGAGGAGTTTTGCAGGTGGAATTCCATTTCAGCTGTGCGTGCCCGGACCGGAATGACAGTTCTTCTCGCCAGGAAGGAAAGGGCAGAGCCCCAGTGTTTCAAAGGCTGATCAGTGGTGGCTCAAGGAGGCCAAGGCCAGCCAGACCTGTTTGTCTTGGCAGCTTTTGTCTTGGAGCAATCCTTGCATAGACAGAATTTGGGAGGCCAAATCCCAGGTTTGTCCATGGACGTCTGGCCCAGAAGGACAGTTCTTTTCCATTGGCAGAAACGTGAGGAGCGCCAGTGTTTCAAAGGCAGATGAGAGCTGGCCCTCAGGAAGCCAAGGGAAGCTGGGACATTCCTGGCAGCTTTTGTCGGGGAGCTATTCCTTGGATCTATGGAATTTCAGAGGTGGATTCCCAATTTTGGCCATGGATGGCTGGACTTGAAAGATGGTTTTGTTCCATGGGAAGCAAAGCACAGCCCCCGCGTGTTTTGAAGGCAGATGCGAGGTGGCCCCCAAGAGGCCAAGGCCAGCGTGAGCTGTCTGTCCTGGCAGGTTTCACATGGGAACAATCCTCGGATAGAATCCAATGTGGAGGTAGAATCCTCATTTCAGCCATGGGTCCCTGGAGGAGAAGGACAGTTCTTTCCCACAGAAAGGAAAGCAAGGAACTCCAGCGTTTCAGGGCCAGAGGAGAAGCAACCCTCAACATGCCAAGCTCAGCTGGAGCAGGCAGGTGGCCCCCAGGAGGCCAAGCCAACCACACCTGTTCCACCTTCTTTGGATCCTTGGGGCCCTGCAGCATCACAATTTTGTTCCCCTGACGCCC
This sequence comes from Coloeus monedula, assembly GCF_965178545.1. NCBI lineage: Eukaryota > Metazoa > Chordata > Aves > Passeriformes > Corvidae > Coloeus > Coloeus monedula. Next base: position 2,422,105 of record NC_138814.1, on the reverse strand, counting down.
AGCAATAGCACAGTGGGCTCTAGAGCGGCACAAAGACCCCTTGCTTCCATGAGGCCTTGCTGTGTCCAAATGGTTGCCTTGCTTCCATGGGGCTGCAAAATAACACAATGGCCCACTGCTTCCATGAGGTCACAGAGTGTCACAATGGTCTCCATGATTCCATCAGGTCCTGCAGGGTCACAATGGCTCCTTGGTTCTATTGGGCTCCCCAGGGTCACAATGGCCCCTTGCTTCCACAAGGCCTGGCTGGGTCACACTGGCCCTTTGCTTCCATGACACCTTGCAGTGTCACAATGGCCCCTTGCTTCTATGAGGCCTGGCTGTGTCACAATGGCCCCTGGCTGCCATGAGGCCCTGCGATGTCACAATGGTCTCATTGCTTCCACGAGGCCCTGCAGTTCCACAATGGCCCTTCAGTGTCACAAGGCCTTGAAGTGTCAGAACAGTCTCAGCGGGTTCCCCAGCTGCTTCACAATGGCCTCCTTGGTTCCATGATGCCCCGTGGCGTAACAATGCTATCCTTGCTTCCACACAGTCCAAATGGCCCCGGGGCCTCAGGGAGCCCCACAGTGTCACTACGATGCCCTTGATTCCACCAGGCCCTGCCGTGCTGCAATGACCCCTTGCTTTTACAAGGCCCTGCAGTGTCACAATGGCCCCTTGGTTCTGAAGCGTGCAAGAGCCTAATACTAAGAGCAAGGCTCCAAAAAACGCTTTGTCATTATCACTGCTCAACACCTGAAGGGCTTCAAAAGTGCTTCGTCATTAGGGCTGCTTGTCAGAATCACTCTTGAACGCCTGGAAACTACGTGCCGTACGGGCCGTGCATAGCCCGCCTGGAGGCCCATAAAAAGGAAGGCAAAACTGGTGCAAAATGTGGAGGCGAAAGCAAAAGGTAGAATCCCTGCCCTTTGCCTTTCCCCCCACCACCCATCGCCTGCTGCCAGACACCCTGAGGCCTCCGGGAGCCAACGCCGCCCGCCTGGGGAGAACCCCCCAGTCCTTCACCCCCGCACTGAAATCCCAAGGGAGTTGTGCAACCCCTAGCCCTGCTCCTTCGTCCCAGGCGCACCGAGGTTCAGCTGCAAGCATTGAGCCTGCATCTCGGAGCATGGGCTGCCGCTTTCCAGCCAAACTGCTCCAGAGATGGGAAGAGGCAGATAAGACGCTTCCAACAGCAGAAAAAAAAGGCAAACACTTCTCCACTTCCCCCACCCTGTCTCAGCAGCAACAAAAGTAGCACAGTGTGGTGGTGACTTATCCTATGCTTTTTAGAGTAACCTTGGCTTTTCTAACTTTTCTCGACTTTTCTCCTTCTTTCTCTTTGCCTCTCTTACCATTAGATAAACAGATACCCATTTTTTTAGCACCAACATTTAATCTCGTTCGGTTTGAATCCGGCCTTTGGGAATATTTTGAACCTTCAAAGTTCTTTCCTTTTTCTACTCAGAGATTTCGTTTTCTTTACCCTGCTGGGTGTAAATCAGATAGTAACAAAGCGTCATAATGCTCTCCACGGTTCCATGAGGCCCCACAATGTCACAACGGACTTTTGGTTCCAGGAACTTTCGTACTGTCAGCAACAGTCGCCTTGGGTCCGCAGTGTCACAATGGACCCTTGGCTCCATGAGGCTCCGTAGCGTAACATGGACGCCTTGATTGCATGAGGTTGTGTAGTGTCACAAGGATCTCCTTGGTTCTGCGGCCCTGCTGTGTGACAATGGGCCTGTGGTTCCATGAAGTTCTGTACTGTCGACCATGATCTCCTTGCTTGCACAGTGTCATAACTGACCCTTGGTTCCATCAGGTGCTTGGCCTCCAACAGCTTCTAAGAGACCCTTATGGCCCCTCAAGGCCCCTCACAGCCCCTCATGACCCCTCAATGCCCCTCACAGCTCCCCATGGCCCCTCATGGCAGCTCACAGTCCCTCACAGCACCTCACAGTTCACGGCCCCTCATGACCCTTCACAGCCCCTAACAAACCCTCATGGCGCCTCACAGCCCTTCACAGCCCCTCACGGCCTCTCACAGCCCAAGGCGTGGGACTCCTCCCGAAGGAGAAGCGATCAGGCTCTGCTTGTTCTCCTTTACTTTTGGTCACTTCACAGTGATGAGTAAAGGAAGGCTGAAATGAAACCTATCTCCAGCACTTCCCTCTGGGATAATTGCGGGCCTGAAGCTCTGTGCTGGCGCTGGCCCAAGTGGGAACATCACTGCAGCCCCCCACAGCCTTTGCTGTCCCCCGTGTCCATTCCCTGTCCCTGAGACCTGCCCAGCTCTGCCAGCAGCAGGAGCCACAGTGCAGTGGGCCCTGTACCGGCACAGCCGGGGCTCCCGGCCAAGAGCAGCAGCAGCGCCAGCCCCTTCCCACCTGCTTGTGCCTCGGCTTCCCAAGAGGTTTTTCCCGGTCAATTTCTGGACTAGAGCAACAATCACCCACAAACAGACCTGATTCCTCAGAGCCCGGCTGTGCTGCCCCGATGCAACCTTCAGAGAAAGAAAGGAGCAGGTTCCAGCGCTGTTCCCAGCACTGTTTCACTCATCCTCAGGGGACAGCAGGAGGCTGTCGTCATCCCCGCGGCTGCCCCACCTCGCTGGCCCCTTCCTTTGCTGATGGCTCTGCGTCCTGCCTGCCTCTGCCTTGGCACACAAAGCCTTGGGCTGCTCCAGACTCCTTCTGGGGGACACGTTGCACCACTGCACTGCCCTGGGAGGGAAATTCCTTTCTCCTTGTGTCCAGTCTGGACCTCCCCAGCTGCCCTTTGCATTCATTCTTTCTTTTGCCGCCTGGCCTCTACTATGTAGAAAGGATCCACCCGCTCTGAAACCACCCTCCAAGCCCTGCCAGGACTCTCCTCCACTCTCCTCAGTCTCCACTCCACTCAACACAGAGCTCCTTTGTCCCTAGGTACTGATCATGTGCTTGAGGCCACGGGCACCTGGACAAGAAGGTCGCTTCTTTTCTACAGGAAGGAAACCACAGAACCCCAGTGGTTTGAAGGCACATGAGAGGCAGCCACCAGAGGCCAAGGCAAGCCAGAGCTGTCTGTCCTTGCAGCTTCAGTCTGAAAGCAACCCTTGGACATATGAGGAGTTTTGCAGGTGGAATTCCATTTCAGCTGTGCGTGCCCGGACCGGAATGACAGTTCTTCTCGCCAGGAAGGAAAGGGCAGAGCCCCAGTGTTTCAAAGGCTGATCAGTGGTGGCTCAAGGAGGCCAAGGCCAGCCAGACCTGTTTGTCTTGGCAGCTTTTGTCTTGGAGCAATCCTTGCATAGACAGAATTTGGGAGGCCAAATCCCAGGTTTGTCCATGGACGTCTGGCCCAGAAGGACAGTTCTTTTCCATTGGCAGAAACGTGAGGAGCGCCAGTGTTTCAAAGGCAGATGAGAGCTGGCCCTCAGGAAGCCAAGGGAAGCTGGGACATTCCTGGCAGCTTTTGTCGGGGAGCTATTCCTTGGATCTATGGAATTTCAGAGGTGGATTCCCAATTTTGGCCATGGATGGCTGGACTTGAAAGATGGTTTTGTTCCATGGGAAGCAAAGCACAGCCCCCGCGTGTTTTGAAGGCAGATGCGAGGTGGCCCCCAAGAGGCCAAGGCCAGCGTGAGCTGTCTGTCCTGGCAGGTTTCACATGGGAACAATCCTCGGATAGAATCCAATGTGGAGGTAGAATCCTCATTTCAGCCATGGGTCCCTGGAGGAGAAGGACAGTTCTTTCCCACAGAAAGGAAAGCAAGGAACTCCAGCGTTTCAGGGCCAGAGGAGAAGCAACCCTCAACATGCCAAGCTCAGCTGGAGCAGGCAGGTGGCCCCCAGGAGGCCAAGCCAACCACACCTGTTCCACCTTCTTTGGATCCTTGGGGCCCTGCAGCATCACAATTTTGTTCCCCTGACGCCCAGCAATAGCACAGTGGGCTCTAGAGCGGCACAAAGACCCCTTGCTTCCATGAGGCCTTGCTGTGTCCAAATGGTTGCCTTGCTTCCATGGGGCTGCAAAATAACACAATGGCCCACTGCTTCCATGAGGTCACAGAGTGTCACAATGGTCTCCATGATTCCATCAGGTCCTGCAGGGTCACAATGGCTCCTTGGTTCTATTGGGCTCCCCAGGGTCACAATGGCTCCTTGCTTCCACAAGGCCTGGCTGGGTCACACTGGCCCTTTGCTTCCATGACACCTTGCAGTGTCACAATGGCCCCTTGCTTCTATGAGGCCTGGCTGTGTCACAATGGCCCCTGGCTGCCATGAGGCCCTGCGATGTCACAATGGTCTCATTGCTTCCACGAGGCCCTGCAGTTCCACAATGGCCCTTCAGTGTCACAAGGCCTTGAAGTGTCAGAACAGTCTCAGCGGGTTCCCCAGCTGCTTCACAATGGCCTCCTTGGTTCCATGATGCCCCGTGGCGTAACAATGCTATCCTTGCTTCCACACAGTCCAAATGGCCCCGGGGCCTCAGGGAGCCCCACAGTGTCACTACGATGCCCTTGATTCCACCAGGCCCTGCCGTGCTGCAATGACCCCTTGCTTTTACAAGGCCCTGCAGTGTCACAATGGCCCCTTGGTTCTGAAGCGTGCAAGAGCCTAATACTAAGAGCAAGGCTCCAAAAAACGCTTTGTCATTATCACTGCTCAACACCTGAAGGGCTTCAAAAGTGCTTCGTCATTAGGGCTGCTTGTCAGAATCACTCTTGAACGCCTGGAAACTACGTGCCGTACGGGCCGTGCATAGCCCGCCTGGAGGCCCATAAAAAGGAAGGCAAAACTGGTGCAAAATGTGGAGGCGAAAGCAAAAGGTAGAATCCCTGCCCTTTGCCTTTCCCCCCACCACCCATCGCCTGCTGCCAGACACCCTGAGGCCTCCGGGAGCCAACGCCGCCCGCCTGGGGAGAACCCCCCAGTCCTTCACCCCCGCACTGAAATCCCAAGGGAGTTGTGCAACCCCTAGCCCTGCTCCTTCGTCCCAGGCGCACCGAGGTTCAGCTGCAAGCATTGAGCCTGCATCTCGGAGCATGGGCTGCCGCTTTCCAGCCAAACTGCTCCAGAGATGGGAAGAGGCAGATAAGACGCTTCCAACAGCAGAAAAAAAAGGCAAACACTTCTCCACTTCCCCCACCCTGTCTCAGCAGCAACAAAAGTAGCACAGTGTGGTGGTGACTTATCCTATGCTTTTTAGAGTAACCTTGGCTTTTCTAACTTTTCTCGACTTTTCTCCTTCTTTCTCTTTGCCTCTCTTACCATTAGATAAACAGATACCCATTTTTTTAGCACCAACATTTAATCTCGTTCGGTTTGAATCCGGCCTTTGGGAATATTTTGAACCTTCAAAGTTCTTTCCTTTTTCTACTCAGAGATTTCGTTTTCTTTACCCTGCTGGGTGTAAATCAGATAGTAACAAAGCGTCATAATGCTCTCCACGGTTCCATGAGGCCCCACAATGTCACAACGGACTTTTGGTTCCAGGAACTTTCGTACTGTCAGCAACAGTCGCCTTGGGTCCGCAGTGTCACAATGGACCCTTGGCTCCATGAGGCTCCGTAGCGTAACATGGACGCCTTGATTGCATGAGGTTGTGTAGTGTCACAAGGATCTCCTTGGTTCTGCGGCCCTGCTGTGTGACAATGGGCCTGTGGTTCCATGAAGTTCTGTACTGTCGACCATGATCTCCTTGCTTGCACAGTGTCATAACTGACCCTTGGTTCCATCAGGTGCTTGGCCTCCAACAGCTTCTAAGAGACCCTTATGGCCCCTCAAGGCCCCTCACAGCCCCTCATGACCCCTCAATGCCCCTCACAGCTCCCCATGGCCCCTCATGGCAGCTCACAGTCCCTCACAGCACCTCACAGTTCACGGCCCCTCATGACCCTTCACAGCCCCTAACAAACCCTCATGGCGCCTCACAGCCCTTCACAGCCCCTCACGGCCTCTCACAGCCCAAGGCGTGGGACTCCTCCCGAAGGAGAAGCGATCAGGCTCTGCTTGTTCTCCTTTACTTTTGGTCACTTCACAGTGATGAGTAAAGGAAGGCTGAAATGAAACCTATCTCCAGCACTTCCCTCTGGGATAATTGCGGGCCTGAAGCTCTGTGCTGGCGCTGGCCCAAGTGGGAACATCACTGCAGCCCCCCACAGCCTTTGCTGTCCCCCGTGTCCATTCCCTGTCCCTGAGACCTGCCCAGCTCTGCCAGCAGCAGGAGCCACAGTGCAGTGGGCCCTGTACCGGCACAGCCGGGGCTCCCGGCCAAGAGCAGCAGCAGCGCCAGCCCCTTCCCACCTGCTTGTGCCTCGGCTTCCCAAGAGGTTTTTCCCGGTCAATTTCTGGACTAGAGCAACAATCACCCACAAACAGACCTGATTCCTCAGAGCCCGGCTGTGCTGCCCCGATGCAACCTTCAGAGAAAGAAAGGAGCAGGTTCCAGCGCTGTTCCCAGCACTGTTTCACTCATCCTCAGGGGACAGCAGGAGGCTGTCGTCATCCCCGCGGCTGCCCCACCTCGCTGGCCCCTTCCTTTGCTGATGGCTCTGCGTCCTGCCTGCCTCTGCCTTGGCACACAAAGCCTTGGGCTGCTCCAGACTCCTTCTGGGGGACACGTTGCACCACTGCACTGCCCTGGGAGGGAAATTCCTTTCTCCTTGTGTCCAGTCTGGACCTCCCCAGCTGCCCTTTGCATTCATTCTTTCTTTTGCCGCCTGGCCTCTACTATGTAGAAAGGATCCACCCGCTCTGAAACCACCCTCCAAGCCCTGCCAGGACTCTCCTCCACTCTCCTCAGTCTCCACTCCACTCAACACAGAGCTCCTTTGTCCCTAGGTACTGATCATGTGCTTGAGGCCACGGGCACCTGGACAAGAAGGTCGCTTCTTTTCTACAGGAAGGAAACCACAGAACCCCAGTGGTTTGAAGGCACATGAGAGGCAGCCACCAGAGGCCAAGGCAAGCCAGAGCTGTCTGTCCTTGCAGCTTCAGTCTGAAAGCAACCCTTGGACATATGAGGAGTTTTGCAGGTGGAATTCCATTTCAGCTGTGCGTGCCCGGACCGGAATGACAGTTCTTCTCGCCAGGAAGGAAAGGGCAGAGCCCCAGTGTTTCAAAGGCTGATCAGTGGTGGCTCAAGGAGGCCAAGGCCAGCCAGACCTGTTTGTCTTGGCAGCTTTTGTCTTGGAGCAATCCTTGCATAGACAGAATTTGGGAGGCCAAATCCCAGGTTTGGCCATGGACGTCTGGCCCAGAAGGACAGTTCTTTTCCATTGGCAGAAACGTGAGGAGCGCCAGTGTTTCAAAGGCAGATGAGAGCTGGCCCTCAGGAAGCCAAGGGAAGCTGGGACATTCCTGGCAGCTTTTGTCGGGGAGCTATTCCTTGGATCTATGGAATTTCAGAGGTGGATTCCCAATTTTGGCCATGGATGGCTGGACTTGAAAGATGGTTTTGTTCCATGGGAAGCAAAGCACAGCCCCCGCGTGTTTTGAAGGCAGATGCGAGGTGGCCCCCAAGAGGCCAAGGCCAGCGTGAGCTGTCTGTCCTGGCAGGTTTCACATGGGAACAATCCTCGGATAGAATCCAATGTGGAGGTAGAATCCTCATTTCAGCCATGGGTCCCTGGAGGAGAAGGACAGTTCTTTCCCACAGAAAGGAAAGCAAGGAACTCCAGCGTTTCAGGGCCAGAGGAGAAGCAACCCTCAACATGCCAAGCTCAGCTGGAGCAGGCAGGTGGCCCCCAGGAGGCCAAGCCAACCACACCTGTTCCACCTTCTTTGGATCCTTGGGGCCCTGCAGCATCACAATTTTGTTCCCCTGACGCCCAGCAATAGCACAGTGGGCTCTAGAGCGGCACAAAGACCCCTTGCTTCCATGAGGCCTTGCTGTGTCCAAATGGTTGCCTTGCTTCCATGGGGCTGCAAAATAACACAATGGCCCACTGCTTCCATGAGGTCACAGAGTGTCACAATGGTCTCCATGATTCCATCAGGTCCTGCAGGGTCACAATGGCTCCTTGGTTCTATTGGGCTCCCCAGGATCACAATGGCCCCTTGCTTCCACAAGGCCTGGCTGGGTCACACTGGCCCTTTGCTTCCATGACACCTTGCAGTGTCACAATGGCCCCTTGCTTCTATGAGGCCTGGCTGTGTCACAATGGCCCCTGGCTGCCATGAGGCCCTGCGATGTCACAATGGTCTCATTGCTTCCACGAGGCCCTGCAGTTCCACAATGGCCCTTCAGTGTCACAAGGCCTTGAAGTGTCAGAACAGTCTCAGCGGGTTCCCCAGCTGCTTCACAATGGCCTCCTTGGTTCCATGATGCCCCGTGGCGTAACAATGCTATCCTTGCTTCCACACAGTCCAAATGGCCCCGGGGCCTCAGGGAGCCCCACAGTGTCACTACGATGCCCTTGATTCCACCAGGCCCTGCCGTGCTGCAATGACCCCTTGCTTTTACAAGGCCCTGCAGTGTCACAATGGCCCCTTGGTTCTGAAGCGTGCAAGAGCCTAATACTAAGAGCAAGGCTCCAAAAAACGCTTTGTCATTATCACTGCTCAACACCTGAAGGGCTTCAAAAGTGCTTCGTCATTAGGGCTGCTTGTCAGAATCACTCTTGAACGCCTGGAAACTACGTGCCGTACGGGCCGTGCATAGCCCGCCTGGAGGCCCATAAAAAGGAAGGCAAAACTGGTGCAAAATGTGGAGGCGAAAGCGAAAGGTAGAATCCCTGCCCTTTGCCTTTCCCCCCACCACCCATCGCCTGCTGCCAGACACCCTGAGGCCTCCGGGAGCCAACGCCGCCCGCCTGGGGAGAACCCCCCAGTCCTTCACCCCCGCACTGAAATCCCGAGGGAGTTGTGCAACCCCTAGCCCTGCTCCTTCGTCCCAGGCGCACCGAGGTTCAGCTGCAAGCATTGAGCCTGCATCTCGGAGCATGGGCTGCCGCTTTCCAGCCAAACTGCTCCAGAGATGGGAAGAGGCAGATAAGACGCTTCCAACAGCAGAAAAAAAAAGGCAAACACTTCTCCACTTCCCCCACCCTGTCTCAGCAGCAACAAAAGTAGCACAGTGTGGTGGTGACTTATCCTATGCTTTTTAGAGTAACCTTGGCTTTTCTAACTTTTCTCGACTTTTCTCCTTCTTTCTCTTTGCCTCTCTTACCATTAGATAAACAGATACCCATTTTTTTGGCACCAACATTTAATCTCCTTTGGTTTGAATCCGGCCTTTGGGAATATTTTGAACCTTCAAAGTTCTTTCCTTTTTCTACTCAGAGATTTCGTTTTCTTGACCCTGCTGGGTGTCAATCAGATAGTAACAAAGCGTCATAATGCTCTCCACGGTTCCATGAGGCCCCACAATGTCACAACGGACTTTTGGTTCCAGGAACTTTCGTACTGTCAGCAACAGTCGCCTTGGGTCCGCAGTGTCACAATGGACCCTTGGCTCCATGAGGCTCCGTAGCGTAACATGGACGCCTTGATTGCATGAGGTTGTGTAGTGTCACAAGGATCTCCTTGGTTCTGCGGCCCTGCTGTGTGACAATGGGCCTGTGGTTCCATGAAGTTCTGTACTGTCGACCATGATCTCCTTGCTTGCACAGTGTCATAACTGACCCTTGGTTCCATCAGGTGCTTGGCCTCCAACAGCTTCTAAGAGACCCTTATGGCCCCTCAAGGCCCCTCACAGCCCCTCATGACCCCTCAATGCCCCTCACAGCTCCCCATGGCCCCTCATGGCAGCTCACAGTCCCTCACAGCACCTCACAGTTCACGGCCCCTCATGACCCTTCACAGCCCCTAACAAACCCTCATGGCGCCTCACAGCCCTTCACAGCCCCTCACGGCCTCTCACAGCCCAAGGCGTGGGACTCCTCCCGAAGGAGAAGCGATCAGGCTCTGCTTGTTCTCCTTTACTTTTGGTCACTTCACAGTGATGAGTAAAGGAAGGCTGAAATGAAACCTATCTCCAGCACTTCCCTCTGGGATAATTGCGGGCCTGAAGCTCTGTGCTGGCGCTGGCCCAAGTGGGAACATCACTGCAGCCCCCCACAGCCTTTGCTGTCCCCCGTGTCCATTCCCTGTCCCTGAGACCTGCCCAGCTCTGCCAGCAGCAGGAGCCACAGTGCAGTGGGCCCTGTACCGGCACAGCCGGGGCTCCCGGCCAAGAGCAGCAGCAGCGCCAGCCCCTTCCCACCTGCTTGTGCCTCGGCTTCCCAAGAGGTTTTTCCCGGTCAATTTCTGGACTAGAGCAACAATCACCCACAAACAGACCTGATTCCTCAGAGCCCGGCTGTGCTGCCCCGATGCAACCTTCAGAGAAAGAAAGGAGCAGGTTCCAGCGCTGTTCCCAGCACTGTTTCACTCATCCTCAGGGGACAGCAGGAGGCTGTCGTCATCCCCGCGGCTGCCCCACCTCGCTGGCCCCTTCCTTTGCTGATGGCTCTGCGTCCTGCCTGCCTCTGCCTTGGCACACAAAGCCTTGGGCTGCTCCAGACTCCTTCTGGGGGACACGTTGCACCACTGCACTGCCCTGGGAGGGAAATTCCTTTCTCCTTGTGTCCAGTCTGGACCTCCCCAGCTGCCCTTTGCATTCATTCTTTCTTTTGCCGCCTGGCCTCTACTATGTAGAAAGGATCCACCCGCTCTGAAACCACCCTCCAAGCCCTGCCAGGACTCTCCTCCACTCTCCTCAGTCTCCACTCCACTCAACACAGAGCTCCTTTGTCCCTAGGTACTGATCATGTGCTTGAGGCCACGGGCACCTGGACAAGAAGGTCGCTTCTTTTCTACAGGAAGGAAACCACAGAACCCCAGTGGTTTGAAGGCACATGAGAGGCAGCCACCAGAGGCCAAGGCAAGCCAGAGCTGTCTGTCCTTGCAGCTTCGGTCTGAAAGCAACCCTTGGACATATGAGGAGTTTTGCAGGTGGAATTCCATTTCAGCTGTGCGTGCCCGGACCGGAATGACAGTTCTTCTCGCCAGGAAGGAAAGGGCAGAGCCCCAGTGTTTCAAAGGCTGATCAGTGGTGGCTCAAGGAGGCCAAGGCCAGCCAGACCTGTTTGTCTTGGCAGCTTTTGTCTTGGAGCAATCCTTGCATAGACAGAATTTGGGAGGCCAAATCCCAGGTTTGGCCATGGACGTCTGGCCCAGAAGGACAGTTCTTTTCCATTGGCAGAAACGTGAGGAGCGCCAGTGTTTCAAAGGCAGATGAGAGCTGGCCCTCAGGAAGCCAAGGGAAGCTGGGACATTCCTGGCAGCTTTTGTCGGGGAGCTATTCCTTGGATCTATGGAATTTCAGAGGTGGATTCCCAATTTTGGCCATGGATGGCTGGACTTGAAAGATGGTTTTGTTCCATGGGAAGCAAAGCACAGCCCCCGCGTGTTTTGAAGGCAGATGCGAGGTGGCCCCCAAGAGGCCAAGGCCAGCGTGAGCTGTCTGTCCTGGCAGGTTTCACATGGGAACAATCCTCGGATAGAATCCAATGTGGAGGTAGAATCCTCATTTCAGCCATGGGTCCCTGGAGGAGAAGGACAGTTCTTTCCCACAGAAAGGAAAGCAAGGAACTCCAGCGTTTCAGGGCCAGAGGAGAAGCAACCCTCAACATGCCAAGCTCAGCTGGAGCAGGCAGGTGGCCCCCAGGAGGCCAAGCCAACCACACCTGTTCCACCTTCTTTGGATCCTTGGGGCCCTGCAGCATCACAATTTTGTTCCCCTGACGCCCAGCAATAGCACAGTGGGCTCTAGAGCGGCACAAAGACCCCTTGCTTCCATGAGGCCTTGCTGTGTCCAAATGGTTGCCTTGCTTCCATGGGGCTGCAAAATAACACAATGGCCCACTGCTTCCATGAGGTCACAGAGTGTCACAATGGTCTCCATGATTCCATCAGGTCCTGCAGGGTCACAATGGCTCCTTGGTTCTATTGGGCTCCCCAGGATCACAATGGCCCCTTGCTTCCACAAGGCCTGGCTGGGTCACACTGGCCCTTTGCTTCCATGACACCTTGCAGTGTCACAATGGCCCCTTGCTTCTATGAGGCCTGGCTGTGTCACAATGGCCCCTGGCTGCCATGAGGCCCTGCGATGTCACAATGGTCTCATTGCTTCCACGAGGCCCTGCAGTTCCACAATGGCCCTTCAGTGTCACAAGGCCTTGAAGTGTCAGAACAGTCTCAGCGGGTTCCCCAGCTGCTTCACAATGGCCTCCTTGGTTCCATGATGCCCCGTGGCGTAACAATGCTATCCTTGCTTCCACACAGTCCAAATGGCCCCGGGGCCTCAGGGAGCCCCACAGTGTCACTACGATGCCCTTGATTCCACCAGGCCCTGCCGTGCTGCAATGACCCCTTGCTTTTACAAGGCCCTGCAGTGTCACAATGGCCCCTTGGTTCTGAAGCGTGCAAGAGCCTAATACTAAGAGCAAGGCTCCAAAAAACGCTTTGTCATTATCACTGCTCAACACCTGAAGGGCTTCAAAAGTGCTTCGTCATTAGGGCTGCTTGTCAGAATCACTCTTGAACGCCTGGAAACTACGTGCCGTACGGGCCGTGCATAGCCCGCCTGGAGGCCCATAAAAAGGAAGGCAAAACTGGTGCAAAATGTGGAGGCGAAAGCGAAAGGTAGAATCCCTGCCCTTTGCCTTTCCCCCCACCACCCATCGCCTGCTGCCAGACACCCTGAGGCCTCCGGGAGCCAACGCCGCCCGCCTGGGGAGAACCCCCCAGTCCTTCACCCCCGCACTGAAATCCCGAGGGAGTTGTGCAACCCCTAGCCCTGCTCCTTCGTCCCAGGCGCACCGAGGTTCAGCTGCAAGCATTGAGCCTGCATCTCGGAGCATGGGCTGCCGCTTTCCAGCCAAACTGCTCCAGAGATGGGAAGAGGCAGATAAGACGCTTCCAACAGCAGAAAAAAAAAGGCAAACACTTCTCCACTTCCCCCACCCTGTCTCAGCAGCAACAAAAGTAGCACAGTGTGGTGGTGACTTATCCTATGCTTTTTAGAGTAACCTTGGCTTTTCTAACTTTTCTCGACTTTTCTCCTTCTTTCTCTTTGCCTCTCTTACCATTAGATAAACAGATACCCATTTTTTTGGCACCAACATTTAATCTCGTTCGGTTTGAATCCGGCCTTTGGGAATATTTTGAACCTTCAAAGTTCTTTCCTTTTTCTACTCAGAGATTTCGTTTTCTTTACCCTGCTGGGTGTAAATCAGATAGTAACAAAGCGTCATAATGCTCTCCACGGTTCCATGAGGCCCCACAATGTCACAACGGACTTTTGGTTCCAGGAACTTTCGTACTGTCAGCAACAGTCGCCTTGGGTCCGCAGTGTCACAATGGACCCTTGGCTCCATGAGGCTCCGTAGCGTAACATGGACGCCTTGATTGCATGAGGTTGTGCAGTGTCACAAGGATCTCCTTGGTTCTGCGGCCCTGCTGTGTGACAATGGGCCTGTGGTTCCATGAAGTTCTGTACTGTTGACCATGATCTCCTTGCTTGCACAGTGTCATAACTGACCCTTGGTTCCATCAGGTGCTTGGCCTCCAACAGCTTCTAAGAGACCCTTATGGCCCCTCAAGGCCCCTCACAGCCCCTCATGACCCCTCAATGCCCCTCACAGCTCCCCATGGCCCCTCATGGCAGCTCACAGTCCCTCACAGCACCTCACAGTTCACGGCCCCTCATGACCCTTCACAGCCCCTAACAAACCCTCATGGCGCCTCACAGCCCTTCACAGCCCCTCACGGCCTCTCACAGCCCAAGGCGTGGGACTCCTCCCGAAGGAGAAGCGATCAGGCTCTGCTTGTTCTCCTTTACTTTTGGTCACTTCACAGTGATGAGTAAAGGAAGGCTGAAATGAAACCTATCTCCAGCACTTCCCTCTGGGATAATTGCGGGCCTGAAGCTCTGTGCTGGCGCTGGCCCAAGTGGGAACATCACTGCAGCCCCCCACAGCCTTTGCTGTCCCCCGTGTCCATTCCCTGTCCCTGAGACCTGCCCAGCTCTGCCAGCAGCAGGAGCCACAGTGCAGTGGGCCCTGTACCGGCACAGCCGGGGCTCCCGGCCAAGAGCAGCAGCAGCGCCAGCCCCTTCCCACCTGCTTGTGCCTCGGCTTCCCAAGAGGTTTTTCCCGGTCAATTTCTGGACTAGAGCAACAATCACCCACAAACAGACCTGATTCCTCAGAGCCCGGCTGTGCTGCCCCGATGCAACCTTCAGAGAAAGAAAGGAGCAGGTTCCAGCGCTGTTCCCAGCACTGTTTCACTCATCCTCAGGGGACAGCAGGAGGCTGTCGTCATCCCCGCGGCTGCCCCACCTCGCTGGCCCCTTCCTTTGCTGATGGCTCTGCGTCCTGCCTGCCTCTGCCTTGGCACACAAAGCCTTGGGCTGCTCCAGACTCCTTCTGGGGGACACGTTGCACCACTGCACTGCCCTGGGAGGGAAATTCCTTTCTCCTTGTGTCCAGTCTGGACCTCCCCAGCTGCCCTTTGCATTCATTCTTTCTTTTGCCGCCTGCTCTCTACTATGTAGAAAGGATCCACCCGCTCTGAAACCACCCTCCAAGCCCTGCCAGGACTCTCCTCCACTCTCCTCAGTCTCCACTCCACTCAACACAGAGCTCCTTTGTCCCTAGGTACTGATCATGTGCTTGAGGCCACGGGCACCTGGACAAGAAGGTCGCTTCTTTTCTACAGGAAGGAAACCACAGAACCCCAGTGGTTTGAAGGCACATGAGAGGCAGCCACCAGAGGCCAAGGCAAGCCAGAGCTGTCTGTCCTTGCAGCTTCGGTCTGAAAGCAACCCTTGGACATATGAGGAGTTTTGCAGGTGGAATTCCATTTCAGCTGTGCGTGCCCGGACCGGAATGACAGTTCTTCTCGCCAGGAAGGAAAGGGCAGAGCCCCAGTGTTTCAAAGGCTGATCAGTGGTGGCTCAAGGAGGCCAAGGCCAGCCAGACCTGTTTGTCTTGGCAGCTTTTGTCTTGGAGCCATCCTTGCATAGACAGAATTTGGGAGGCCAAATCCCAGGTTTGGCCATGGACGTCTGGCCCAGAAGGACAGTTCTTTTCCATTGGCAGAAACGTGAGGAGCGCCATTGTTTCAAAGGCAGATGAGAGCTGGCCCTCAGGAAGCCAAGGGAAGCTGGGACATTCCTGGCAGCTTTTGTCGGGGAGCTATTCCTTGGATCTATGGAATTTCAGAGGTGGATTCCCAATTTTGGCCATGGATGGCTGGACTTGAAAGATGGTTTTGTTCCATGGGAAGCAAAGCACAGCCCCCGCGTGTTTTGAAGGCAGATGCGAGGTGGCCCCCAAGAGGCCAAGGCCAGCGTGAGCTGTCTGTCCTGGCAGGTTTCACATGGGAACAATCCTCGGATAGAATCCAATGTGGAGGTAGAATCCTCATTTCAGCCATGGGTCCCTGGAGGAGAAGGACAGTTCTTTCCCACAGAAAGGAAAGCAAGGAACTCCAGCGTTTCAGGGCCAGAGGAGAAGCAACCCTCAACATGCCAAGCTCAGCTGGAGCAGGCAGGTGGCCCCCAGGAGGCCAAGCCAACCACACCTGTTCCACCTTCTTTGGATCCTTGGGGCCCTGCAGCATCACAATTTTGTTCCCCTGACGCCCAGCAATAGCACAGTGGGCTCTAGAGCGGCACAAAGACCCCTTGCTTCCATGAGGCCTTGCTGTGTCCAAATGGTTGCCTTGCTTCCATGGGGCTGCAAAATAACACAATGGCCCACTGCTTCCATGAGGTCACAGAGTGTCACAATGGTCTCCATGATTCCATCAGGTCCTGCAGGGTCACAATGGCTCCTTGGTTCTATTGGGCTCCCCAGGGTCACAATGGCTCCTTGCTTCCACAAGGCCTGGCTGGGTCACACTGGCCCTTTGCTTCCATGACACCTTGCAGTGTCACAATGGCCCCTTGCTTCTATGAGGCCTGGCTGTGTCACAGTGGCCCCTGGCTGCCATGAGGCCCTGCGATGTCACAATGGTCTCATTGCTTCCACGAGGCCCTGCAGTTCCACAATGGCCCTTCAGTGTCACAAGGCCTTGAAGTGTCAGAACAGTCTCAGCGGGTTCCCCAGCTGCTTCACAATGGCCTCCTTGGTTCCATGATGCCCCGTGGCGTAACAATGCTATCCTTGCTTCCACACAGTCCAAATGGCCCCGGGGCCTCAGGGAGCCCCACAGTGTCACTACGATGCCCTTGATTCCACCAGGCCCTGCCGTGCTGCAATGACCCCTTGCTTTTACAAGGCCCTGCAGTGTCACAATGGCCCCTTGGTTCTGAAGCGTGCAAGAGCTTAATACTAAGAGCAAGGCTCCAAAAAACGCTTTGTCATTATCACTGCTCAACACCTGAAGGGCTTCAAAAGTGCTTCGTCATTAGGGCTGCTTGTCAGAATCACTCTTGAACGCCTGGAAACTACGTGCCGTACGGGCCGTGCATAGCCCGCCTGGAGGCCCATAAAAAGGAAGGCAAAACTGGTGCAAAATGTGGAGGCGAAAGCGAAAGGTAGAATCCCTGCCCTTTGCCTTTCCCCCCACCACCCATCGCCTGCTGCCAGACACCCTGAGGCCTCCGGGAGCCAACGCCGCCCGCCTGGGGAGAACCCCCCAGTCCTTCACCCCCGCACTGAAATCCCGAGGGAGTTGTGCAACCCCTAGCCCTGCTCCTTCGTCCCAGGCGCACCGAGGTTCAGCTGCAAGCATTGAGCCTGCATCTCGGAGCATGGGCTGCCGCTTTCCAGCCAAACTGCTCCAGAGATGGGAAGAGGCAGATAAGACGCTTCCAACAGCAGAAAAAAAAAGGCAAACACTTCTCCACTTCCCCCACCCTGTCTCAGCAGCAACAAAAGTAGCACAGTGTGGTGGTGACTTATCCTATGCTTTTTAGAGTAACCTTGGCTTTTCTAACTTTTCTCGACTTTTCTCCTTCTTTCTCTTTGCCTCTCTTACCATTAGATAAACAGATACCCATTTTTTTGGCACCAACATTTAATCTCGTTCGGTTTGAATCCGGCCTTTGGGAATATTTTGAACCTTCAAAGTTCTTTCCTTTTTCTACTCAGAGATTTCGTTTTCTTTACCCTGCTGGGTGTAAATCAGATAGTAACAAAGCGTCATAATGCTCTCCACGGTTCCATGAGGCCCCACAATGTCACAACGGACTTTTGGTTCCAGGAACTTTCGTACTGTCAGCAACAGTCGCCTTGGGTCCGCAGTGTCACAATGGACCCTTGGCTCCATGAGGCTCCGTAGCGTAACATGGACGCCTTGATTGCATGAGGTTGTGTAGTGTCACAAGGATCTCCTTGGTTCTGCGGCCCTGCTGTGTGACAATGGGCCTGTGGTTCCATGAAGTTCTGTACTGTCGACCATGATCTCCTTGCTTGCACAGTGTCATAACTGACCCTTGGTTCCATCAGGTGCTTGGCCTCCAACAGCTTCTAAGAGACCCTTATGGCCCCTCAAGGCCCCTCACAGCCCCTCATGACCCCTCAATGCCCCTCACAGCTCCCCATGGCCCCTCATGGCAGCTCACAGTCCCTCACAGCACCTCACAGTTCACGGCCCCTCATGACCCTTCACAGCCCCTAACAAACCCTCATGGCGCCTCACAGCCCTTCACAGCCCCTCACGGCCTCTCACAGCCCAAGGCGTGGGACTCCTCCCGAAGGAGAAGCGATCAGGCTCTGCTTGTTCTCCTTTACTTTTGGTCACTTCACAGTGATGAGTAAAGGAAGGCTGAAATGAAACCTATCTCCAGCACTTCCCTCTGGGATAATTGCGGGCCTGAAGCTCTGTGCTGGCGCTGGCCCAAGTGGGAACATCACTGCAGCCCCCCACAGCCTTTGCTGTCCCCCGTGTCCATTCCCTGTCCCTGAGACCTGCCCAGCTCTGCCAGCAGCAGGAGCCACAGTGCAGTGGGCCCTGTACCGGCACAGCCGGGGCTCCCGGCCAAGAGCAGCAGCAGCGCCAGCCCCTTCCCACCTGCTTGTGCCTCAGCTTCCCAAGAGGTTTTTCCCGGTCAATTTCTGGACTAGAGCAACAATCACCCACAAACAGACCTGATTCCTCAGAGCCCGGCTGTGCTGCCCCGATGCAACCTTCAGAGAAAGAAAGGAGCAGGTTCCAGCGCTGTTCCCAGCACTGTTTCACTCATCCTCAGGGGACAGCAGGAGGCTGTCGTCATCCCCGCGGCTGCCCCACCTCGCTGGCCCCTTCCTTTGCTGATGGCTCTGCGTCCTGCCTGCCTCTGCCTTGGCACACAAAGCCTTGGGCTGCTCCAGACTCCTTCTGGGGGACACGTTGCACCACTGCACTGCCCTGGGAGGGAAATTCCTTTCTCCTTGTGTCCAGTCTGGACCTCCCCAGCTGCCCTTTGCATTCATTCTTTCTTTTGCCGCCTGGCCTCTACTATGTAGAAAGGATCCACCCGCTCTGAAACCACCCTCCAAGCCCTGCCAGGACTCTCCTCCACTCTCCTCAGTCTCCACTCCACTCAACACAGAGCTCCTTTGTCCCTAGGTACTGATCATGTGCTTGAGGCCACGGGCACCTGGACAAGAAGGTCGCTTCTTTTCTACAGGAAGGAAACCACAGAACCCCAGTGGTTTGAAGGCACATGAGAGGCAGCCACCAGAGGCCAAGGCAAGCCAGAGCTGTCTGTCCTTGCAGCTTCAGTCTGAAAGCAACCCTTGGACATATGAGGAGTTTTGCAGGTGGAATTCCATTTCAGCTGTGCGTGCCCGGACCGGAATGACAGTTCTTCTCGCCAGGAAGGAAAGGGCAGAGCCCCAGTGTTTCAAAGGCTGATCAGTGGTGGCTCAAGGAGGCCAAGGCCAGCCAGACCTGTTTGTCTTGGCAGCTTTTGTCTTGGAGCAATCCTTGCATAGACAGAATTTGGGAGGCCAAATCCCAGGTTTGTCCATGGACGTCTGGCCCAGAAGGACAGTTCTTTTCCATTGGCAGAAACGTGAGGAGCGCCAGTGTTTCAAAGGCAGATGAGAGCTGGCCCTCAGGAAGCCAAGGGAAGCTGGGACATTCCTGGCAGCTTTTGTCGGGGAGCTATTCCTTGGATCTATGGAATTTCAGAGGTGGATTCCCAATTTTGGCCATGGATGGCTGGACTTGAAAGATGGTTTTGTTCCATGGGAAGCAAAGCACAGCCCCCGCGTGTTTTGAAGGCAGATGCGAGGTGGCCCCCAAGAGGCCAAGGCCAGCGTGAGCTGTCTGTCCTGGCAGGTTTCACATGGGAACAATCCTCGGATAGAATCCAATGTGGAGGTAGAATCCTCATTTCAGCCATGGGTCCCTGGAGGAGAAGGACAGTTCTTTCCCACAGAAAGGAAAGCAAGGAACTCCAGCGTTTCAGGGCCAGAGGAGAAGCAACCCTCAACATGCCAAGCTCAGCTGGAGCAGGCAGGTGGCCCCCAGGAGGCCAAGCCAACCACACCTGTTCCACCTTCTTTGGATCCTTGGGGCCCTGCAGCATCACAATTTTGTTCCCCTGACGCCCAGCAATAGCACAGTGGGCTCTAGAGCGGCACAAAGACCCCTTGCTTCCATGAGGCCTTGCTGTGTCCAAATGGTTGCCTTGCTTCCATGGGGCTGCAAAATAACACAATGGCCCACTGCTTCCATGAGGTCACAGAGTGTCACAATGGTCTCCATGATTCCATCAGGTCCTGCAGGGTCACAATGGCTCCTTGGTTCTATTGGGCTCCCCAGGGTCACAATGGCTCCTTGCTTCCACAAGGCCTGGCTGGGTCACACTGGCCCTTTGCTTCCATGACACCTTGCAGTGTCACAATGGCCCCTTGCTTCTATGAGGCCTGGCTGTGTCACAATGGCCCCTGGCTGCCATGAGGCCCTGCGATGTCACAATGGTCTCATTGCTTCCACGAGGCCCTGCAGTTCCACAATGGCCCTTCAGTGTCACAAGGCCTTGAAGTGTCAGAACAGTCTCAGCGGGTTCCCCAGCTGCTTCACAATGGCCTCCTTGGTTCCATGATGCCCCGTGGCGTAACAATGCTATCCTTGCTTCCACACAGTCCAAATGGCCCCGGGGCCTCAGGGAGCCCCACAGTGTCACTACGATGCCCTTGATTCCACCAGGCCCTGCCGTGCTGCAATGACCCCTTGCTTTTACAAGGCCCTGCAGTGTCACAATGGCCCCTTGGTTCTGAAGCGTGCAAGAGCCTAATACTAAGAGCAAGGCTCCAAAAAACGCTTTGTCATTATCACTGCTCAACACCTGAAGGGCTTCAAAAGTGCTTCGTCATTAGGGCTGCTTGTCAGAATCACTCTTGAACGCCTGGAAACTACGTGCCGTACGGGCCGTGCATAGCCCGCCTGGAGGCCCATAAAAAGGAAGGCAAAACTGGTGCAAAATGTGGAGGCGAAAGCGAAAGGTAGAATCCCTGCCCTTTGCCTTTCCCCCCACCACCCATCGCCTGCTGCCAGACACCCTGAGGCCTCCGGGAGCCAACGCCGCCCGCCTGGGGAGAACCCCCCAGTCCTTCACCCCCGCACTGAAATCCCAAGGGAGTTGTGCAACCCCTAGCCCTGCTCCTTCGTCCCAGGCGCACCGAGGTTCAGCTGCAAGCATTGAGCCTGCATCTCGGAGCATGGGCTGCCGCTTTCCAGCCAAACTGCTCCAGAGATGGGAAGAGGCAGATAAGACGCTTCCAACAGCAGAAAAAAAAAGGCAAACACTTCTCCACTTCCCCCACCCTGTCTCAGCAGCAACAAAAGTAGCACAGTGTGGTGGTGACTTATCCTATGCTTTTTAGAGTAACCTTGGCTTTTCTAACTTTTCTCGACTTTTCTCCTTCTTTCTCTTTGCCTCTCTTACCATTAGATAAACAGATACCCATTTTTTTAGCACCAACATTTAATCTCGTTCGGTTTGAATCCGGCCTTTGGGAATATTTTGAACCTTCAAAGTTCTTTCCTTTTTCTACTCAGAGATTTCGTTTTCTTGACCCTGCTGGGTGTAAATCAGATAGTAACAAAGCGTCATAATGCTCTCCACGGTTCCATGAGGCCCCACAATGTCACAACGGACTTTTGGTTCCAGGAACTTTCGTACTGTCAGCAACAGTCGCCTTGGGTCCGCAGTGTCACAATGGACCCTTGGCTCCATGAGGCTCCGTAGCGTAACATGGACGCCTTGATTGCATGAGGTTGTGTAGTGTCACAAGGATCTCCTTGGTTCTGCGGCCCTGCTGTGTGACAATGGGCCTGTGGTTCCATGAAGTTCTGTACTGTTGACCATGATCTCCTTGCTTGCACAGTGTCATAACTGACCCTTGGTTCCATCAGGTGCTTGGCCTCCAACAGCTTCTAAGAGACCCTTATGGCCCCTCAAGGCCCCTCACAGCCCCTCATGACCCCTCAATGCCCCTCACAGCTCCCCATGGCCCCTCATGGCAGCTCACAGTCCCTCACAGCACCTCACAGTTCACGGCCCCTCATGACCCTTCACAGCCCCTAACAAACCCTCATGGCGCCTCACAGCCCTTCACAGCCCCTCACGGCCTCTCACAGCCCAAGGCGTGGGACTCCTCCCGAAGGAGAAGCGATCAGGCTCTGCTTGTTCTCCTTTACTTTTGGTCACTTCACAGTGATGAGTAAAGGAAGGCTGAAATGAAACCTATCTCCAGCACTTCCCTCTGGGATAATTGCGGGCCTGAAGCTCTGTGCTGGCGCTGGCCCAAGTGGGAACATCACTGCAGCCCCCCACAGCCTTTGCTGTCCCCCGTGTCCATTCCCTGTCCCTGAGACCTGCCCAGCTCTGCCAGCAGCAGGAGCCACAGTGCAGTGGGCCCTGTACCGGCACAGCCGGGGCTCCCGGCCAAGAGCAGCAGCAGCGCCAGCCCCTTCCCACCTGCTTGTGCCTCGGCTTCCCAAGAGGTTTTTCCCGGTCAATTTCTGGACTAGAGCAACAATCACCCACAAACAGACCTGATTCCTCAGAGCCCGGCTGTGCTGCCCCGATGCAACCTTCAGAGAAAGAAAGGAGCAGGTTCCAGCGCTGTTCCCAGCACTGTTTCACTCATCCTCAGGGGACAGCAGGAGGCTGTCGTCATCCCCGCGGCTGCCCCACCTCGCTGGCCCCTTCCTTTGCTGATGGCTCTGCGTCCTGCCTGCCTCTGCCTTGGCACACAAAGCCTCGGGCTGCTCCAGACTCCTTCTGGGGGACACGTTGCACCACTGCACTGCCCTGGGAGGGAAATTCCTTTCTCCTTGTGTCCAGTCTGGACCTCCCCAGCTGCCCTTTGCATTCATTCTTTCTTTTGCCGCCTGCTCTCTACTATGTAGAAAGGATCCACCCGCTCTGAAACCACCCTCCAAGCCCTGCCAGGACTCTCCTCCACTCTCCTCAGTCTCCACTCCACTCAACACAGAGCTCCTTTGTCCCTAGGTACTGATCATGTGCTTGAGGCCACGGGCACCTGGACAAGAAGGTCGCTTCTTTTCTACAGGAAGGAAGCCACAGAACCCCAGTGGTTTGAAGGCACATGAGAGGCAGCCACCAGAGGCCAAGGCAAGCCAGAGCTGTCTGTCCTTGCAGCTTCGGTCTGAAAGCAACCCTTGGACATATGAGGAGTTTTGCAGGTGGAATTCCATTTCAGCTGTGCGTGCCCGGACCGGAATGACAGTTCTTCTCGCCAGGAAGGAAAGGGCAGAGCCCCAGTGTTTCAAAGGCTGATCAGTGGTGGCTCAAGGAGGCCAAGGCCAGCCAGACCTGTTTGTCTTGGCAGCTTTTGTCTTGGAGCCATCCTTGCATAGACAGAATTTGGGAGGCCAAATCCCAGGTTTGGCCATGGACGTCTGGCCCAGAAGGACAGTTCTTTTCCATTGGCAGAAACGTGAGGAGCGCCAGTGTTTCAAAGGCAGATGAGAGCTGGCCCTCAGGAAGCCAAGGGAAGCTGGGACATTCCTGGCAGCTTTTGTCGGGGAGCTATTCCTTGGATCTATGGAATTTCAGAGGTGGATTCCCAATTTTGGCCATGGATGGCTGGACTTGAAAGATGGTTTTGTTCCATGGGAAGCAAAGCACAGCCCCCGCGTGTTTTGAAGGCAGATGCGAGGTGGCCCCCAAGAGGCCAAGGCCAGCGTGAGCTGTCTGTCCTGGCAGGTTTCACATGGGAACAATCCTCGGATAGAATCCAATGTGGAGGTAGAATCCTCATTTCAGCCATGGGTCCCTGGAGGAGAAGGACAGTTCTTTCCCACAGAAAGGAAAGCAAGGAACTCCAGCGTTTCAGGGCCAGAGGAGAAGCAACCCTCAACATGCCAAGCTCAGCTGGAGCAGGCAGGTGGCCCCCAGGAGGCCAAGCCAACCACACCTGTTCCACCTTCTTTGGATCCTTGGGGCCCTGCAGCATCACAATTTTGTTCCCCTGACGCCCAGCAATAGCACAGTGGGCTCTAGAGCGGCACAAAGACCCCTTGCTTCCATGAGGCCTTGCTGTGTCCAAATGGTTGCCTTGCTTCCATGGGGCTGCAAAATAACACAATGGCCCACTGCTTCCATGAGGTCACAGAGTGTCACAATGGTCTCCATGATTCCATCAGGTCCTGCAGGGTCACAATGGCTCCTTGGTTCTATTGGGCTCCCCAGGGTCACAATGGCTCCTTGCTTCCACAAGGCCTGGCTGGGTCACACTGGCCCTTTGCTTCCATGACACCTTGCAGTGTCACAATGGCCCCTTGCTTCTATGAGGCCTGGCTGTGTCACAATGGCCCCTGGCTGCCATGAGGCCCTGCGATGTCACAATGGTCTCATTGCTTCCACGAGGCCCTGCAGTTCCACAATGGCCCTTCAGTGTCACAAGGCCTTGAAGTGTCAGAACAGTCTCAGCGGGTTCCCCAGCTGCTTCACAATGGCCTCCTTGGTTCCATGATGCCCCGTGGCGTAACAATGCTATCCTTGCTTCCACACAGTCCAAATGGCCCCGGGGCCTCAGGGAGCCCCACAGTGTCACTACGATGCCCTTGATTCCACCAGGCCCTGCCGTGCTGCAATGACCCCTTGCTTTTACAAGGCCCTGCAGTGTCACAATGGCCCCTTGGTTCTGAAGCGTGCAAGAGCCTAATACTAAGAGCAAGGCTCCAAAAAACGCTTTGTCATTATCACTGCTCAACACCTGAAGGGCTTCAAAAGTGCTTCGTCATTAGGGCTGCTTGTCAGAATCACTCTTGAACGCCTGGAAACTACGTGCCGTACGGGCCGTGCATAGCCCGCCTGGAGGCCCATAAAAAGGAAGGCAAAACTGGTGCAAAATGTGGAGGCGAAAGCGAAAGGTAGAATCCCTGCCCTTTGCCTTTCCCCCCACCACCCATCGCCTGCTGCCAGACACCCTGAGGCCTCCGGGAGCCAACGCCGCCCGCCTGGGGAGAACCCCCCAGTCCTTCACCCCCGCACTGAAATCCCGAGGGAGTTGTGCAACCCCTAGCCCTGCTCCTTCGTCCCAGGCGCACCGAGGTTCAGCTGCAAGCATTGAGCCTGCATCTCGGAGCATGGGCTGCCGCTTTCCAGCCAAACTGCTCCAGAGATGGGAAGAGGCAGATAAGACGCTTCCAACAGCAGAAAAAAAAAGGCAAACACTTCTCCACTTCCCCCACCCTGTCTCAGCAGCAACAAAAGTAGCACAGTGTGGTGGTGACTTATCCTATGCTTTTTAGAGTAACCTTGGCTTTTCTAACTTTTCTCGACTTTTCTCCTTCTTTCTCTTTGCCTCTCTTACCATTAGATAAACAGATACCCATTTTTTTGGCACCAACATTTAATCTCGTTCGGTTTGAATCCGGCCTTTGGGAATATTTTGAACCTTCAAAGTTCTTTCCTTTTTCTACTCAGAGATTTCGTTTTCTTTACCCTGCTGGGTGTAAATCAGATAGTAACAAAGCGTCATAATGCTCTCCACGGTTCCATGAGGCCCCACAATGTCACAACGGACTTTTGGTTCCAGGAACTTTCGTACTGTCAGCAACAGTCGCCTTGGGTCCGCAGTGTCACAATGGACCCTTGGCTCCATGAGGCTCCGTAGCGTAACATGGACGCCTTGATTGCATGAGGTTGTGCAGTGTCACAAGGATCTCCTTGGTTCTGCGGCCCTGCTGTGTGACAATGGGCCTGTGGTTCCATGAAGTTCTGTACTGTCGACCATGATCTCCTTGCTTGCACAGTGTCATAACTGACCCTTGGTTCCATCAGGTGCTTGGCCTCCAACAGCTTCTAAGAGACCCTTATCACCAGCCAGACCTGTTTGTCTTGGCAGCTTTTGTCTTGGAGCCATCCTTGCATAGACAGAATTTGGGAGGCCAAATCCCAGGTTTGGCCATGGACGTCTGGCCCAGAAGGACAGTTCTTTTCCATTGGCAGAAACGTGAGGAGCGCCATTGTTTCAAAGGCAGATGAGAGCTGGCCCTCAGGAAGCCAAGGGAAGCTGGGACATTCCTGGCAGCTTTTGTCGGGGAGCTATTCCTTGGATCTATGGAATTTCAGAGGTGGATTCCCAATTTTGGCCATGGATGGCTGGACTTGAAAGATGGTTTTGTTCCATGGGAAGCAAAGCACAGCCCCCGCGTGTTTTGAAGGCAGATGCGAGGTGGCCCCCAAGAGGCCAAGGCCAGCGTGAGCTGTCTGTCCTGGCAGGTTTCACATGGGAACAATCCTCGGATAGAATCCAATGTGGAGGTAGAATCCTCATTTCAGCCATGGGTCCCTGGAGGAGAAGGACAGTTCTTTCCCACAGAAAGGAAAGCAAGGAACTCCAGCGTTTCAGGGCCAGAGGAGAAGCAACCCTCAACATGCCAAGCTCAGCTGGAGCAGGCAGGTGGCCCCCAGGAGGCCAAGCCAACCACACCTGTTCCACCTTCTTTGGATCCTTGGGGCCCTGCAGCATCACAATTTTGTTCCCCTGACGCCCAGCAATAGCACAGTGGGCTCTAGAGCGGCACAAAGACCCCTTGCTTCCATGAGGCCTTGCTGTGTCCAAATGGTTGCCTTGCTTCCATGGGGCTGCAAAATAACACAATGGCCCACTGCTTCCATGAGGTCACAGAGTGTCACAATGGTCTCCATGATTCCATCAGGTCCTGCAGGGTCACAATGGCTCCTTGGTTCTATTGGGCTCCCCAGGATCACAATGGCCCCTTGCTTCCACAAGGCCTGGCTGGGTCACACTGGCCCTTTGCTTCCATGACACCTTGCAGTGTCACAATGGCCCCTTGCTTCTATGAGGCCTGGCTGTGTCACAATGGCCCCTGGCTGCCATGAGGCCCTGCGATGTCACAATGGTCTCATTGCTTCCACGAGGCCCTGCAGTTCCACAATGGCCCTTCAGTGTCACAAGGCCTTGAAGTGTCAGAACAGTCTCAGCGGGTTCCCCAGCTGCTTCACAATGGCCTCCTTGGTTCCATGATGCCCCGTGGCGTAACAATGCTATCCTTGCTTCCACACAGTCCAAATGGCCCCGGGGCCTCAGGGAGCCCCACAGTGTCACTACGATGCCCTTGATTCCACCAGGCCCTGCCGTGCTGCAATGACCCCTTGCTTTTACAAGGCCCTGCAGTGTCACAATGGCCCCTTGGTTCTGAAGCGTGCAAGAGCCTAATACTAAGAGCAAGGCTCCAAAAAACGCTTTGTCATTATCACTGCTCAACACCTGAAGGGCTTCAAAAGTGCTTCGTCATTAGGGCTGCTTGTCAGAATCACTCTTGAACGCCTGGAAACTACGTGCCGTACGGGCCGTGCATAGCCCGCCTGGAGGCCCATAAAAAGGAAGGCAAAACTGGTGCAAAATGTGGAGGCGAAAGCGAAAGGTAGAATCCCTGCCCTTTGCCTTTCCCCCCACCACCCATCGCCTGCTGCCAGACACCCTGAGGCCTCCGGGAGCCAACGCCGCCTGCCTGGGGAGAACCCCCCAGTCCTTCACCCCCGCACTGAAATCCCGAGGGAGTTGTGCAACCCCTAGCCCTGCTCCTTCGTCCCAGGCGCACCGAGGTTCAGCTGCAAGCATTGAGCCTGCATCTCGGAGCATGGGCTGCCGCTTTCCAGCCAAACTGCTCCAGAGATGGGAAGAGGCAGATAAGACGCTTCCAACAGCAGAAAAAAAAAGGCAAACACTTCTCCACTTCCCCCACCCTGTCTCAGCAGCAACAAAAGTAGCACAGTGTGGTGGTGACTTATCCTATGCTTTTTAGAGTAACCTTGGCTTTTCTAACTTTTCTCGACTTTTCTCCTTCTTTCTCTTTGCCTCTCTTACCATTAGATAAACAGATACCCATTTTTTTAGCACCAACATTTAATCTCGTTCGGTTTGAATCCGGCCTTTGGGAATATTTTGAACCTTCAAAGTTCTTTCCTTTTTCTACTCAGAGATTTCGTTTTCTTGACCCTGCTGGGTGTAAATCAGATAGTAACAAAGCGTCATAATGCTCTCCACGGTTCCATGAGGCCCCACAATGTCACAACGGACTTTTGGTTCCAGGAACTTTCGTACTGTCAGCAACAGTCGCCTTGGGTCCGCAGTGTCACAATGGACCCTTGGCTCCATGAGGCTCCGTAGCGTAACATGGACGCCTTGATTGCATGAGGTTGTGTAGTGTCACAAGGATCTCCTTGGTTCTGCGGCCCTGCTGTGTGACAATGGGCCTGTGGTTCCATGAAGTTCTGTACTGTCGACCATGATCTCCTTGCTTGCACAGTGTCATAACTGACCCTTGGTTCCATCAGGTGCTTGGCCTCCAACAGCTTCTAAGAGACCCTTATGGCCCCTCAAGGCCCCTCACAGCCCCTCATGACCCCTCAATGCCCCTCACAGCTCCCCATGGCCCCTCATGGCAGCTCACAGTCCCTCACAGCACCTCACAGTTCACGGCCCCTCATGACCCTTCACAGCCCCTAACAAACCCTCATGGCGCCTCACAGCCCTTCACAGCCCCTCACGGCCTCTCACAGCCCAAGGCGTGGGACTCCTCCCGAAGGAGAAGCGATCAGGCTCTGCTTGTTCTCCTTTACTTTTGGTCACTTCACAGTGATGAGTAAAGGAAGGCTGAAATGAAACCTATCTCCAGCACTTCCCTCTGGGATAATTGCGGGCCTGAAGCTCTGTGCTGGCGCTGGCCCAAGTGGGAACATCACTGCAGCCCCCCACAGCCTTTGCTGTCCCCCGTGTCCATTCCCTGTCCCTGAGACCTGCCCAGCTCTGCCAGCAGCAGGAGCCACAGTGCAGTGGGCCCTGTACCGGCACAGCCGGGGCTCCCGGCCAAGAGCAGCAGCAGCGCCAGCCCCTTCCCACCTGCTTGTGCCTCGGCTTCCCAAGAGGTTTTTCCCGGTCAATTTCTGGACTAGAGCAACAATCACCCACAAACAGACCTGATTCCTCAGAGCCCGGCTGTGCTGCCCCGATGCAACCTTCAGAGAAAGAAAGGAGCAGGTTCCAGCGCTGTTCCCAGCACTGTTTCACTCATCCTCAGGGGACAGCAGGAGGCTGTCGTCATCCCCGCGGCTGCCCCACCTCGCTGGCCCCTTCCTTTGCTGATGGCTCTGCGTCCTGCCTGCCTCTGCCTTGGCACACAAAGCCTCGGGCTGCTCCAGACTCCTTCTGGGGGACACGTTGCACCACTGCACTGCCCTGGGAGGGAAATTCCTTTCTCCTTGTGTCCAGTCTGGACCTCCCCAGCTGCCCTTTGCATTCATTCTTTCTTTTGCCGCCTGCTCTCTACTATGTAGAAAGGATCCACCCGCTCTGAAACCACCCTCCAAGCCCTGCCAGGACTCTCCTCCACTCTCCTCAGTCTCCACTCCACTCAACACAGAGCTCCTTTGTCCCTAGGTACTGATCATGTGCTTGAGGCCACGGGCACCTGGACAAGAAGGTCGCTTCTTTTCTACAGGAAGGAAGCCACAGAACCCCAGTGGTTTGAAGGCACATGAGAGGCAGCCACCAGAGGCCAAGGCAAGCCAGAGCTGTCTGTCCTTGCAGCTTCGGTCTGAAAGCAACCCTTGGACATATGAGGAGTTTTGCAGGTGGAATTCCATTTCAGCTGTGCGTGCCCGGACCGGAATGACAGTTCTTCTCGCCAGGAAGGAAAGGGCAGAGCCCCAGTGTTTCAAAGGCTGATCAGTGGTGGCTCAAGGAGGCCAAGGCCAGCCAGACCTGTTTGTCTTGGCAGCTTTTGTCTTGGAGCCATCCTTGCATAGACAGAATTTGGGAGGCCAAATCCCAGGTTTGGCCATGGACGTCTGGCCCAGAAGGACAGTTCTTTTCCATTGGCAGAAACGTGAGGAGCGCCAGTGTTTCAAAGGCAGATGAGAGCTGGCCCTCAGGAAGCCAAGGGAAGCTGGGACATTCCTGGCAGCTTTTGTCGGGGAGCTATTCCTTGGATCTATGGAATTTCAGAGGTGGATTCCCAATTTTGGCCATGGATGGCTGGACTTGAAAGATGGTTTTGTTCCATGGGAAGCAAAGCACAGCCCCCGCGTGTTTTGAAGGCAGATGCGAGGTGGCCCCCAAGAGGCCAAGGCCAGCGTGAGCTGTCTGTCCTGGCAGGTTTCACATGGGAACAATCCTCGGATAGAATCCAATGTGGAGGTAGAATCCTCATTTCAGCCATGGGTCCCTGGAGGAGAAGGACAGTTCTTTCCCACAGAAAGGAAAGCAAGGAACTCCAGCGTTTCAGGGCCAGAGGAGAAGCAACCCTCAACATGCCAAGCTCAGCTGGAGCAGGCAGGTGGCCCCCAGGAGGCCAAGCCAACCACACCTGTTCCACCTTCTTTGGATCCTTGGGGCCCTGCAGCATCACAATTTTGTTCCCCTGACGCCCAGCAATAGCACAGTGGGCTCTAGAGCGGCACAAAGACCCCTTGCTTCCATGAGGCCTTGCTGTGTCCAAATGGTTGCCTTGCTTCCATGGGGCTGCAAAATAACACAATGGCCCACTGCTTCCATGAGGTCACAGAGTGTCACAATGGTCTCCATGATTCCATCAGGTCCTGCAGGGTCACAATGGCTCCTTGGTTCTATTGGGCTCCCCAGGGTCACAATGGCTCCTTGCTTCCACAAGGCCTGGCTGGGTCACACTGGCCCTTTGCTTCCATGACACCTTGCAGTGTCACAATGGCCCCTTGCTTCTATGAGGCCTGGCTGTGTCACAATGGCCCCTGGCTGCCATGAGGCCCTGCGATGTCACAATGGTCTCATTGCTTCCACGAGGCCCTGCAGTTCCACAATGGCCCTTCAGTGTCACAAGGCCTTGAAGTGTCAGAACAGTCTCAGCGGGTTCCCCAGCTGCTTCACAATGGCCTCCTTGGTTCCATGATGCCCCGTGGCGTAACAATGCTATCCTTGCTTCCACACAGTCCAAATGGCCCCGGGGCCTCAGGGAGCCCCACAGTGTCACTACGATGCCCTTGATTCCACCAGGCCCTGCCGTGCTGCAATGACCCCTTGCTTTTACAAGGCCCTGCAGTGTCACAATGGCCCCTTGGTTCTGAAGCGTGCAAGAGCCTAATACTAAGAGCAAGGCTCCAAAAAACGCTTTGTCATTATCACTGCTCAACACCTGAAGGGCTTCAAAAGTGCTTCGTCATTAGGGCTGCTTGTCAGAATCACTCTTGAACGCCTGGAAACTACGTGCCGTACGGGCCGTGCATAGCCCGCCTGGAGGCCCATAAAAAGGAAGGCAAAACTGGTGCAAAATGTGGAGGCGAAAGCAAAAGGTAGAATCCCTGCCCTTTGCCTTTCCCCCCACCACCCATCGCCTGCTGCCAGACACCCTGAGGCCTCCGGGAGCCAACGCCGCCCGCCTGGGGAGAACCCCCCAGTCCTTCACCCCCGCACTGAAATCCCAAGGGAGTTGTGCAACCCCTAGCCCTGCTCCTTCGTCCCAGGCGCACCGAGGTTCAGCTGCAAGCATTGAGCCTGCATCTCGGAGCATGGGCTGCCGCTTTCCAGCCAAACTGCTCCAGAGATGGGAAGAGGCAGATAAGACGCTTCCAACAGCAGAAAAAAAAAGGCAAACACTTCTCCACTTCCCCCACCCTGTCTCAGCAGCAACAAAAGTAGCACAGTGTGGTGGTGACTTATCCTATGCTTTTTAGAGTAACCTTGGCTTTTCTAACTTTTCTCGACTTTTCTCCTTCTTTCTCTTTGCCTCTCTTACCATTAGATAAACAGATACCCATTTTTTTAGCACCAACATTTAATCTCGTTCGGTTTGAATCCGGCCTTTGGGAATATTTTGAACCTTCAAAGTTCTTTCCTTTTTCTACTCAGAGATTTCGTTTTCTTGACCCTGCTGGGTGTAAATCAGATAGTAACAAAGCGTCATAATGCTCTCCACGGTTCCATGAGGCCCCACAATGTCACAACGGACTTTTGGTTCCAGGAACTTTCGTACTGTCAGCAACAGTCGCCTTGGGTCCGCAGTGTCACAATGGACCCTTGGCTCCATGAGGCTCCGTAGCGTAACATGGACGCCTTGATTGCATGAGGTTGTGTAGTGTCACAAGGATCTCCTTGGTTCTGCGGCCCTGCTGTGTGACAATGGGCCTGTGGTTCCATGAAGTTCTGTACTGTCGACCATGATCTCCTTGCTTGCACAGTGTCATAACTGACCCTTGGTTCCATCAGGTGCCTGGCCTCCAACAGCTTCTAAGAGACCCTTATGGCCCCTCAAGGCCCCTCACAGCCCCTCATGACCCCTCAATGCCCCTCACAGCTCCCCATGGCCCCTCATGGCAGCTCACAGTCCCTCACAGCACCTCACAGTTCACGGCCCCTCATGACCCTTCACAGCCCCTAACAAACCCTCATGGCGCCTCACAGCCCTTCACAGCCCCTCACGGCCTCTCACAGCCCAAGGCGTGGGACTCCTCCCGAAGGAGAAGCGATCAGGCTCTGCTTGTTCTCCTTTACTTTTGGTCACTTCACAGTGATGAGTAAAGGAAGGCTGAAATGAAACCTATCTCCAGCACTTCCCTCTGGGATAATTGCGGGCCTGAAGCTCTGTGCTGGCGCTGGCCCAAGTGGGAACATCACTGCAGCCCCCCACAGCCTTTGCTGTCCCCCGTGTCCATTCCCTGTCCCTGAGACCTGCCCAGCTCTGCCAGCAGCAGGAGCCACAGTGCAGTGGGCCCTGTACCGGCACAGCCGGGGCTCCCGGCCAAGAGCAGCAGCAGCGCCAGCCCCTTCCCACCTGCTTGTGCCTCGGCTTCCCAAGAGGTTTTTCCCGGTCAATTTCTGGACTAGAGCAACAATCACCCACAAACAGACCTGATTCCTCAGAGCCCGGCTGTGCTGCCCCGATGCAACCTTCAGAGAAAGAAAGGAGCAGGTTCCAGCGCTGTTCCCAGCACTGTTTCACTCATCCTCAGGGGACAGCAGGAGGCTGTCGTCATCCCCGCGGCTGCCCCACCTCGCTGGCCCCTTCCTTTGCTGATGGCTCTGCGTCCTGCCTGCCTCTGCCTTGGCACACAAAGCCTCGGGCTGCTCCAGACTCCTTCTGGGGGACACGTTGCACCACTGCACTGCCCTGGGAGGGAAATTCCTTTCTCCTTGTGTCCAGTCTGGACCTCCCCAGCTGCCCTTTGCATTCATTCTTTCTTTTGCCGCCTGGCCTCTACTATGTAGAAAGGATCCACCCGCTCTGAAACCACCCTCCAAGCCCTGCCAGGACTCTCCTCCACTCTCCTCAGTCTCCACTCCACTCAACACAGAGCTCCTTTGTCCCTAGGTACTGATCATGTGCTTGAGGCCACGGGCACCTGGACAAGAAGGTCGCTTCTTTTCTACAGGAAGGAAACCACAGAACCCCAGTGGTTTGAAGGCACATGAGAGGCAGCCACCAGAGGCCAAGGCAAGCCAGAGCTGTCTGTCCTTGCAGCTTCGGTCTGAAAGCAACCCTTGGACATATGAGGAGTTTTGCAGGTGGAATTCCATTTCAGCTGTGCGTGCCCGGACCGGAATGACAGTTCTTCTCGCCAGGAAGGAAAGGGCAGAGCCCCAGTGTTTCAAAGGCTGATCAGTGGTGGCTCAAGGAGGCCAAGGCCAGCCAGACCTGTTTGTCTTGGCAGCTTTTGTCTTGGAGCAATCCTTGCATAGACAGAATTTGGGAGGCCAAATCCCAGGTTTGGCCATGGACGTCTGGCCCAGAAGGACAGTTCTTTTCCATTGGCAGAAACGTGAGGAGCGCCAGTGTTTCAAAGGCAGATGAGAGCTGGCCCTCAGGAAGCCAAGGGAAGCTGGGACATTCCTGGCAGCTTTTGTCGGGGAGCTATTCCTTGGATCTATGGAATTTCAGAGGTGGATTCCCAATTTTGGCCATGGATGGCTGGACTTGAAAGATGGTTTTGTTCCATGGGAAGCAAAGCACAGCCCCCGCGTGTTTTGAAGGCAGATGCGAGGTGGCCCCCAAGAGGCCAAGGCCAGCGTGAGCTGTCTGTCCTGGCAGGTTTCACATGGGAACAATCCTCGGATAGAATCCAATGTGGAGGTAGAATCCTCATTTCAGCCATGGGTCCCTGGAGGAGAAGGACAGTTCTTTCCCACAGAAAGGAAAGCAAGGAACTCCAGCGTTTCAGGGCCAGAGGAGAAGCAACCCTCAACATGCCAAGCTCAGCTGGAGCAGGCAGGTGGCCCCCAGGAGGCCAAGCCAACCACACCTGTTCCACCTTCTTTGGATCCTTGGGGCCCTGCAGCATCACAATTTTGTTCCCCTGACGCCCAGCAATAGCACAGTGGGCTCTAGAGCGGCACAAAGACCCCTTGCTTCCATGAGGCCTTGCTGTGTCCAAATGGTTGCCTTGCTTCCATGGGGCTGCAAAATAACACAATGGCCCACTGCTTCCATGAGGTCACAGAGTGTCACAATGGTCTCCATGATTCCATCAGGTCCTGCAGGGTCACAATGGCTCCTTGGTTCTATTGGGCTCCCCAGGATCACAATGGCCCCTTGCTTCCACAAGGCCTGGCTGGGTCACACTGGCCCTTTGCTTCCATGACACCTTGCAGTGTCACAATGGCCCCTTGCTTCTATGAGGCCTGGCTGTGTCACAATGGCCCCTGGCTGCCATGAGGCCCTGCGATGTCACAATGGTCTCATTGCTTCCACGAGGCCCTGCAGTTCCACAATGGCCCTTCAGTGTCACAAGGCCTTGAAGTGTCAGAACAGTCTCAGCGGGTTCCCCAGCTGCTTCACAATGGCCTCCTTGGTTCCATGATGCCCCGTGGCGTAACAATGCTATCCTTGCTTCCACACAGTCCAAATGGCCCCGGGGCCTCAGGGAGCCCCACAGTGTCACTACGATGCCCTTGATTCCACCAGGCCCTGCCGTGCTGCAATGACCCCTTGCTTTTACAAGGCCCTGCAGTGTCACAATGGCCCCTTGGTTCTGAAGCGTGCAAGAGCCTAATACTAAGAGCAAGGCTCCAAAAAACGCTTTGTCATTATCACTGCTCAACACCTGAAGGGCTTCAAAAGTGCTTCGTCATTAGGGCTGCTTGTCAGAATCACTCTTGAACGCCTGGAAACTACGTGCCGTACGGGCCGTGCATAGCCCGCCTGGAGGCCCATAAAAAGGAAGGCAAAACTGGTGCAAAATGTGGAGGCGAAAGCAAAAGGTAGAATCCCTGCCCTTTGCCTTTCCCCCCACCACCCATCGCCTGCTGCCAGACACCCTGAGGCCTCCGGGAGCCAACGCCGCCCGCCTGGGGAGAACCCCCCAGTCCTTCACCCCCGCACTGAAATCCCGAGGGAGTTGTGCAACCCCTAGCCCTGCTCCTTCGTCCCAGGCGCACCGAGGTTCAGCTGCAAGCATTGAGCCTGCATCTCGGAGCATGGGCTGCCGCTTTCCAGCCAAACTGCTCCAGAGATGGGAAGAGGCAGATAAGACGCTTCCAACAGCAGAAAAAAAAAGGCAAACACTTCTCCACTTCCCCCACCCTGTCTCAGCAGCAACAAAAGTAGCACAGTGTGGTGGTGACTTATCCTATGCTTTTTAGAGTAACCTTGGCTTTTCTAACTTTTCTCGACTTTTCTCCTTCTTTCTCTTTGCCTCTCTTACCATTAGATAAACAGATACCCATTTTTTTAGCACCAACATTTAATCTCGTTCGGTTTGAATCCGGCCTTTGGGAATATTTTGAACCTTCAAAGTTCTTTCCTTTTTCTACTCAGAGATTTCGTTTTCTTGACCCTGCTGGGTGTAAATCAGATAGTAACAAAGCGTCATAATGCTCTCCACGGTTCCATGAGGCCCCACAATGTCACAACGGACTTTTGGTTCCAGGAACTTTCGTACTGTCAGCAACAGTCGCCTTGGGTCCGCAGTGTCACAATGGACCCTTGGCTCCATGAGGCTCCGTAGCGTAACATGGACGCCTTGATTGCATGAGGTTGTGTAGTGTCACAAGGATCTCCTTGGTTCTGCGGCCCTGCTGTGTGACAATGGGCCTGTGGTTCCATGAAGTTCTGTACTGTCGACCATGATCTCCTTGCTTGCACAGTGTCATAACTGACCCTTGGTTCCATCAGGTGCCTGGCCTCCAACAGCTTCTAAGAGACCCTTATGGCCCCTCAAGGCCCCTCACAGCCCCTCATGACCTCTCAATGCCCCTCACAGCTCCCCATGGCCCCTCATGGCAGCTCACAGTCCCTCACAGCACCTCACAGTTCACGGCCCCTCATGACCCTTCACAGCCCCTAACAAACCCTCATGGCGCCTCACAGCCCTTCACAGCCCCTCACGGCCTCTCACAGCCCAAGGCGTGGGACTCCTCCCGAAGGAGAAGCGATCAGGCTCTGCTTGTTCTCCTTTACTTTTGGTCACTTCACAGTGATGAGTAAAGGAAGGCTGAAATGAAACCTATCTCCAGCACTTCCCTCTGGGATAATTGCGGGCCTGAAGCTCTGTGCTGGCGCTGGCCCAAGTGGGAACATCACTGCAGCCCCCCACAGCCTTTGCTGTCCCCCGTGTCCATTCCCTGTCCCTGAGACCTGCCCAGCTCTGCCAGCAGCAGGAGCCACAGTGCAGTGGGCCCTGTACCGGCACAGCCGGGGCTCCCGGCCAAGAGCAGCAGCAGCGCCAGCCCCTTCCCACCTGCTTGTGCCTCGGCTTCCCAAGAGGTTTTTCCCGGTCAATTTCTGGACTAGAGCAACAATCACCCACAAACAGACCTGATTCCTCAGAGCCCGGCTGTGCTGCCCCGATGCAACCTTCAGAGAAAGAAAGGAGCAGGTTCCAGCGCTGTTCCCAGCACTGTTTCACTCATCCTCAGGGGACAGCAGGAGGCTGTCGTCATCCCCGCGGCTGCCCCACCTCGCTGGCCCCTTCCTTTGCTGATGGCTCTGCGTCCTGCCTGCCTCTGCCTTGGCACACAAAGCCTCGGGCTGCTCCAGACTCCTTCTGGGGGACACGTTGCACCACTGCACTGCCCTGGGAGGGAAATTCCTTTCTCCTTGTGTCCAGTCTGGACCTCCCCAGCTGCCCTTTGCATTCATTCTTTCTTTTGCCGCCTGGCCTCTACTATGTAGAAAGGATCCACCCGCTCTGAAACCACCCTCCAAGCCCTGCCAGGACTCTCCTCCACTCTCCTCAGTCTCCACTCCACTCAACACAGAGCTCCTTTGTCCCTAGGTACTGATCATGTGCTTGAGGCCACGGGCACCTGGACAAGAAGGTCGCTTCTTTTCTACAGGAAGGAAACCACAGAACCCCAGTGGTTTGAAGGCACATGAGAGGCAGCCACCAGAGGCCAAGGCAAGCCAGAGCTGTCTGTCCTTGCAGCTTCGGTCTGAAAGCAACCCTTGGACATATGAGGAGTTTTGCAGGTGGAATTCCATTTCAGCTGTGCGTGCCCGGACCGGAATGACAGTTCTTCTCGCCAGGAAGGAAAGGGCAGAGCCCCAGTGTTTCAAAGGCTGATCAGTGGTGGCTCAAGGAGGCCA
The DNA here is from genome assembly GCF_965178545.1 of Coloeus monedula. Lineage (NCBI taxonomy): Eukaryota > Metazoa > Chordata > Aves > Passeriformes > Corvidae > Coloeus > Coloeus monedula. The sequence goes on along the minus strand of NC_138814.1, from coordinate 2,385,155 downwards.
AGGCCAGCCAGACCTGTTTGTCTTGGCAGCTTTTGTCTTGGAGCAATCCTTGCATAGACAGAATTTGGGAGGCCAAATCCCAGGTTTGGCCATGGACGTCTGGCCCAGAAGGACAGTTCTTTTCCATTGGCAGAAACGTGAGGAGCGCCAGTGTTTCAAAGGCAGATGAGAGCTGGCCCTCAGGAAGCCAAGGGAAGCTGGGACATTCCTGGCAGCTTTTGTCGGGGAGCTATTCCTTGGATCTATGGAATTTCAGAGGTGGATTCCCAATTTTGGCCATGGATGGCTGGACTTGAAAGATGGTTTTGTTCCATGGGAAGCAAAGCACAGCCCCCGCGTGTTTTGAAGGCAGATGCGAGGTGGCCCCCAAGAGGCCAAGGCCAGCGTGAGCTGTCTGTCCTGGCAGGTTTCACATGGGAACAATCCTCGGATAGAATCCAATGTGGAGGTAGAATCCTCATTTCAGCCATGGGTCCCTGGAGGAGAAGGACAGTTCTTTCCCACAGAAAGGAAAGCAAGGAACTCCAGCGTTTCAGGGCCAGAGGAGAAGCAACCCTCAACATGCCAAGCTCAGCTGGAGCAGGCAGGTGGCCCCCAGGAGGCCAAGCCAACCACACCTGTTCCACCTTCTTTGGATCCTTGGGGCCCTGCAGCATCACAATTTTGTTCCCCTGACGCCCAGCAATAGCACAGTGGGCTCTAGAGCGGCACAAAGACCCCTTGCTTCCATGAGGCCTTGCTGTGTCCAAATGGTTGCCTTGCTTCCATGGGGCTGCAAAATAACACAATGGCCCACTGCTTCCATGAGGTCACAGAGTGTCACAATGGTCTCCATGATTCCATCAGGTCCTGCAGGGTCACAATGGCTCCTTGGTTCTATTGGGCTCCCCAGGATCACAATGGCCCCTTGCTTCCACAAGGCCTGGCTGGGTCACACTGGCCCTTTGCTTCCATGACACCTTGCAGTGTCACAATGGCCCCTTGCTTCTATGAGGCCTGGCTGTGTCACAATGGCCCCTGGCTGCCATGAGGCCCTGCGATGTCACAATGGTCTCATTGCTTCCACGAGGCCCTGCAGTTCCACAATGGCCCTTCAGTGTCACAAGGCCTTGAAGTGTCAGAACAGTCTCAGCGGGTTCCCCAGCTGCTTCACAATGGCCTCCTTGGTTCCATGATGCCCCGTGGCGTAACAATGCTATCCTTGCTTCCACACAGTCCAAATGGCCCCGGGGCCTCAGGGAGCCCCACAGTGTCACTACGATGCCCTTGATTCCACCAGGCCCTGCCGTGCTGCAATGACCCCTTGCTTTTACAAGGCCCTGCAGTGTCACAATGGCCCCTTGGTTCTGAAGCGTGCAAGAGCCTAATACTAAGAGCAAGGCTCCAAAAAACGCTTTGTCATTATCACTGCTCAACACCTGAAGGGCTTCAAAAGTGCTTCGTCATTAGGGCTGCTTGTCAGAATCACTCTTGAACGCCTGGAAACTACGTGCCGTACGGGCCGTGCATAGCCCGCCTGGAGGCCCATAAAAAGGAAGGCAAAACTGGTGCAAAATGTGGAGGCGAAAGCAAAAGGTAGAATCCCTGCCCTTTGCCTTTCCCCCCACCACCCATCGCCTGCTGCCAGACACCCTGAGGCCTCCGGGAGCCAACGCCGCCCGCCTGGGGAGAACCCCCCAGTCCTTCACCCCCGCACTGAAATCCCGAGGGAGTTGTGCAACCCCTAGCCCTGCTCCTTCGTCCCAGGCGCACCGAGGTTCAGCTGCAAGCATTGAGCCTGCATCTCGGAGCATGGGCTGCCGCTTTCCAGCCAAACTGCTCCAGAGATGGGAAGAGGCAGATAAGACGCTTCCAACAGCAGAAAAAAAAAGGCAAACACTTCTCCACTTCCCCCACCCTGTCTCAGCAGCAACAAAAGTAGCACAGTGTGGTGGTGACTTATCCTATGCTTTTTAGAGTAACCTTGGCTTTTCTAACTTTTCTCGACTTTTCTCCTTCTTTCTCTTTGCCTCTCTTACCATTAGATAAACAGATACCCATTTTTTTAGCACCAACATTTAATCTCGTTCGGTTTGAATCCGGCCTTTGGGAATATTTTGAACCTTCAAAGTTCTTTCCTTTTTCTACTCAGAGATTTCGTTTTCTTGACCCTGCTGGGTGTAAATCAGATAGTAACAAAGCGTCATAATGCTCTCCACGGTTCCATGAGGCCCCACAATGTCACAACGGACTTTTGGTTCCAGGAACTTTCGTACTGTCAGCAACAGTCGCCTTGGGTCCGCAGTGTCACAATGGACCCTTGGCTCCATGAGGCTCCGTAGCGTAACATGGACGCCTTGATTGCATGAGGTTGTGCAGTGTCACAAGGATCTCCTTGGTTCTGCGGCCCTGCTGTGTGACAATGGGCCTGTGGTTCCATGAAGTTCTGTACTGTCGACCATGATCTCCTTGCTTGCACAGTGTCATAACTGACCCTTGGTTCCATCAGGTGCCTGGCCTCCAACAGCTTCTAAGAGACCCTTATGGCCCCTCAAGGCCCCTCACAGCCCCTCATGACCTCTCAATGCCCCTCACAGCTCCCCATGGCCCCTCATGGCAGCTCACAGTCCCTCACAGCACCTCACAGTTCACGGCCCCTCATGACCCTTCACAGCCCCTAACAAACCCTCATGGCGCCTCACAGCCCTTCACAGCCCCTCACGGCCTCTCACAGCCCAAGGCGTGGGACTCCTCCCGAAGGAGAAGCGATCAGGCTCTGCTTGTTCTCCTTTACTTTTGGTCACTTCACAGTGATGAGTAAAGGAAGGCTGAAATGAAACCTATCTCCAGCACTTCCCTCTGGGATAATTGCGGGCCTGAAGCTCTGTGCTGGCGCTGGCCCAAGTGGGAACATCACTGCAGCCCCCCACAGCCTTTGCTGTCCCCCGTGTCCATTCCCTGTCCCTGAGACCTGCCCAGCTCTGCCAGCAGCAGGAGCCACAGTGCAGTGGGCCCTGTACCGGCACAGCCGGGGCTCCCGGCCAAGAGCAGCAGCAGCGCCAGCCCCTTCCCACCTGCTTGTGCCTCGGCTTCCCAAGAGGTTTTTCCCGGTCAATTTCTGGACTAGAGCAACAATCACCCACAAACAGACCTGATTCCTCAGAGCCCGGCTGTGCTGCCCCGATGCAACCTTCAGAGAAAGAAAGGAGCAGGTTCCAGCGCTGTTCCCAGCACTGTTTCACTCATCCTCAGGGGACAGCAGGAGGCTGTCGTCATCCCCGCGGCTGCCCCACCTCGCTGGCCCCTTCCTTTGCTGATGGCTCTGCGTCCTGCCTGCCTCTGCCTTGGCACACAAAGCCTCGGGCTGCTCCAGACTCCTTCTGGGGGACACGTTGCACCACTGCACTGCCCTGGGAGGGAAATTCCTTTCTCCTTGTGTCCAGTCTGGACCTCCCCAGCTGCCCTTTGCATTCATTCTTTCTTTTGCCGCCTGGCCTCTACTATGTAGAAAGGATCCACCCGCTCTGAAACCACCCTCCAAGCCCTGCCAGGACTCTCCTCCACTCTCCTCAGTCTCCACTCCACTCAACACAGAGCTCCTTTGTCCCTAGGTACTGATCATGTGCTTGAGGCCACGGGCACCTGGACAAGAAGGTCGCTTCTTTTCTACAGGAAGGAAACCACAGAACCCCAGTGGTTTGAAGGCACATGAGAGGCAGCCACCAGAGGCCAAGGCAAGCCAGAGCTGTCTGTCCTTGCAGCTTCGGTCTGAAAGCAACCCTTGGACATATGAGGAGTTTTGCAGGTGGAATTCCATTTCAGCTGTGCGTGCCCGGACCGGAATGACAGTTCTTCTCGCCAGGAAGGAAAGGGCAGAGCCCCAGTGTTTCAAAGGCTGATCAGTGGTGGCTCAAGGAGGCCAAGGCCAGCCAGACCTGTTTGTCTTGGCAGCTTTTGTCTTGGAGCAATCCTTGCATAGACAGAATTTGGGAGGCCAAATCCCAGGTTTGTCCATGGACGTCTGGCCCAGAAGGACAGTTCTTTTCCATTGGCAGAAACGTGAGGAGCGCCAGTGTTTCAAAGGCAGATGAGAGCTGGCCCTCAGGAAGCCAAGGGAAGCTGGGACATTCCTGGCAGCTTTTGTCGGGGAGCTATTCCTTGGATCTATGGAATTTCAGAGGTGGATTCCCAATTTTGGCCATGGATGGCTGGACTTGAAAGATGGTTTTGTTCCATGGGAAGCAAAGCACAGCCCCCGCGTGTTTTGAAGGCAGATGCGAGGTGGCCCCCAAGAGGCCAAGGCCAGCGTGAGCTGTCTGTCCTGGCAGGTTTCACATGGGAACAATCCTCGGATAGAATCCAATGTGGAGGTAGAATCCTCATTTCAGCCATGGGTCCCTGGAGGAGAAGGACAGTTCTTTCCCACAGAAAGGAAAGCAAGGAACTCCAGCGTTTCAGGGCCAGAGGAGAAGCAACCCTCAACATGCCAAGCTCAGCTGGAGCAGGCAGGTGGCCCCCAGGAGGCCAAGCCAACCACACCTGTTCCACCTTCTTTGGATCCTTGGGGCCCTGCAGCATCACAATTTTGTTCCCCTGACGCCCAGCAATAGCACAGTGGGCTCTAGAGCGGCACAAAGACCCCTTGCTTCCATGAGGCCTTGCTGTGTCCAAATGGTTGCCTTGCTTCCATGGGGCTGCAAAATAACACAATGGCCCACTGCTTCCATGAGGTCACAGAGTGTCACAATGGTCTCCATGATTCCATCAGGTCCTGCAGGGTCACAATGGCTCCTTGGTTCTATTGGGCTCCCCAGGATCACAATGGCCCCTTGCTTCCACAAGGCCTGGCTGGGTCACACTGGCCCTTTGCTTCCATGACACCTTGCAGTGTCACAATGGCCCCTTGCTTCTATGAGGCCTGGCTGTGTCACAATGGCCCCTGGCTGCCATGAGGCCCTGCGATGTCACAATGGTCTCATTGCTTCCACGAGGCCCTGCAGTTCCACAATGGCCCTTCAGTGTCACAAGGCCTTGAAGTGTCAGAACAGTCTCAGCGGGTTCCCCAGCTGCTTCACAATGGCCTCCTTGGTTCCATGATGCCCCGTGGCGTAACAATGCTATCCTTGCTTCCACACAGTCCAAATGGCCCCGGGGCCTCAGGGAGCCCCACAGTGTCACTACGATGCCCTTGATTCCACCAGGCCCTGCCGTGCTGCAATGACCCCTTGCTTTTACAAGGCCCTGCAGTGTCACAATGGCCCCTTGGTTCTGAAGCGTGCAAGAGCCTAATACTAAGAGCAAGGCTCCAAAAAACGCTTTGTCATTATCACTGCTCAACACCTGAAGGGCTTCAAAAGTGCTTCGTCATTAGGGCTGCTTGTCAGAATCACTCTTGAACGCCTGGAAACTACGTGCCGTACGGGCCGTGCATAGCCCGCCTGGAGGCCCATAAAAAGGAAGGCAAAACTGGTGCAAAATGTGGAGGCGAAAGCAAAAGGTAGAATCCCTGCCCTTTGCCTTTCCCCCCACCACCCATCGCCTGCTGCCAGACACCCTGAGGCCTCCGGGAGCCAACGCCGCCCGCCTGGGGAGAACCCCCCAGTCCTTCACCCCCGCACTGAAATCCCGAGGGAGTTGTGCAACCCCTAGCCCTGCTCCTTCGTCCCAGGCGCACCGAGGTTCAGCTGCAAGCATTGAGCCTGCATCTCGGAGCATGGGCTGCCGCTTTCCAGCCAAACTGCTCCAGAGATGGGAAGAGGCAGATAAGACGCTTCCAACAGCAGAAAAAAAAAGGCAAACACTTCTCCACTTCCCCCACCCTGTCTCAGCAGCAACAAAAGTAGCACAGTGTGGTGGTGACTTATCCTATGCTTTTTAGAGTAACCTTGGCTTTTCTAACTTTTCTCGACTTTTCTCCTTCTTTCTCTTTGCCTCTCTTACCATTAGATAAACAGATACCCATTTTTTTAGCACCAACATTTAATCTCGTTCGGTTTGAATCCGGCCTTTGGGAATATTTTGAACCTTCAAAGTTCTTTCCTTTTTCTACTCAGAGATTTCGTTTTCTTGACCCTGCTGGGTGTAAATCAGATAGTAACAAAGCGTCATAATGCTCTCCACGGTTCCATGAGGCCCCACAATGTCACAACGGACTTTTGGTTCCAGGAACTTTCGTACTGTCAGCAACAGTCGCCTTGGGTCCGCAGTGTCACAATGGACCCTTGGCTCCATGAGGCTCCGTAGCGTAACATGGACGCCTTGATTGCATGAGGTTGTGTAGTGTCACAAGGATCTCCTTGGTTCTGCGGCCCTGCTGTGTGACAATGGGCCTGTGGTTCCATGAAGTTCTGTACTGTCGACCATGATCTCCTTGCTTGCACAGTGTCATAACTGACCCTTGGTTCCATCAGGTGCCTGGCCTCCAACAGCTTCTAAGAGACCCTTATGGCCCCTCAAGGCCCCTCACAGCCCCTCATGACCTCTCAATGCCCCTCACAGCTCCCCATGGCCCCTCATGGCAGCTCACAGTCCCTCACAGCACCTCACAGTTCACGGCCCCTCATGACCCTTCACAGCCCCTAACAAACCCTCATGGCGCCTCACAGCCCTTCACAGCCCCTCACGGCCTCTCACAGCCCAAGGCGTGGGACTCCTCCCGAAGGAGAAGCGATCAGGCTCTGCTTGTTCTCCTTTACTTTTGGTCACTTCACAGTGATGAGTAAAGGAAGGCTGAAATGAAACCTATCTCCAGCACTTCCCTCTGGGATAATTGCGGGCCTGAAGCTCTGTGCTGGCGCTGGCCCAAGTGGGAACATCACTGCAGCCCCCCACAGCCTTTGCTGTCCCCCGTGTCCATTCCCTGTCCCTGAGACCTGCCCAGCTCTGCCAGCAGCAGGAGCCACAGTGCAGTGGGCCCTGTACCGGCACAGCCGGGGCTCCCGGCCAAGAGCAGCAGCAGCGCCAGCCCCTTCCCACCTGCTTGTGCCTCGGCTTCCCAAGAGGTTTTTCCCGGTCAATTTCTGGACTAGAGCAACAATCACCCACAAACAGACCTGATTCCTCAGAGCCCGGCTGTGCTGCCCCGATGCAACCTTCAGAGAAAGAAAGGAGCAGGTTCCAGCGCTGTTCCCAGCACTGTTTCACTCATCCTCAGGGGACAGCAGGAGGCTGTCGTCATCCCCGCGGCTGCCCCACCTCGCTGGCCCCTTCCTTTGCTGATGGCTCTGCGTCCTGCCTGCCTCTGCCTTGGCACACAAAGCCTCGGGCTGCTCCAGACTCCTTCTGGGGGACACGTTGCACCACTGCACTGCCCTGGGAGGGAAATTCCTTTCTCCTTGTGTCCAGTCTGGACCTCCCCAGCTGCCCTTTGCATTCATTCTTTCTTTTGCCGCCTGGCCTCTACTATGTAGAAAGGATCCACCCGCTCTGAAACCACCCTCCAAGCCCTGCCAGGACTCTCCTCCACTCTCCTCAGTCTCCACTCCACTCAACACAGAGCTCCTTTGTCCCTAGGTACTGATCATGTGCTTGAGGCCACGGGCACCTGGACAAGAAGGTCGCTTCTTTTCTACAGGAAGGAAACCACAGAACCCCAGTGGTTTGAAGGCACATGAGAGGCAGCCACCAGAGGCCAAGGCAAGCCAGAGCTGTCTGTCCTTGCAGCTTCGGTCTGAAAGCAACCCTTGGACATATGAGGAGTTTTGCAGGTGGAATTCCATTTCAGCTGTGCGTGCCCGGACCGGAATGACAGTTCTTCTCGCCAGGAAGGAAAGGGCAGAGCCCCAGTGTTTCAAAGGCTGATCAGTGGTGGCTCAAGGAGGCCAAGGCCAGCCAGACCTGTTTGTCTTGGCAGCTTTTGTCTTGGAGCAATCCTTGCATAGACAGAATTTGGGAGGCCAAATCCCAGGTTTGGCCATGGACGTCTGGCCCAGAAGGACAGTTCTTTTCCATTGGCAGAAACGTGAGGAGCGCCAGTGTTTCAAAGGCAGATGAGAGCTGGCCCTCAGGAAGCCAAGGGAAGCTGGGACATTCCTGGCAGCTTTTGTCGGGGAGCTATTCCTTGGATCTATGGAATTTCAGAGGTGGATTCCCAATTTTGGCCATGGATGGCTGGACTTGAAAGATGGTTTTGTTCCATGGGAAGCAAAGCACAGCCCCCGCGTGTTTTGAAGGCAGATGCGAGGTGGCCCCCAAGAGGCCAAGGCCAGCGTGAGCTGTCTGTCCTGGCAGGTTTCACATGGGAACAATCCTCGGATAGAATCCAATGTGGAGGTAGAATCCTCATTTCAGCCATGGGTCCCTGGAGGAGAAGGACAGTTCTTTCCCACAGAAAGGAAAGCAAGGAACTCCAGCGTTTCAGGGCCAGAGGAGAAGCAACCCTCAACATGCCAAGCTCAGCTGGAGCAGGCAGGTGGCCCCCAGGAGGCCAAGCCAACCACACCTGTTCCACCTTCTTTGGATCCTTGGGGCCCTGCAGCATCACAATTTTGTTCCCCTGACGCCCAGCAATAGCACAGTGGGCTCTAGAGCGGCACAAAGACCCCTTGCTTCCATGAGGCCTTGCTGTGTCCAAATGGTTGCCTTGCTTCCATGGGGCTGCAAAATAACACAATGGCCCACTGCTTCCATGAGGTCACAGAGTGTCACAATGGTCTCCATGATTCCATCAGGTCCTGCAGGGTCACAATGGCTCCTTGGTTCTATTGGGCTCCCCAGGATCACAATGGCCCCTTGCTTCCACAAGGCCTGGCTGGGTCACACTGGCCCTTTGCTTCCATGACACCTTGCAGTGTCACAATGGCCCCTTGCTTCTATGAGGCCTGGCTGTGTCACAATGGCCCCTGGCTGCCATGAGGCCCTGCGATGTCACAATGGTCTCATTGCTTCCACGAGGCCCTGCAGTTCCACAATGGCCCTTCAGTGTCACAAGGCCTTGAAGTGTCAGAACAGTCTCAGCGGGTTCCCCAGCTGCTTCACAATGGCCTCCTTGGTTCCATGATGCCCCGTGGCGTAACAATGCTATCCTTGCTTCCACACAGTCCAAATGGCCCCGGGGCCTCAGGGAGCCCCACAGTGTCACTACGATGCCCTTGATTCCACCAGGCCCTGCCGTGCTGCAATGACCCCTTGCTTTTACAAGGCCCTGCAGTGTCACAATGGCCCCTTGGTTCTGAAGCGTGCAAGAGCCTAATACTAAGAGCAAGGCTCCAAAAAACGCTTTGTCATTATCACTGCTCAACACCTGAAGGGCTTCAAAAGTGCTTCGTCATTAGGGCTGCTTGTCAGAATCACTCTTGAACGCCTGGAAACTACGTGCCGTACGGGCCGTGCATAGCCCGCCTGGAGGCCCATAAAAAGGAAGGCAAAACTGGTGCAAAATGTGGAGGCGAAAGCAAAAGGTAGAATCCCTGCCCTTTGCCTTTCCCCCCACCACCCATCGCCTGCTGCCAGACACCCTGAGGCCTCCGGGAGCCAACGCCGCCCGCCTGGGGAGAACCCCCCAGTCCTTCACCCCCGCACTGAAATCCCGAGGGAGTTGTGCAACCCCTAGCCCTGCTCCTTCGTCCCAGGCGCACCGAGGTTCAGCTGCAAGCATTGAGCCTGCATCTCGGAGCATGGGCTGCCGCTTTCCAGCCAAACTGCTCCAGAGATGGGAAGAGGCAGATAAGACGCTTCCAACAGCAGAAAAAAAAAGGCAAACACTTCTCCACTTCCCCCACCCTGTCTCAGCAGCAACAAAAGTAGCACAGTGTGGTGGTGACTTATCCTATGCTTTTTAGAGTAACCTTGGCTTTTCTAACTTTTCTCGACTTTTCTCCTTCTTTCTCTTTGCCTCTCTTACCATTAGATAAACAGATACCCATTTTTTTAGCACCAACATTTAATCTCGTTCGGTTTGAATCCGGCCTTTGGGAATATTTTGAACCTTCAAAGTTCTTTCCTTTTTCTACTCAGAGATTTCGTTTTCTTGACCCTGCTGGGTGTAAATCAGATAGTAACAAAGCGTCATAATGCTCTCCACGGTTCCATGAGGCCCCACAATGTCACAACGGACTTTTGGTTCCAGGAACTTTCGTACTGTCAGCAACAGTCGCCTTGGGTCCGCAGTGTCACAATGGACCCTTGGCTCCATGAGGCTCCGTAGCGTAACATGGACGCCTTGATTGCATGAGGTTGTGTAGTGTCACAAGGATCTCCTTGGTTCTGCGGCCCTGCTGTGTGACAATGGGCCTGTGGTTCCATGAAGTTCTGTACTGTCGACCATGATCTCCTTGCTTGCACAGTGTCATAACTGACCCTTGGTTCCATCAGGTGCCTGGCCTCCAACAGCTTCTAAGAGACCCTTATGGCCCCTCAAGGCCCCTCACAGCCCCTCATGACCTCTCAATGCCCCTCACAGCTCCCCATGGCCCCTCATGGCAGCTCACAGTCCCTCACAGCACCTCACAGTTCACGGCCCCTCATGACCCTTCACAGCCCCTAACAAACCCTCATGGCGCCTCACAGCCCTTCACAGCCCCTCACGGCCTCTCACAGCCCAAGGCGTGGGACTCCTCCCGAAGGAGAAGCGATCAGGCTCTGCTTGTTCTCCTTTACTTTTGGTCACTTCACAGTGATGAGTAAAGGAAGGCTGAAATGAAACCTATCTCCAGCACTTCCCTCTGGGATAATTGCGGGCCTGAAGCTCTGTGCTGGCGCTGGCCCAAGTGGGAACATCACTGCAGCCCCCCACAGCCTTTGCTGTCCCCCGTGTCCATTCCCTGTCCCTGAGACCTGCCCAGCTCTGCCAGCAGCAGGAGCCACAGTGCAGTGGGCCCTGTACCGGCACAGCCGGGGCTCCCGGCCAAGAGCAGCAGCAGCGCCAGCCCCTTCCCACCTGCTTGTGCCTCGGCTTCCCAAGAGGTTTTTCCCGGTCAATTTCTGGACTAGAGCAACAATCACCCACAAACAGACCTGATTCCTCAGAGCCCGGCTGTGCTGCCCCGATGCAACCTTCAGAGAAAGAAAGGAGCAGGTTCCAGCGCTGTTCCCAGCACTGTTTCACTCATCCTCAGGGGACAGCAGGAGGCTGTCGTCATCCCCGCGGCTGCCCCACCTCGCTGGCCCCTTCCTTTGCTGATGGCTCTGCGTCCTGCCTGCCTCTGCCTTGGCACACAAAGCCTCGGGCTGCTCCAGACTCCTTCTGGGGGACACGTTGCACCACTGCACTGCCCTGGGAGGGAAATTCCTTTCTCCTTGTGTCCAGTCTGGACCTCCCCAGCTGCCCTTTGCATTCATTCTTTCTTTTGCCGCCTGGCCTCTACTATGTAGAAAGGATCCACCCGCTCTGAAACCACCCTCCAAGCCCTGCCAGGACTCTCCTCCACTCTCCTCAGTCTCCACTCCACTCAACACAGAGCTCCTTTGTCCCTAGGTACTGATCATGTGCTTGAGGCCACGGGCACCTGGACAAGAAGGTCGCTTCTTTTCTACAGGAAGGAAACCACAGAACCCCAGTGGTTTGAAGGCACATGAGAGGCAGCCACCAGAGGCCAAGGCAAGCCAGAGCTGTCTGTCCTTGCAGCTTCGGTCTGAAAGCAACCCTTGGACATATGAGGAGTTTTGCAGGTGGAATTCCATTTCAGCTGTGCGTGCCCGGACCGGAATGACAGTTCTTCTCGCCAGGAAGGAAAGGGCAGAGCCCCAGTGTTTCAAAGGCTGATCAGTGGTGGCTCAAGGAGGCCAAGGCCAGCCAGACCTGTTTGTCTTGGCAGCTTTTGTCTTGGAGCAATCCTTGCATAGACAGAATTTGGGAGGCCAAATCCCAGGTTTGGCCATGGACGTCTGGCCCAGAAGGACAGTTCTTTTCCATTGGCAGAAACGTGAGGAGCGCCAGTGTTTCAAAGGCAGATGAGAGCTGGCCCTCAGGAAGCCAAGGGAAGCTGGGACATTCCTGGCAGCTTTTGTCGGGGAGCTATTCCTTGGATCTATGGAATTTCAGAGGTGGATTCCCAATTTTGGCCATGGATGGCTGGACTTGAAAGATGGTTTTGTTCCATGGGAAGCAAAGCACAGCCCCCGCGTGTTTTGAAGGCAGATGCGAGGTGGCCCCCAAGAGGCCAAGGCCAGCGTGAGCTGTCTGTCCTGGCAGGTTTCACATGGGAACAATCCTCGGATAGAATCCAATGTGGAGGTAGAATCCTCATTTCAGCCATGGGTCCCTGGAGGAGAAGGACAGTTCTTTCCCACAGAAAGGAAAGCAAGGAACTCCAGCGTTTCAGGGCCAGAGGAGAAGCAACCCTCAACATGCCAAGCTCAGCTGGAGCAGGCAGGTGGCCCCCAGGAGGCCAAGCCAACCACACCTGTTCCACCTTCTTTGGATCCTTGGGGCCCTGCAGCATCACAATTTTGTTCCCCTGACGCCCAGCAATAGCACAGTGGGCTCTAGAGCGGCACAAAGACCCCTTGCTTCCATGAGGCCTTGCTGTGTCCAAATGGTTGCCTTGCTTCCATGGGGCTGCAAAATAACACAATGGCCCACTGCTTCCATGAGGTCACAGAGTGTCACAATGGTCTCCATGATTCCATCAGGTCCTGCAGGGTCACAATGGCTCCTTGGTTCTATTGGGCTCCCCAGGATCACAATGGCCCCTTGCTTCCACAAGGCCTGGCTGGGTCACACTGGCCCTTTGCTTCCATGACACCTTGCAGTGTCACAATGGCCCCTTGCTTCTATGAGGCCTGGCTGTGTCACAATGGCCCCTGGCTGCCATGAGGCCCTGCGATGTCACAATGGTCTCATTGCTTCCACGAGGCCCTGCAGTTCCACAATGGCCCTTCAGTGTCACAAGGCCTTGAAGTGTCAGAACAGTCTCAGCGGGTTCCCCAGCTGCTTCACAATGGCCTCCTTGGTTCCATGATGCCCCGTGGCGTAACAATGCTATCCTTGCTTCCACACAGTCCAAATGGCCCCGGGGCCTCAGGGAGCCCCACAGTGTCACTACGATGCCCTTGATTCCACCAGGCCCTGCCGTGCTGCAATGACCCCTTGCTTTTACAAGGCCCTGCAGTGTCACAATGGCCCCTTGGTTCTGAAGCGTGCAAGAGCCTAATACTAAGAGCAAGGCTCCAAAAAACGCTTTGTCATTATCACTGCTCAACACCTGAAGGGCTTCAAAAGTGCTTCGTCATTAGGGCTGCTTGTCAGAATCACTCTTGAACGCCTGGAAACTACGTGCCGTACGGGCCGTGCATAGCCCGCCTGGAGGCCCATAAAAAGGAAGGCAAAACTGGTGCAAAATGTGGAGGCGAAAGCAAAAGGTAGAATCCCTGCCCTTTGCCTTTCCCCCCACCACCCATCGCCTGCTGCCAGACACCCTGAGGCCTCCGGGAGCCAACGCCGCCCGCCTGGGGAGAACCCCCCAGTCCTTCACCCCCGCACTGAAATCCCGAGGGAGTTGTGCAACCCCTAGCCCTGCTCCTTCGTCCCAGGCGCACCGAGGTTCAGCTGCAAGCATTGAGCCTGCATCTCGGAGCATGGGCTGCCGCTTTCCAGCCAAACTGCTCCAGAGATGGGAAGAGGCAGATAAGACGCTTCCAACAGCAGAAAAAAAAAGGCAAACACTTCTCCACTTCCCCCACCCTGTCTCAGCAGCAACAAAAGTAGCACAGTGTGGTGGTGACTTATCCTATGCTTTTTAGAGTAACCTTGGCTTTTCTAACTTTTCTCGACTTTTCTCCTTCTTTCTCTTTGCCTCTCTTACCATTAGATAAACAGATACCCATTTTTTTAGCACCAACATTTAATCTCGTTCGGTTTGAATCCGGCCTTTGGGAATATTTTGAACCTTCAAAGTTCTTTCCTTTTTCTACTCAGAGATTTCGTTTTCTTGACCCTGCTGGGTGTAAATCAGATAGTAACAAAGCGTCATAATGCTCTCCACGGTTCCATGAGGCCCCACAATGTCACAACGGACTTTTGGTTCCAGGAACTTTCGTACTGTCAGCAACAGTCGCCTTGGGTCCGCAGTGTCACAATGGACCCTTGGCTCCATGAGGCTCCGTAGCGTAACATGGACGCCTTGATTGCATGAGGTTGTGCAGTGTCACAAGGATCTCCTTGGTTCTGCGGCCCTGCTGTGTGACAATGGGCCTGTGGTTCCATGAAGTTCTGTACTGTCGACCATGATCTCCTTGCTTGCACAGTGTCATAACTGACCCTTGGTTCCATCAGGTGCCTGGCCTCCAACAGCTTCTAAGAGACCCTTATGGCCCCTCAAGGCCCCTCACAGCCCCTCATGACCTCTCAATGCCCCTCACAGCTCCCCATGGCCCCTCATGGCAGCTCACAGTCCCTCACAGCACCTCACAGTTCACGGCCCCTCATGACCCTTCACAGCCCCTAACAAACCCTCATGGCGCCTCACAGCCCTTCACAGCCCCTCACGGCCTCTCACAGCCCAAGGCGTGGGACTCCTCCCGAAGGAGAAGCGATCAGGCTCTGCTTGTTCTCCTTTACTTTTGGTCACTTCACAGTGATGAGTAAAGGAAGGCTGAAATGAAACCTATCTCCAGCACTTCCCTCTGGGATAATTGCGGGCCTGAAGCTCTGTGCTGGCGCTGGCCCAAGTGGGAACATCACTGCAGCCCCCCACAGCCTTTGCTGTCCCCCGTGTCCATTCCCTGTCCCTGAGACCTGCCCAGCTCTGCCAGCAGCAGGAGCCACAGTGCAGTGGGCCCTGTACCGGCACAGCCGGGGCTCCCGGCCAAGAGCAGCAGCAGCGCCAGCCCCTTCCCACCTGCTTGTGCCTCGGCTTCCCAAGAGGTTTTTCCCGGTCAATTTCTGGACTAGAGCAACAATCACCCACAAACAGACCTGATTCCTCAGAGCCCGGCTGTGCTGCCCCGATGCAACCTTCAGAGAAAGAAAGGAGCAGGTTCCAGCGCTGTTCCCAGCACTGTTTCACTCATCCTCAGGGGACAGCAGGAGGCTGTCGTCATCCCCGCGGCTGCCCCACCTCGCTGGCCCCTTCCTTTGCTGATGGCTCTGCGTCCTGCCTGCCTCTGCCTTGGCACACAAAGCCTCGGGCTGCTCCAGACTCCTTCTGGGGGACACGTTGCACCACTGCACTGCCCTGGGAGGGAAATTCCTTTCTCCTTGTGTCCAGTCTGGACCTCCCCAGCTGCCCTTTGCATTCATTCTTTCTTTTGCCGCCTGGCCTCTACTATGTAGAAAGGATCCACCCGCTCTGAAACCACCCTCCAAGCCCTGCCAGGACTCTCCTCCACTCTCCTCAGTCTCCACTCCACTCAACACAGAGCTCCTTTGTCCCTAGGTACTGATCATGTGCTTGAGGCCACGGGCACCTGGACAAGAAGGTCGCTTCTTTTCTACAGGAAGGAAACCACAGAACCCCAGTGGTTTGAAGGCACATGAGAGGCAGCCACCAGAGGCCAAGGCAAGCCAGAGCTGTCTGTCCTTGCAGCTTCGGTCTGAAAGCAACCCTTGGACATATGAGGAGTTTTGCAGGTGGAATTCCATTTCAGCTGTGCGTGCCCGGACCGGAATGACAGTTCTTCTCGCCAGGAAGGAAAGGGCAGAGCCCCAGTGTTTCAAAGGCTGATCAGTGGTGGCTCAAGGAGGCCAAGGCCAGCCAGACCTGTTTGTCTTGGCAGCTTTTGTCTTGGAGCAATCCTTGCATAGACAGAATTTGGGAGGCCAAATCCCAGGTTTGGCCATGGACGTCTGGCCCAGAAGGACAGTTCTTTTCCATTGGCAGAAACGTGAGGAGCGCCAGTGTTTCAAAGGCAGATGAGAGCTGGCCCTCAGGAAGCCAAGGGAAGCTGGGACATTCCTGGCAGCTTTTGTCGGGGAGCTATTCCTTGGATCTATGGAATTTCAGAGGTGGATTCCCAATTTTGGCCATGGATGGCTGGACTTGAAAGATGGTTTTGTTCCATGGGAAGCAAAGCACAGCCCCCGCGTGTTTTGAAGGCAGATGCGAGGTGGCCCCCAAGAGGCCAAGGCCAGCGTGAGCTGTCTGTCCTGGCAGGTTTCACATGGGAACAATCCTCGGATAGAATCCAATGTGGAGGTAGAATCCTCATTTCAGCCATGGGTCCCTGGAGGAGAAGGACAGTTCTTTCCCACAGAAAGGAAAGCAAGGAACTCCAGCGTTTCAGGGCCAGAGGAGAAGCAACCCTCAACATGCCAAGCTCAGCTGGAGCAGGCAGGTGGCCCCCAGGAGGCCAAGCCAACCACACCTGTTCCACCTTCTTTGGATCCTTGGGGCCCTGCAGCATCACAATTTTGTTCCCCTGACGCCCAGCAATAGCACAGTGGGCTCTAGAGCGGCACAAAGACCCCTTGCTTCCATGAGGCCTTGCTGTGTCCAAATGGTTGCCTTGCTTCCATGGGGCTGCAAAATAACACAATGGCCCACTGCTTCCATGAGGTCACAGAGTGTCACAATGGTCTCCATGATTCCATCAGGTCCTGCAGGGTCACAATGGCTCCTTGGTTCTATTGGGCTCCCCAGGATCACAATGGCCCCTTGCTTCCACAAGGCCTGGCTGGGTCACACTGGCCCTTTGCTTCCATGACACCTTGCAGTGTCACAATGGCCCCTTGCTTCTATGAGGCCTGGCTGTGTCACAATGGCCCCTGGCTGCCATGAGGCCCTGCGATGTCACAATGGTCTCATTGCTTCCACGAGGCCCTGCAGTTCCACAATGGCCCTTCAGTGTCACAAGGCCTTGAAGTGTCAGAACAGTCTCAGCGGGTTCCCCAGCTGCTTCACAATGGCCTCCTTGGTTCCATGATGCCCCGTGGCGTAACAATGCTATCCTTGCTTCCACACAGTCCAAATGGCCCCGGGGCCTCAGGGAGCCCCACAGTGTCACTACGATGCCCTTGATTCCACCAGGCCCTGCCGTGCTGCAATGACCCCTTGCTTTTACAAGGCCCTGCAGTGTCACAATGGCCCCTTGGTTCTGAAGCGTGCAAGAGCCTAATACTAAGAGCAAGGCTCCAAAAAACGCTTTGTCATTATCACTGCTCAACACCTGAAGGGCTTCAAAAGTGCTTCGTCATTAGGGCTGCTTGTCAGAATCACTCTTGAACGCCTGGAAACTACGTGCCGTACGGGCCGTGCATAGCCCGCCTGGAGGCCCATAAAAAGGAAGGCAAAACTGGTGCAAAATGTGGAGGCGAAAGCAAAAGGTAGAATCCCTGCCCTTTGCCTTTCCCCCCACCACCCATCGCCTGCTGCCAGACACCCTGAGGCCTCCGGGAGCCAACGCCGCCCGCCTGGGGAGAACCCCCCAGTCCTTCACCCCCGCACTGAAATCCCGAGGGAGTTGTGCAACCCCTAGCCCTGCTCCTTCGTCCCAGGCGCACCGAGGTTCAGCTGCAAGCATTGAGCCTGCATCTCGGAGCATGGGCTGCCGCTTTCCAGCCAAACTGCTCCAGAGATGGGAAGAGGCAGATAAGACGCTTCCAACAGCAGAAAAAAAAAGGCAAACACTTCTCCACTTCCCCCACCCTGTCTCAGCAGCAACAAAAGTAGCACAGTGTGGTGGTGACTTATCCTATGCTTTTTAGAGTAACCTTGGCTTTTCTAACTTTTCTCGACTTTTCTCCTTCTTTCTCTTTGCCTCTCTTACCATTAGATAAACAGATACCCATTTTTTTAGCACCAACATTTAATCTCGTTCGGTTTGAATCCGGCCTTTGGGAATATTTTGAACCTTCAAAGTTCTTTCCTTTTTCTACTCAGAGATTTCGTTTTCTTGACCCTGCTGGGTGTAAATCAGATAGTAACAAAGCGTCATAATGCTCTCCACGGTTCCATGAGGCCCCACAATGTCACAACGGACTTTTGGTTCCAGGAACTTTCGTACTGTCAGCAACAGTCGCCTTGGGTCCGCAGTGTCACAATGGACCCTTGGCTCCATGAGGCTCCGTAGCGTAACATGGACGCCTTGATTGCATGAGGTTGTGTAGTGTCACAAGGATCTCCTTGGTTCTGCGGCCCTGCTGTGTGACAATGGGCCTGTGGTTCCATGAAGTTCTGTACTGTCGACCATGATCTCCTTGCTTGCACAGTGTCATAACTGACCCTTGGTTCCATCAGGTGCCTGGCCTCCAACAGCTTCTAAGAGACCCTTATGGCCCCTCAAGGCCCCTCACAGCCCCTCATGACCTCTCAATGCCCCTCACAGCTCCCCATGGCCCCTCATGGCAGCTCACAGTCCCTCACAGCACCTCACAGTTCACGGCCCCTCATGACCCTTCACAGCCCCTAACAAACCCTCATGGCGCCTCACAGCCCTTCACAGCCCCTCACGGCCTCTCACAGCCCAAGGCGTGGGACTCCTCCCGAAGGAGAAGCGATCAGGCTCTGCTTGTTCTCCTTTACTTTTGGTCACTTCACAGTGATGAGTAAAGGAAGGCTGAAATGAAACCTATCTCCAGCACTTCCCTCTGGGATAATTGCGGGCCTGAAGCTCTGTGCTGGCGCTGGCCCAAGTGGGAACATCACTGCAGCCCCCCACAGCCTTTGCTGTCCCCCGTGTCCATTCCCTGTCCCTGAGACCTGCCCAGCTCTGCCAGCAGCAGGAGCCACAGTGCAGTGGGCCCTGTACCGGCACAGCCGGGGCTCCCGGCCAAGAGCAGCAGCAGCGCCAGCCCCTTCCCACCTGCTTGTGCCTCGGCTTCCCAAGAGGTTTTTCCCGGTCAATTTCTGGACTAGAGCAACAATCACCCACAAACAGACCTGATTCCTCAGAGCCCGGCTGTGCTGCCCCGATGCAACCTTCAGAGAAAGAAAGGAGCAGGTTCCAGCGCTGTTCCCAGCACTGTTTCACTCATCCTCAGGGGACAGCAGGAGGCTGTCGTCATCCCCGCGGCTGCCCCACCTCGCTGGCCCCTTCCTTTGCTGATGGCTCTGCGTCCTGCCTGCCTCTGCCTTGGCACACAAAGCCTCGGGCTGCTCCAGACTCCTTCTGGGGGACACGTTGCACCACTGCACTGCCCTGGGAGGGAAATTCCTTTCTCCTTGTGTCCAGTCTGGACCTCCCCAGCTGCCCTTTGCATTCATTCTTTCTTTTGCCGCCTGGCCTCTACTATGTAGAAAGGATCCACCCGCTCTGAAACCACCCTCCAAGCCCTGCCAGGACTCTCCTCCACTCTCCTCAGTCTCCACTCCACTCAACACAGAGCTCCTTTGTCCCTAGGTACTGATCATGTGCTTGAGGCCACGGGCACCTGGACAAGAAGGTCGCTTCTTTTCTACAGGAAGGAAACCACAGAACCCCAGTGGTTTGAAGGCACATGAGAGGCAGCCACCAGAGGCCAAGGCAAGCCAGAGCTGTCTGTCCTTGCAGCTTCGGTCTGAAAGCAACCCTTGGACATATGAGGAGTTTTGCAGGTGGAATTCCATTTCAGCTGTGCGTGCCCGGACCGGAATGACAGTTCTTCTCGCCAGGAAGGAAAGGGCAGAGCCCCAGTGTTTCAAAGGCTGATCAGTGGTGGCTCAAGGAGGCCAAGGCCAGCCAGACCTGTTTGTCTTGGCAGCTTTTGTCTTGGAGCAATCCTTGCATAGACAGAATTTGGGAGGCCAAATCCCAGGTTTGGCCATGGACGTCTGGCCCAGAAGGACAGTTCTTTTCCATTGGCAGAAACGTGAGGAGCGCCAGTGTTTCAAAGGCAGATGAGAGCTGGCCCTCAGGAAGCCAAGGGAAGCTGGGACATTCCTGGCAGCTTTTGTCGGGGAGCTATTCCTTGGATCTATGGAATTTCAGAGGTGGATTCCCAATTTTGGCCATGGATGGCTGGACTTGAAAGATGGTTTTGTTCCATGGGAAGCAAAGCACAGCCCCCGCGTGTTTTGAAGGCAGATGCGAGGTGGCCCCCAAGAGGCCAAGGCCAGCGTGAGCTGTCTGTCCTGGCAGGTTTCACATGGGAACAATCCTCGGATAGAATCCAATGTGGAGGTAGAATCCTCATTTCAGCCATGGGTCCCTGGAGGAGAAGGACAGTTCTTTCCCACAGAAAGGAAAGCAAGGAACTCCAGCGTTTCAGGGCCAGAGGAGAAGCAACCCTCAACATGCCAAGCTCAGCTGGAGCAGGCAGGTGGCCCCCAGGAGGCCAAGCCAACCACACCTGTTCCACCTTCTTTGGATCCTTGGGGCCCTGCAGCATCACAATTTTGTTCCCCTGACGCCCAGCAATAGCACAGTGGGCTCTAGAGCGGCACAAAGACCCCTTGCTTCCATGAGGCCTTGCTGTGTCCAAATGGTTGCCTTGCTTCCATGGGGCTGCAAAATAACACAATGGCCCACTGCTTCCATGAGGTCACAGAGTGTCACAATGGTCTCCATGATTCCATCAGGTCCTGCAGGGTCACAATGGCTCCTTGGTTCTATTGGGCTCCCCAGGATCACAATGGCCCCTTGCTTCCACAAGGCCTGGCTGGGTCACACTGGCCCTTTGCTTCCATGACACCTTGCAGTGTCACAATGGCCCCTTGCTTCTATGAGGCCTGGCTGTGTCACAATGGCCCCTGGCTGCCATGAGGCCCTGCGATGTCACAATGGTCTCATTGCTTCCACGAGGCCCTGCAGTTCCACAATGGCCCTTCAGTGTCACAAGGCCTTGAAGTGTCAGAACAGTCTCAGCGGGTTCCCCAGCTGCTTCACAATGGCCTCCTTGGTTCCATGATGCCCCGTGGCGTAACAATGCTATCCTTGCTTCCACACAGTCCAAATGGCCCCGGGGCCTCAGGGAGCCCCACAGTGTCACTACGATGCCCTTGATTCCACCAGGCCCTGCCGTGCTGCAATGACCCCTTGCTTTTACAAGGCCCTGCAGTGTCACAATGGCCCCTTGGTTCTGAAGCGTGCAAGAGCCTAATACTAAGAGCAAGGCTCCAAAAAACGCTTTGTCATTATCACTGCTCAACACCTGAAGGGCTTCAAAAGTGCTTCGTCATTAGGGCTGCTTGTCAGAATCACTCTTGAACGCCTGGAAACTACGTGCCGTACGGGCCGTGCATAGCCCGCCTGGAGGCCCATAAAAAGGAAGGCAAAACTGGTGCAAAATGTGGAGGCGAAAGCAAAAGGTAGAATCCCTGCCCTTTGCCTTTCCCCCCACCACCCATCGCCTGCTGCCAGACACCCTGAGGCCTCCGGGAGCCAACGCCGCCCGCCTGGGGAGAACCCCCCAGTCCTTCACCCCCGCACTGAAATCCCGAGGGAGTTGTGCAACCCCTAGCCCTGCTCCTTCGTCCCAGGCGCACCGAGGTTCAGCTGCAAGCATTGAGCCTGCATCTCGGAGCATGGGCTGCCGCTTTCCAGCCAAACTGCTCCAGAGATGGGAAGAGGCAGATAAGACGCTTCCAACAGCAGAAAAAAAAAGGCAAACACTTCTCCACTTCCCCCACCCTGTCTCAGCAGCAACAAAAGTAGCACAGTGTGGTGGTGACTTATCCTATGCTTTTTAGAGTAACCTTGGCTTTTCTAACTTTTCTCGACTTTTCTCCTTCTTTCTCTTTGCCTCTCTTACCATTAGATAAACAGATACCCATTTTTTTAGCACCAACATTTAATCTCGTTCGGTTTGAATCCGGCCTTTGGGAATATTTTGAACCTTCAAAGTTCTTTCCTTTTTCTACTCAGAGATTTCGTTTTCTTGACCCTGCTGGGTGTAAATCAGATAGTAACAAAGCGTCATAATGCTCTCCACGGTTCCATGAGGCCCCACAATGTCACAACGGACTTTTGGTTCCAGGAACTTTCGTACTGTCAGCAACAGTCGCCTTGGGTCCGCAGTGTCACAATGGACCCTTGGCTCCATGAGGCTCCGTAGCGTAACATGGACGCCTTGATTGCATGAGGTTGTGCAGTGTCACAAGGATCTCCTTGGTTCTGCGGCCCTGCTGTGTGACAATGGGCCTGTGGTTCCATGAAGTTCTGTACTGTCGACCATGATCTCCTTGCTTGCACAGTGTCATAACTGACCCTTGGTTCCATCAGGTGCCTGGCCTCCAACAGCTTCTAAGAGACCCTTATGGCCCCTCAAGGCCCCTCACAGCCCCTCATGACCTCTCAATGCCCCTCACAGCTCCCCATGGCCCCTCATGGCAGCTCACAGTCCCTCACAGCACCTCACAGTTCACGGCCCCTCATGACCCTTCACAGCCCCTAACAAACCCTCATGGCGCCTCACAGCCCTTCACAGCCCCTCACGGCCTCTCACAGCCCAAGGCGTGGGACTCCTCCCGAAGGAGAAGCGATCAGGCTCTGCTTGTTCTCCTTTACTTTTGGTCACTTCACAGTGATGAGTAAAGGAAGGCTGAAATGAAACCTATCTCCAGCACTTCCCTCTGGGATAATTGCGGGCCTGAAGCTCTGTGCTGGCGCTGGCCCAAGTGGGAACATCACTGCAGCCCCCCACAGCCTTTGCTGTCCCCCGTGTCCATTCCCTGTCCCTGAGACCTGCCCAGCTCTGCCAGCAGCAGGAGCCACAGTGCAGTGGGCCCTGTACCGGCACAGCCGGGGCTCCCGGCCAAGAGCAGCAGCAGCGCCAGCCCCTTCCCACCTGCTTGTGCCTCGGCTTCCCAAGAGGTTTTTCCCGGTCAATTTCTGGACTAGAGCAACAATCACCCACAAACAGACCTGATTCCTCAGAGCCCGGCTGTGCTGCCCCGATGCAACCTTCAGAGAAAGAAAGGAGCAGGTTCCAGCGCTGTTCCCAGCACTGTTTCACTCATCCTCAGGGGACAGCAGGAGGCTGTCGTCATCCCCGCGGCTGCCCCACCTCGCTGGCCCCTTCCTTTGCTGATGGCTCTGCGTCCTGCCTGCCTCTGCCTTGGCACACAAAGCCTCGGGCTGCTCCAGACTCCTTCTGGGGGACACGTTGCACCACTGCACTGCCCTGGGAGGGAAATTCCTTTCTCCTTGTGTCCAGTCTGGACCTCCCCAGCTGCCCTTTGCATTCATTCTTTCTTTTGCCGCCTGGCCTCTACTATGTAGAAAGGATCCACCCGCTCTGAAACCACCCTCCAAGCCCTGCCAGGACTCTCCTCCACTCTCCTCAGTCTCCACTCCACTCAACACAGAGCTCCTTTGTCCCTAGGTACTGATCATGTGCTTGAGGCCACGGGCACCTGGACAAGAAGGTCGCTTCTTTTCTACAGGAAGGAAACCACAGAACCCCAGTGGTTTGAAGGCACATGAGAGGCAGCCACCAGAGGCCAAGGCAAGCCAGAGCTGTCTGTCCTTGCAGCTTCGGTCTGAAAGCAACCCTTGGACATATGAGGAGTTTTGCAGGTGGAATTCCATTTCAGCTGTGCGTGCCCGGACCGGAATGACAGTTCTTCTCGCCAGGAAGGAAAGGGCAGAGCCCCAGTGTTTCAAAGGCTGATCAGTGGTGGCTCAAGGAGGCCAAGGCCAGCCAGACCTGTTTGTCTTGGCAGCTTTTGTCTTGGAGCAATCCTTGCATAGACAGAATTTGGGAGGCCAAATCCCAGGTTTGGCCATGGACGTCTGGCCCAGAAGGACAGTTCTTTTCCATTGGCAGAAACGTGAGGAGCGCCAGTGTTTCAAAGGCAGATGAGAGCTGGCCCTCAGGAAGCCAAGGGAAGCTGGGACATTCCTGGCAGCTTTTGTCGGGGAGCTATTCCTTGGATCTATGGAATTTCAGAGGTGGATTCCCAATTTTGGCCATGGATGGCTGGACTTGAAAGATGGTTTTGTTCCATGGGAAGCAAAGCACAGCCCCCGCGTGTTTTGAAGGCAGATGCGAGGTGGCCCCCAAGAGGCCAAGGCCAGCGTGAGCTGTCTGTCCTGGCAGGTTTCACATGGGAACAATCCTCGGATAGAATCCAATGTGGAGGTAGAATCCTCATTTCAGCCATGGGTCCCTGGAGGAGAAGGACAGTTCTTTCCCACAGAAAGGAAAGCAAGGAACTCCAGCGTTTCAGGGCCAGAGGAGAAGCAACCCTCAACATGCCAAGCTCAGCTGGAGCAGGCAGGTGGCCCCCAGGAGGCCAAGCCAACCACACCTGTTCCACCTTCTTTGGATCCTTGGGGCCCTGCAGCATCACAATTTTGTTCCCCTGACGCCCAGCAATAGCACAGTGGGCTCTACAGCGGCACAAAGACCCCTTGCTTCCATGAGGCCTTGCTGTGTCCAAATGGTTGCCTTGCTTCCATGGGGCTGCAAAATAACACAATGGCCCACTGCTTCCATGAGGTCACAGAGTGTCACAATGGTCTCCATGATTCCATCAGGTCCTGCAGGGTCACAATGGCTCCTTGGTTCTATTGGGCTCCCCAGGGTCACAATGGCTCCTTGCTTCCACAAGGCCTGGCTGGGTCACACTGGCCCTTTGCTTCCATGACACCTTGCAGTGTCACAATGGCCCCTTGCTTCTATGAGGCCTGGCTGTGTCACAATGGCCCCTGGCTGCCATGAGGCCCTGCGATGTCACAATGGTCTCATTGCTTCCACGAGGCCCTGCAGTTCCACAATGGCCCTTCAGTGTCACAAGGCCTTGAAGTGTCAGAACAGTCTCAGCGGGTTCCCCAGCTGCTTCACAATGGCCTCCTTGGTTCCATGATGCCCCGTGGCGTAACAATGCTATCCTTGCTTCCACACAGTCCAAATGGCCCCGGGGCCTCAGGGAGCCCCACAGTGTCACTACGATGCCCTTGATTCCACCAGGCCCTGCCGTGCTGCAATGACCCCTTGCTTTTACAAGGCCCTGCAGTGTCACAATGGCCCCTTGGTTCTGAAGCGTGCAAGAGCCTAATACTAAGAGCAAGGCTCCAAAAAACGCTTTGTCATTATCACTGCTCAACACCTGAAGGGCTTCAAAAGTGCTTCGTCATTAGGGCTGCTTGTCAGAATCACTCTTGAACGCCTGGAAACTACGTGCCGTACGGGCCGTGCATAGCCCGCCTGGAGGCCCATAAAAAGGAAGGCAAAACTGGTGCAAAATGTGGAGGCGAAAGCAAAAGGTAGAATCCCTGCCCTTTGCCTTTCCCCCCACCACCCATCGCCTGCTGCCAGACACCCTGAGGCCTCCGGGAGCCAACGCCGCCCGCCTGGGGAGAACCCCCCAGTCCTTCACCCCCGCACTGAAATCCCGAGGGAGTTGTGCAACCCCTAGCCCTGCTCCTTCGTCCCAGGCGCACCGAGGTTCAGCTGCAAGCATTGAGCCTGCATCTCGGAGCATGGGCTGCCGCTTTCCAGCCAAACTGCTCCAGAGATGGGAAGAGGCAGATAAGACGCTTCCAACAGCAGAAAAAAAAAGGCAAACACTTCTCCACTTCCCCCACCCTGTCTCAGCAGCAACAAAAGTAGCACAGTGTGGTGGTGACTTATCCTATGCTTTTTAGAGTAACCTTGGCTTTTCTAACTTTTCTCGACTTTTCTCCTTCCTTCTCTTTGCCTCTCTTACCATTAGATAAACAGATACCCATTTTTTTGGCACCAACATTTAATCTCGTTCGGTTTGAATCCGGCCTTTGGGAATATTTTGAACCTTCAAAGTTCTTTCCTTTTTCTACTCAGAGATTTCGTTTTCTTGACCCTGCTGGGTGTAAATCAGATAGTAACAAAGCGTCATAATGCTCTCCACGGTTCCATGAGGCCCCACAATGTCACAACGGACTTTTGGTTCCAGGAACTTTCGTACTGTCAGCAACAGTCGCCTTGGGTCCGCAGTGTCACAATGGACCCTTGGCTCCATGAGGCTCCGTAGCGTAACATGGACGCCTTGATTGCATGAGGTTGTGCAGTGTCACAAGGATCTCCTTGGTTCTGCGGCCCTGCTGTGTGACAATGGGCCTGTGGTTCCATGAAGTTCTGTACTGTCGACCATGATCTCCTTGCTTGCACAGTGTCATAACTGACCCTTGGTTCCATCAGGTGCCTGGCCTCCAACAGCTTCTAAGAGACCCTTATGGCCCCTCAAGGCCCCTCACAGCCCCTCATGACCTCTCAATGCCCCTCACAGCTCCCCATGGCCCCTCATGGCAGCTCACAGTCCCTCACAGCACCTCACAGTTCACGGCCCCTCATGACCCTTCACAGCCCCTAACAAACCCTCATGGCGCCTCACAGCCCTTCACAGCCCCTCACGGCCTCTCACAGCCCAAGGCGTGGGACTCCTCCCGAAGGAGAAGCGATCAGGCTCTGCTTGTTCTCCTTTACTTTTGGTCACTTCACAGTGATGAGTAAAGGAAGGCTGAAATGAAACCTATCTCCAGCACTTCCCTCTGGGATAATTGCGGGCCTGAAGCTCTGTGCTGGCGCTGGCCCAAGTGGGAACATCACTGCAGCCCCCCACAGCCTTTGCTGTCCCCCGTGTCCATTCCCTGTCCCTGAGACCTGCCCAGCTCTGCCAGCAGCAGGAGCCACAGTGCAGTGGGCCCTGTACCGGCACAGCCGGGGCTCCCGGCCAAGAGCAGCAGCAGCGCCAGCCCCTTCCCACCTGCTTGTGCCTCGGCTTCCCAAGAGGTTTTTCCCGGTCAATTTCTGGACTAGAGCAACAATCACCCACAAACAGACCTGATTCCTCAGAGCCCGGCTGTGCTGCCCCGATGCAACCTTCAGAGAAAGAAAGGAGCAGGTTCCAGCGCTGTTCCCAGCACTGTTTCACTCATCCTCAGGGGACAGCAGGAGGCTGTCGTCATCCCCGCGGCTGCCCCACCTCGCTGGCCCCTTCCTTTGCTGATGGCTCTGCGTCCTGCCTGCCTCTGCCTTGGCACACAAAGCCTCGGGCTGCTCCAGACTCCTTCTGGGGGACACGTTGCACCACTGCACTGCCCTGGGAGGGAAATTCCTTTCTCCTTGTGTCCAGTCTGGACCTCCCCAGCTGCCCTTTGCATTCATTCTTTCTTTTGCCGCCTGGCCTCTACTATGTAGAAAGGATCCACCCGCTCTGAAACCACCCTCCAAGCCCTGCCAGGACTCTCCTCCACTCTCCTCAGTCTCCACTCCACTCAACACAGAGCTCCTTTGTCCCTAGGTACTGATCATGTGCTTGAGGCCACGGGCACCTGGACAAGAAGGTCGCTTCTTTTCTACAGGAAGGAAACCACAGAACCCCAGTGGTTTGAAGGCACATGAGAGGCAGCCACCAGAGGCCAAGGCAAGCCAGAGCTGTCTGTCCTTGCAGCTTCGGTCTGAAAGCAACCCTTGGACATATGAGGAGTTTTGCAGGTGGAATTCCATTTCAGCTGTGCGTGCCCGGACCGGAATGACAGTTCTTCTCGCCAGGAAGGAAAGGGCAGAGCCCCAGTGTTTCAAAGGCTGATCAGTGGTGGCTCAAGGAGGCCAAGGCCAGCCAGACCTGTTTGTCTTGGCAGCTTTTGTCTTGGAGCAATCCTTGCATAGACAGAATTTGGGAGGCCAAATCCCAGGTTTGGCCATGGACGTCTGGCCCAGAAGGACAGTTCTTTTCCATTGGCAGAAACGTGAGGAGCGCCAGTGTTTCAAAGGCAGATGAGAGCTGGCCCTCAGGAAGCCAAGGGAAGCTGGGACATTCCTGGCAGCTTTTGTCGGGGAGCTATTCCTTGGATCTATGGAATTTCAGAGGTGGATTCCCAATTTTGGCCATGGATGGCTGGACTTGAAAGATGGTTTTGTTCCATGGGAAGCAAAGCACAGCCCCCGCGTGTTTTGAAGGCAGATGCGAGGTGGCCCCCAAGAGGCCAAGGCCAGCGTGAGCTGTCTGTCCTGGCAGGTTTCACATGGGAACAATCCTCGGATAGAATCCAATGTGGAGGTAGAATCCTCATTTCAGCCATGGGTCCCTGGAGGAGAAGGACAGTTCTTTCCCACAGAAAGGAAAGCAAGGAACTCCAGCGTTTCAGGGCCAGAGGAGAAGCAACCCTCAACATGCCAAGCTCAGCTGGAGCAGGCAGGTGGCCCCCAGGAGGCCAAGCCAACCACACCTGTTCCACCTTCTTTGGATCCTTGGGGCCCTGCAGCATCACAATTTTGTTCCCCTGACGCCCAGCAATAGCACAGTGGGCTCTAGAGCGGCACAAAGACCCCTTGCTTCCATGAGGCCTTGCTGTGTCCAAATGGTTGCCTTGCTTCCATGGGGCTGCAAAATAACACAATGGCCCACTGCTTCCATGAGGTCACAGAGTGTCACAATGGTCTCCATGATTCCATCAGGTCCTGCAGGGTCACAATGGCTCCTTGGTTCTATTGGGCTCCCCAGGATCACAATGGCCCCTTGCTTCCACAAGGCCTGGCTGGGTCACACTGGCCCTTTGCTTCCATGACACCTTGCAGTGTCACAATGGCCCCTTGCTTCTATGAGGCCTGGCTGTGTCACAATGGCCCCTGGCTGCCATGAGGCCCTGCGATGTCACAATGGTCTCATTGCTTCCACGAGGCCCTGCAGTTCCACAATGGCCCTTCAGTGTCACAAGGCCTTGAAGTGTCAGAACAGTCTCAGCGGGTTCCCCAGCTGCTTCACAATGGCCTCCTTGGTTCCATGATGCCCCGTGGCGTAACAATGCTATCCTTGCTTCCACACAGTCCAAATGGCCCCGGGGCCTCAGGGAGCCCCACAGTGTCACTACGATGCCCTTGATTCCACCAGGCCCTGCCGTGCTGCAATGACCCCTTGCTTTTACAAGGCCCTGCAGTGTCACAATGGCCCCTTGGTTCTGAAGCGTGCAAGAGCCTAATACTAAGAGCAAGGCTCCAAAAAACGCTTTGTCATTATCACTGCTCAACACCTGAAGGGCTTCAAAAGTGCTTCGTCATTAGGGCTGCTTGTCAGAATCACTCTTGAACGCCTGGAAACTACGTGCCGTACGGGCCGTGCATAGCCCGCCTGGAGGCCCATAAAAAGGAAGGCAAAACTGGTGCAAAATGTGGAGGCGAAAGCAAAAGGTAGAATCCCTGCCCTTTGCCTTTCCCCCCACCACCCATCGCCTGCTGCCAGACACCCTGAGGCCTCCGGGAGCCAACGCCGCCCGCCTGGGGAGAACCCCCCAGTCCTTCACCCCCGCACTGAAATCCCGAGGGAGTTGTGCAACCCCTAGCCCTGCTCCTTCGTCCCAGGCGCACCGAGGTTCAGCTGCAAGCATTGAGCCTGCATCTCGGAGCATGGGCTGCCACTTTCCAGCCAAACTGCTCCAGAGATGGGAAGAGGCAGATAAGACGCTTCCAACAGCAGAAAAAAAAAGGCAAACACTTCTCCACTTCCCCCACCCTGTCTCAGCAGCAACAAAAGTAGCACAGTGTGGTGGTGACTTATCCTATGCTTTTTAGAGTAACCTTGGCTTTTCTAACTTTTCTCGACTTTTCTCCTTCTTTCTCTTTGCCTCTCTTACCATTAGATAAACAGATACCCATTTTTTTAGCACCAACATTTAATCTCGTTCGGTTTGAATCCGGCCTTTGGGAATATTTTGAACCTTCAAAGTTCTTTCCTTTTTCTACTCAGAGATTTCGTTTTCTTGACCCTGCTGGGTGTAAATCAGATAGTAACAAAGCGTCATAATGCTCTCCACGGTTCCATGAGGCCCCACAATGTCACAACGGACTTTTGGTTCCAGGAACTTTCGTACTGTCAGCAACAGTCGCCTTGGGTCCGCAGTGTCACAATGGACCCTTGGCTCCATGAGGCTCCGTAGCGTAACATGGACGCCTTGATTGCATGAGGTTGTGTAGTGTCACAAGGATCTCCTTGGTTCTGCGGCCCTGCTATGTGACAATGGGCCTGTGGTTCCATGAAGTTCTGTACTGTCGACCATGATCTCCTTGCTTGCACAGTGTCATAACTGACCCTTGGTTCCATCAGGTGCCTGGCCTCCAACAGCTTCTAAGAGACCCTTATGGCCCCTCAAGGCCCCTCACAGCCCCTCATGACCTCTCAATGCCCCTCACAGCTCCCCATGGCCCCTCATGGCAGCTCACAGTCCCTCACAGCACCTCACAGTTCACGGCCCCTCATGACCCTTCACAGCCCCTAACAAACCCTCATGGCGCCTCACAGCCCTTCACAGCCCCTCACGGCCTCTCACAGCCCAAGGCGTGGGACTCCTCCCGAAGGAGAAGCGATCAGGCTCTGCTTGTTCTCCTTTACTTTTGGTCACTTCACAGTGATGAGTAAAGGAAGGCTGAAATGAAACCTATCTCCAGCACTTCCCTCTGGGATAATTGCGGGCCTGAAGCTCTGTGCTGGCGCTGGCCCAAGTGGGAACATCACTGCAGCCCCCCACAGCCTTTGCTGTCCCCCGTGTCCATTCCCTGTCCCTGAGACCTGCCCAGCTCTGCCAGCAGCAGGAGCCACAGTGCAGTGGGCCCTGTACCGGCACAGCCGGGGCTCCCGGCCAAGAGCAGCAGCAGCGCCAGCCCCTTCCCACCTGCTTGTGCCTCGGCTTCCCAAGAGGTTTTTCCCGGTCAATTTCTGGACTAGAGCAACAATCACCCACAAACAGACCTGATTCCTCAGAGCCCGGCTGTGCTGCCCCGATGCAACCTTCAGAGAAAGAAAGGAGCAGGTTCCAGCGCTGTTCCCAGCACTGTTTCACTCATCCTCAGGGGACAGCAGGAGGCTGTCGTCATCCCCGCGGCTGCCCCACCTCGCTGGCCCCTTCCTTTGCTGATGGCTCTGCGTCCTGCCTGCCTCTGCCTTGGCACACAAAGCCTCGGGCTGCTCCAGACTCCTTCTGGGGGACACGTTGCACCACTGCACTGCCCTGGGAGGGAAATTCCTTTCTCCTTGTGTCCAGTCTGGACCTCCCCAGCTGCCCTTTGCATTCATTCTTTCTTTTGCCGCCTGGCCTCTACTATGTAGAAAGGATCCACCCGCTCTGAAACCACCCTCCAAGCCCTGCCAGGACTCTCCTCCACTCTCCTCAGTCTCCACTCCACTCAACACAGAGCTCCTTTGTCCCTAGGTACTGATCATGTGCTTGAGGCCACGGGCACCTGGACAAGAAGGTCGCTTCTTTTCTACAGGAAGGAAACCACAGAACCCCAGTGGTTTGAAGGCACATGAGAGGCAGCCACCAGAGGCCAAGGCAAGCCAGAGCTGTCTGTCCTTGCAGCTTCGGTCTGAAAGCAACCCTTGGACATATGAGGAGTTTTGCAGGTGGAATTCCATTTCAGCTGTGCGTGCCCGGACCGGAATGACAGTTCTTCTCGCCAGGAAGGAAAGGGCAGAGCCCCAGTGTTTCAAAGGCTGATCAGTGGTGGCTCAAGGAGGCCAAGGCCAGCCAGACCTGTTTGTCTTGGCAGCTTTTGTCTTGGAGCAATCCTTGCATAGACAGAATTTGGGAGGCCAAATCCCAGGTTTGGCCATGGACGTCTGGCCCAGAAGGACAGTTCTTTTCCATTGGCAGAAACGTGAGGAGCGCCAGTGTTTCAAAGGCAGATGAGAGCTGGCCCTCAGGAAGCCAAGGGAAGCTGGGACATTCCTGGCAGCTTTTGTCGGGGAGCTATTCCTTGGATCTATGGAATTTCAGAGGTGGATTCCCAATTTTGGCCATGGATGGCTGGACTTGAAAGATGGTTTTGTTCCATGGGAAGCAAAGCACAGCCCCCGCGTGTTTTGAAGGCAGATGCGAGGTGGCCCCCAAGAGGCCAAGGCCAGCGTGAGCTGTCTGTCCTGGCAGGTTTCACATGGGAACAATCCTCGGATAGAATCCAATGTGGAGGTAGAATCCTCATTTCAGCCATGGGTCCCTGGAGGAGAAGGACAGTTCTTTCCCACAGAAAGGAAAGCAAGGAACTCCAGCGTTTCAGGGCCAGAGGAGAAGCAACCCTCAACATGCCAAGCTCAGCTGGAGCAGGCAGGTGGCCCCCAGGAGGCCAAGCCAACCACACCTGTTCCACCTTCTTTGGATCCTTGGGGCCCTGCAGCATCACAATTTTGTTCCCCTGACGCCCAGCAATAGCACAGTGGGCTCTAGAGCGGCACAAAGACCCCTTGCTTCCATGAGGCCTTGCTGTGTCCAAATGGTTGCCTTGCTTCCATGGGGCTGCAAAATAACACAATGGCCCACTGCTTCCATGAGGTCACAGAGTGTCACAATGGTCTCCATGATTCCATCAGGTCCTGCAGGGTCACAATGGCTCCTTGGTTCTATTGGGCTCCCCAGGATCACAATGGCCCCTTGCTTCCACAAGGCCTGGCTGGGTCACACTGGCCCTTTGCTTCCATGACACCTTGCAGTGTCACAATGGCCCCTTGCTTCTATGAGGCCTGGCTGTGTCACAATGGCCCCTGGCTGCCATGAGGCCCTGCGATGTCACAATGGTCTCATTGCTTCCACGAGGCCCTGCAGTTCCACAATGGCCCTTCAGTGTCACAAGGCCTTGAAGTGTCAGAACAGTCTCAGCGGGTTCCCCAGCTGCTTCACAATGGCCTCCTTGGTTCCATGATGCCCCGTGGCGTAACAATGCTATCCTTGCTTCCACACAGTCCAAATGGCCCCGGGGCCTCAGGGAGCCCCACAGTGTCACTACGATGCCCTTGATTCCACCAGGCCCTGCCGTGCTGCAATGACCCCTTGCTTTTACAAGGCCCTGCAGTGTCACAATGGCCCCTTGGTTCTGAAGCGTGCAAGAGCCTAATACTAAGAGCAAGGCTCCAAAAAACGCTTTGTCATTATCACTGCTCAACACCTGAAGGGCTTCAAAAGTGCTTCGTCATTAGGGCTGCTTGTCAGAATCACTCTTGAACGCCTGGAAACTACGTGCCGTACGGGCCGTGCATAGCCCGCCTGGAGGCCCATAAAAAGGAAGGCAAAACTGGTGCAAAATGTGGAGGCGAAAGCAAAAGGTAGAATCCCTGCCCTTTGCCTTTCCCCCCACCACCCATCGCCTGCTGCCAGACACCCTGAGGCCTCCGGGAGCCAACGCCGCCCGCCTGGGGAGAACCCCCCAGTCCTTCACCCCCGCACTGAAATCCCGAGGGAGTTGTGCAACCCCTAGCCCTGCTCCTTCGTCCCAGGCGCACCGAGGTTCAGCTGCAAGCATTGAGCCTGCATCTCGGAGCATGGGCTGCCGCTTTCCAGCCAAACTGCTCCAGAGATGGGAAG
This sequence comes from Coloeus monedula, assembly GCF_965178545.1. Classification (NCBI taxonomy): domain Eukaryota; kingdom Metazoa; phylum Chordata; class Aves; order Passeriformes; family Corvidae; genus Coloeus; species Coloeus monedula. The sequence continues at coordinate 2,352,113 of NC_138814.1, read as the reverse complement.
AGGCAGATAAGACGCTTCCAACAGCAGAAAAAAAAAGGCAAACACTTCTCCACTTCCCCCACCCTGTCTCAGCAGCAACAAAAGTAGCACAGTGTGGTGGTGACTTATCCTATGCTTTTTAGAGTAACCTTGGCTTTTCTAACTTTTCTCGACTTTTCTCCTTCTTTCTCTTTGCCTCTCTTACCATTAGATAAACAGATACCCATTTTTTTAGCACCAACATTTAATCTCGTTCGGTTTGAATCCGGCCTTTGGGAATATTTTGAACCTTCAAAGTTCTTTCCTTTTTCTACTCAGAGATTTCGTTTTCTTGACCCTGCTGGGTGTAAATCAGATAGTAACAAAGCGTCATAATGCTCTCCACGGTTCCATGAGGCCCCACAATGTCACAACGGACTTTTGGTTCCAGGAACTTTCGTACTGTCAGCAACAGTCGCCTTGGGTCCGCAGTGTCACAATGGACCCTTGGCTCCATGAGGCTCCGTAGCGTAACATGGACGCCTTGATTGCATGAGGTTGTGCAGTGTCACAAGGATCTCCTTGGTTCTGCGGCCCTGCTGTGTGACAATGGGCCTGTGGTTCCATGAAGTTCTGTACTGTCGACCATGATCTCCTTGCTTGCACAGTGTCATAACTGACCCTTGGTTCCATCAGGTGCCTGGCCTCCAACAGCTTCTAAGAGACCCTTATGGCCCCTCAAGGCCCCTCACAGCCCCTCATGACCTCTCAATGCCCCTCACAGCTCCCCATGGCCCCTCATGGCAGCTCACAGTCCCTCACAGCACCTCACAGTTCACGGCCCCTCATGACCCTTCACAGCCCCTAACAAACCCTCATGGCGCCTCACAGCCCTTCACAGCCCCTCACGGCCTCTCACAGCCCAAGGCGTGGGACTCCTCCCGAAGGAGAAGCGATCAGGCTCTGCTTGTTCTCCTTTACTTTTGGTCACTTCACAGTGATGAGTAAAGGAAGGCTGAAATGAAACCTATCTCCAGCACTTCCCTCTGGGATAATTGCGGGCCTGAAGCTCTGTGCTGGCGCTGGCCCAAGTGGGAACATCACTGCAGCCCCCCACAGCCTTTGCTGTCCCCCGTGTCCATTCCCTGTCCCTGAGACCTGCCCAGCTCTGCCAGCAGCAGGAGCCACAGTGCAGTGGGCCCTGTACCGGCACAGCCGGGGCTCCCGGCCAAGAGCAGCAGCAGCGCCAGCCCCTTCCCACCTGCTTGTGCCTCGGCTTCCCAAGAGGTTTTTCCCGGTCAATTTCTGGACTAGAGCAACAATCACCCACAAACAGACCTGATTCCTCAGAGCCCGGCTGTGCTGCCCCGATGCAACCTTCAGAGAAAGAAAGGAGCAGGTTCCAGCGCTGTTCCCAGCACTGTTTCACTCATCCTCAGGGGACAGCAGGAGGCTGTCGTCATCCCCGCGGCTGCCCCACCTCGCTGGCCCCTTCCTTTGCTGATGGCTCTGCGTCCTGCCTGCCTCTGCCTTGGCACACAAAGCCTCGGGCTGCTCCAGACTCCTTCTGGGGGACACGTTGCACCACTGCACTGCCCTGGGAGGGAAATTCCTTTCTCCTTGTGTCCAGTCTGGACCTCCCCAGCTGCCCTTTGCATTCATTCTTTCTTTTGCCGCCTGGCCTCTACTATGTAGAAAGGATCCACCCGCTCTGAAACCACCCTCCAAGCCCTGCCAGGACTCTCCTCCACTCTCCTCAGTCTCCACTCCACTCAACACAGAGCTCCTTTGTCCCTAGGTACTGATCATGTGCTTGAGGCCACGGGCACCTGGACAAGAAGGTCGCTTCTTTTCTACAGGAAGGAAACCACAGAACCCCAGTGGTTTGAAGGCACATGAGAGGCAGCCACCAGAGGCCAAGGCAAGCCAGAGCTGTCTGTCCTTGCAGCTTCGGTCTGAAAGCAACCCTTGGACATATGAGGAGTTTTGCAGGTGGAATTCCATTTCAGCTGTGCGTGCCCGGACCGGAATGACAGTTCTTCTCGCCAGGAAGGAAAGGGCAGAGCCCCAGTGTTTCAAAGGCTGATCAGTGGTGGCTCAAGGAGGCCAAGGCCAGCCAGACCTGTTTGTCTTGGCAGCTTTTGTCTTGGAGCAATCCTTGCATAGACAGAATTTGGGAGGCCAAATCCCAGGTTTGGCCATGGACGTCTGGCCCAGAAGGACAGTTCTTTTCCATTGGCAGAAACGTGAGGAGCGCCAGTGTTTCAAAGGCAGATGAGAGCTGGCCCTCAGGAAGCCAAGGGAAGCTGGGACATTCCTGGCAGCTTTTGTCGGGGAGCTATTCCTTGGATCTATGGAATTTCAGAGGTGGATTCCCAATTTTGGCCATGGATGGCTGGACTTGAAAGATGGTTTTGTTCCATGGGAAGCAAAGCACAGCCCCCGCGTGTTTTGAAGGCAGATGCGAGGTGGCCCCCAAGAGGCCAAGGCCAGCGTGAGCTGTCTGTCCTGGCAGGTTTCACATGGGAACAATCCTCGGATAGAATCCAATGTGGAGGTAGAATCCTCATTTCAGCCATGGGTCCCTGGAGGAGAAGGACAGTTCTTTCCCACAGAAAGGAAAGCAAGGAACTCCAGCGTTTCAGGGCCAGAGGAGAAGCAACCCTCAACATGCCAAGCTCAGCTGGAGCAGGCAGGTGGCCCCCAGGAGGCCAAGCCAACCACACCTGTTCCACCTTCTTTGGATCCTTGGGGCCCTGCAGCATCACAATTTTGTTCCCCTGACGCCCAGCAATAGCACAGTGGGCTCTAGAGCGGCACAAAGACCCCTTGCTTCCATGAGGCCTTGCTGTGTCCAAATGGTTGCCTTGCTTCCATGGGGCTGCAAAATAACACAATGGCCCACTGCTTCCATGAGGTCACAGAGTGTCACAATGGTCTCCATGATTCCATCAGGTCCTGCAGGGTCACAATGGCTCCTTGGTTCTATTGGGCTCCCCAGGATCACAATGGCCCCTTGCTTCCACAAGGCCTGGCTGGGTCACACTGGCCCTTTGCTTCCATGACACCTTGCAGTGTCACAATGGCCCCTTGCTTCTATGAGGCCTGGCTGTGTCACAATGGCCCCTGGCTGCCATGAGGCCCTGCGATGTCACAATGGTCTCATTGCTTCCACGAGGCCCTGCAGTTCCACAATGGCCCTTCAGTGTCACAAGGCCTTGAAGTGTCAGAACAGTCTCAGCGGGTTCCCCAGCTGCTTCACAATGGCCTCCTTGGTTCCATGATGCCCCGTGGCGTAACAATGCTATCCTTGCTTCCACACAGTCCAAATGGCCCCGGGGCCTCAGGGAGCCCCACAGTGTCACTACGATGCCCTTGATTCCACCAGGCCCTGCCGTGCTGCAATGACCCCTTGCTTTTACAAGGCCCTGCAGTGTCACAATGGCCCCTTGGTTCTGAAGCGTGCAAGAGCCTAATACTAAGAGCAAGGCTCCAAAAAACGCTTTGTCATTATCACTGCTCAACACCTGAAGGGCTTCAAAAGTGCTTCGTCATTAGGGCTGCTTGTCAGAATCACTCTTGAACGCCTGGAAACTACGTGCCGTACGGGCCGTGCATAGCCCGCCTGGAGGCCCATAAAAAGGAAGGCAAAACTGGTGCAAAATGTGGAGGCGAAAGCAAAAGGTAGAATCCCTGCCCTTTGCCTTTCCCCCCACCACCCATCGCCTGCTGCCAGACACCCTGAGGCCTCCGGGAGCCAACGCCGCCCGCCTGGGGAGAACCCCCCAGTCCTTCACCCCCGCACTGAAATCCCGAGGGAGTTGTGCAACCCCTAGCCCTGCTCCTTCGTCCCAGGCGCACCGAGGTTCAGCTGCAAGCATTGAGCCTGCATCTCGGAGCATGGGCTGCCGCTTTCCAGCCAAACTGCTCCAGAGATGGGAAGAGGCAGATAAGACGCTTCCAACAGCAGAAAAAAAAAGGCAAACACTTCTCCACTTCCCCCACCCTGTCTCAGCAGCAACAAAAGTAGCACAGTGTGGTGGTGACTTATCCTATGCTTTTTAGAGTAACCTTGGCTTTTCTAACTTTTCTCGACTTTTCTCCTTCTTTCTCTTTGCCTCTCTTACCATTAGATAAACAGATACCCATTTTTTTAGCACCAACATTTAATCTCGTTCGGTTTGAATCCGGCCTTTGGGAATATTTTGAACCTTCAAAGTTCTTTCCTTTTTCTACTCAGAGATTTCGTTTTCTTGACCCTGCTGGGTGTAAATCAGATAGTAACAAAGCGTCATAATGCTCTCCACGGTTCCATGAGGCCCCACAATGTCACAACGGACTTTTGGTTCCAGGAACTTTCGTACTGTCAGCAACAGTCGCCTTGGGTCCGCAGTGTCACAATGGACCCTTGGCTCCATGAGGCTCCGTAGCGTAACATGGACGCCTTGATTGCATGAGGTTGTGCAGTGTCACAAGGATCTCCTTGGTTCTGCGGCCCTGCTGTGTGACAATGGGCCTGTGGTTCCATGAAGTTCTGTACTGTCGACCATGATCTCCTTGCTTGCACAGTGTCATAACTGACCCTTGGTTCCATCAGGTGCCTGGCCTCCAACAGCTTCTAAGAGACCCTTATGGCCCCTCAAGGCCCCTCACAGCCCCTCATGACCTCTCAATGCCCCTCACAGCTCCCCATGGCCCCTCATGGCAGCTCACAGTCCCTCACAGCACCTCACAGTTCACGGCCCCTCATGACCCTTCACAGCCCCTAACAAACCCTCATGGCGCCTCACAGCCCTTCACAGCCCCTCACGGCCTCTCACAGCCCAAGGCGTGGGACTCCTCCCGAAGGAGAAGCGATCAGGCTCTGCTTGTTCTCCTTTACTTTTGGTCACTTCACAGTGATGAGTAAAGGAAGGCTGAAATGAAACCTATCTCCAGCACTTCCCTCTGGGATAATTGCGGGCCTGAAGCTCTGTGCTGGCGCTGGCCCAAGTGGGAACATCACTGCAGCCCCCCACAGCCTTTGCTGTCCCCCGTGTCCATTCCCTGTCCCTGAGACCTGCCCAGCTCTGCCAGCAGCAGGAGCCACAGTGCAGTGGGCCCTGTACCGGCACAGCCGGGGCTCCCGGCCAAGAGCAGCAGCAGCGCCAGCCCCTTCCCACCTGCTTGTGCCTCGGCTTCCCAAGAGGTTTTTCCCGGTCAATTTCTGGACTAGAGCAACAATCACCCACAAACAGACCTGATTCCTCAGAGCCCGGCTGTGCTGCCCCGATGCAACCTTCAGAGAAAGAAAGGAGCAGGTTCCAGCGCTGTTCCCAGCACTGTTTCACTCATCCTCAGGGGACAGCAGGAGGCTGTCGTCATCCCCGCGGCTGCCCCACCTCGCTGGCCCCTTCCTTTGCTGATGGCTCTGCGTCCTGCCTGCCTCTGCCTTGGCACACAAAGCCTCGGGCTGCTCCAGACTCCTTCTGGGGGACACGTTGCACCACTGCACTGCCCTGGGAGGGAAATTCCTTTCTCCTTGTGTCCAGTCTGGACCTCCCCAGCTGCCCTTTGCATTCATTCTTTCTTTTGCCGCCTGGCCTCTACTATGTAGAAAGGATCCACCCGCTCTGAAACCACCCTCCAAGCCCTGCCAGGACTCTCCTCCACTCTCCTCAGTCTCCACTCCACTCAACACAGAGCTCCTTTGTCCCTAGGTACTGATCATGTGCTTGAGGCCACGGGCACCTGGACAAGAAGGTCGCTTCTTTTCTACAGGAAGGAAACCACAGAACCCCAGTGGTTTGAAGGCACATGAGAGGCAGCCACCAGAGGCCAAGGCAAGCCAGAGCTGTCTGTCCTTGCAGCTTCGGTCTGAAAGCAACCCTTGGACATATGAGGAGTTTTGCAGGTGGAATTCCATTTCAGCTGTGCGTGCCCGGACCGGAATGACAGTTCTTCTCGCCAGGAAGGAAAGGGCAGAGCCCCAGTGTTTCAAAGGCTGATCAGTGGTGGCTCAAGGAGGCCAAGGCCAGCCAGACCTGTTTGTCTTGGCAGCTTTTGTCTTGGAGCAATCCTTGCATAGACAGAATTTGGGAGGCCAAATCCCAGGTTTGGCCATGGACGTCTGGCCCAGAAGGACAGTTCTTTTCCATTGGCAGAAACGTGAGGAGCGCCAGTGTTTCAAAGGCAGATGAGAGCTGGCCCTCAGGAAGCCAAGGGAAGCTGGGACATTCCTGGCAGCTTTTGTCGGGGAGCTATTCCTTGGATCTATGGAATTTCAGAGGTGGATTCCCAATTTTGGCCATGGATGGCTGGACTTGAAAGATGGTTTTGTTCCATGGGAAGCAAAGCACAGCCCCCGCGTGTTTTGAAGGCAGATGCGAGGTGGCCCCCAAGAGGCCAAGGCCAGCGTGAGCTGTCTGTCCTGGCAGGTTTCACATGGGAACAATCCTCGGATAGAATCCAATGTGGAGGTAGAATCCTCATTTCAGCCATGGGTCCCTGGAGGAGAAGGACAGTTCTTTCCCACAGAAAGGAAAGCAAGGAACTCCAGCGTTTCAGGGCCAGAGGAGAAGCAACCCTCAACATGCCAAGCTCAGCTGGAGCAGGCAGGTGGCCCCCAGGAGGCCAAGCCAACCACACCTGTTCCACCTTCTTTGGATCCTTGGGGCCCTGCAGCATCACAATTTTGTTCCCCTGACGCCCAGCAATAGCACAGTGGGCTCTACAGCGGCACAAAGACCCCTTGCTTCCATGAGGCCTTGCTGTGTCCAAATGGTTGCCTTGCTTCCATGGGGCTGCAAAATAACACAATGGCCCACTGCTTCCATGAGGTCACAGAGTGTCACAATGGTCTCCATGATTCCATCAGGTCCTGCAGGGTCACAATGGCTCCTTGGTTCTATTGGGCTCCCCAGGATCACAATGGCCCCTTGCTTCCACAAGGCCTGGCTGGGTCACACTGGCCCTTTGCTTCCATGACACCTTGCAGTGTCACAATGGCCCCTTGCTTCTATGAGGCCTGGCTGTGTCACAATGGCCCCTGGCTGCCATGAGGCCCTGCGATGTCACAATGGTCTCATTGCTTCCACGAGGCCCTGCAGTTCCACAATGGCCCTTCAGTGTCACAAGGCCTTGAAGTGTCAGAACAGTCTCAGCGGGTTCCCCAGCTGCTTCACAATGGCCTCCTTGGTTCCATGATGCCCCGTGGCGTAACAATGCTATCCTTGCTTCCACACAGTCCAAATGGCCCCGGGGCCTCAGGGAGCCCCACAGTGTCACTACGATGCCCTTGATTCCACCAGGCCCTGCCGTGCTGCAATGACCCCTTGCTTTTACAAGGCCCTGCAGTGTCACAATGGCCCCTTGGTTCTGAAGCGTGCAAGAGCCTAATACTAAGAGCAAGGCTCCAAAAAACGCTTTGTCATTATCACTGCTCAACACCTGAAGGGCTTCAAAAGTGCTTCGTCATTAGGGCTGCTTGTCAGAATCACTCTTGAACGCCTGGAAACTACGTGCCGTACGGGCCGTGCATAGCCCGCCTGGAGGCCCATAAAAAGGAAGGCAAAACTGGTGCAAAATGTGGAGGCGAAAGCAAAAGGTAGAATCCCTGCCCTTTGCCTTTCCCCCCACCACCCATCGCCTGCTGCCAGACACCCTGAGGCCTCCGGGAGCCAACGCCGCCCGCCTGGGGAGAACCCCCCAGTCCTTCACCCCCGCACTGAAATCCCGAGGGAGTTGTGCAACCCCTAGCCCTGCTCCTTCGTCCCAGGCGCACCGAGGTTCAGCTGCAAGCATTGAGCCTGCATCTCGGAGCATGGGCTGCCGCTTTCCAGCCAAACTGCTCCAGAGATGGGAAGAGGCAGATAAGACGCTTCCAACAGCAGAAAAAAAAAGGCAAACACTTCTCCACTTCCCCCACCCTGTCTCAGCAGCAACAAAAGTAGCACAGTGTGGTGGTGACTTATCCTATGCTTTTTAGAGTAACCTTGGCTTTTCTAACTTTTCTCGACTTTTCTCCTTCTTTCTCTTTGCCTCTCTTACCATTAGATAAACAGATACCCATTTTTTTAGCACCAACATTTAATCTCGTTCGGTTTGAATCCGGCCTTTGGGAATATTTTGAACCTTCAAAGTTCTTTCCTTTTTCTACTCAGAGATTTCGTTTTCTTGACCCTGCTGGGTGTAAATCAGATAGTAACAAAGCGTCATAATGCTCTCCACGGTTCCATGAGGCCCCACAATGTCACAACGGACTTTTGGTTCCAGGAACTTTCGTACTGTCAGCAACAGTCGCCTTGGGTCCGCAGTGTCACAATGGACCCTTGGCTCCATGAGGCTCCGTAGCGTAACATGGACGCCTTGATTGCATGAGGTTGTGTAGTGTCACAAGGATCTCCTTGGTTCTGCGGCCCTGCTGTGTGACAATGGGCCTGTGGTTCCATGAAGTTCTGTACTGTCGACCATGATCTCCTTGCTTGCACAGTGTCATAACTGACCCTTGGTTCCATCAGGTGCCTGGCCTCCAACAGCTTCTAAGAGACCCTTATGGCCCCTCAAGGCCCCTCACAGCCCCTCATGACCTCTCAATGCCCCTCACAGCTCCCCATGGCCCCTCATGGCAGCTCACAGTCCCTCACAGCACCTCACAGTTCACGGCCCCTCATGACCCTTCACAGCCCCTAACAAACCCTCATGGCGCCTCACAGCCCTTCACAGCCCCTCACGGCCTCTCACAGCCCAAGGCGTGGGACTCCTCCCGAAGGAGAAGCGATCAGGCTCTGCTTGTTCTCCTTTACTTTTGGTCACTTCACAGTGATGAGTAAAGGAAGGCTGAAATGAAACCTATCTCCAGCACTTCCCTCTGGGATAATTGCGGGCCTGAAGCTCTGTGCTGGCGCTGGCCCAAGTGGGAACATCACTGCAGCCCCCCACAGCCTTTGCTGTCCCCCGTGTCCATTCCCTGTCCCTGAGACCTGCCCAGCTCTGCCAGCAGCAGGAGCCACAGTGCAGTGGGCCCTGTACCGGCACAGCCGGGGCTCCCGGCCAAGAGCAGCAGCAGCGCCAGCCCCTTCCCACCTGCTTGTGCCTCGGCTTCCCAAGAGGTTTTTCCCGGTCAATTTCTGGACTAGAGCAACAATCACCCACAAACAGACCTGATTCCTCAGAGCCCGGCTGTGCTGCCCCGATGCAACCTTCAGAGAAAGAAAGGAGCAGGTTCCAGCGCTGTTCCCAGCACTGTTTCACTCATCCTCAGGGGACAGCAGGAGGCTGTCGTCATCCCCGCGGCTGCCCCACCTCGCTGGCCCCTTCCTTTGCTGATGGCTCTGCGTCCTGCCTGCCTCTGCCTTGGCACACAAAGCCTCGGGCTGCTCCAGACTCCTTCTGGGGGACACGTTGCACCACTGCACTGCCCTGGGAGGGAAATTCCTTTCTCCTTGTGTCCAGTCTGGACCTCCCCAGCTGCCCTTTGCATTCATTCTTTCTTTTGCCGCCTGGCCTCTACTATGTAGAAAGGATCCACCCGCTCTGAAACCACCCTCCAAGCCCTGCCAGGACTCTCCTCCACTCTCCTCAGTCTCCACTCCACTCAACACAGAGCTCCTTTGTCCCTAGGTACTGATCATGTGCTTGAGGCCACGGGCACCTGGACAAGAAGGTCGCTTCTTTTCTACAGGAAGGAAACCACAGAACCCCAGTGGTTTGAAGGCACATGAGAGGCAGCCACCAGAGGCCAAGGCAAGCCAGAGCTGTCTGTCCTTGCAGCTTCGGTCTGAAAGCAACCCTTGGACATATGAGGAGTTTTGCAGGTGGAATTCCATTTCAGCTGTGCGTGCCCGGACCGGAATGACAGTTCTTCTCGCCAGGAAGGAAAGGGCAGAGCCCCAGTGTTTCAAAGGCTGATCAGTGGTGGCTCAAGGAGGCCAAGGCCAGCCAGACCTGTTTGTCTTGGCAGCTTTTGTCTTGGAGCAATCCTTGCATAGACAGAATTTGGGAGGCCAAATCCCAGGTTTGGCCATGGACGTCTGGCCCAGAAGGACAGTTCTTTTCCATTGGCAGAAACGTGAGGAGCGCCAGTGTTTCAAAGGCAGATGAGAGCTGGCCCTCAGGAAGCCAAGGGAAGCTGGGACATTCCTGGCAGCTTTTGTCGGGGAGCTATTCCTTGGATCTATGGAATTTCAGAGGTGGATTCCCAATTTTGGCCATGGATGGCTGGACTTGAAAGATGGTTTTGTTCCATGGGAAGCAAAGCACAGCCCCCGCGTGTTTTGAAGGCAGATGCGAGGTGGCCCCCAAGAGGCCAAGGCCAGCGTGAGCTGTCTGTCCTGGCAGGTTTCACATGGGAACAATCCTCGGATAGAATCCAATGTGGAGGTAGAATCCTCATTTCAGCCATGGGTCCCTGGAGGAGAAGGACAGTTCTTTCCCACAGAAAGGAAAGCAAGGAACTCCAGCGTTTCAGGGCCAGAGGAGAAGCAACCCTCAACATGCCAAGCTCAGCTGGAGCAGGCAGGTGGCCCCCAGGAGGCCAAGCCAACCACACCTGTTCCACCTTCTTTGGATCCTTGGGGCCCTGCAGCATCACAATTTTGTTCCCCTGACGCCCAGCAATAGCACAGTGGGCTCTAGAGCGGCACAAAGACCCCTTGCTTCCATGAGGCCTTGCTGTGTCCAAATGGTTGCCTTGCTTCCATGGGGCTGCAAAATAACACAATGGCCCACTGCTTCCATGAGGTCACAGAGTGTCACAATGGTCTCCATGATTCCATCAGGTCCTGCAGGGTCACAATGGCTCCTTGGTTCTATTGGGCTCCCCAGGATCACAATGGCCCCTTGCTTCCACAAGGCCTGGCTGGGTCACACTGGCCCTTTGCTTCCATGACACCTTGCAGTGTCACAATGGCCCCTTGCTTCTATGAGGCCTGGCTGTGTCACAATGGCCCCTGGCTGCCATGAGGCCCTGCGATGTCACAATGGTCTCATTGCTTCCACGAGGCCCTGCAGTTCCACAATGGCCCTTCAGTGTCACAAGGCCTTGAAGTGTCAGAACAGTCTCAGCGGGTTCCCCAGCTGCTTCACAATGGCCTCCTTGGTTCCATGATGCCCCGTGGCGTAACAATGCTATCCTTGCTTCCACACAGTCCAAATGGCCCCGGGGCCTCAGGGAGCCCCACAGTGTCACTACGATGCCCTTGATTCCACCAGGCCCTGCCGTGCTGCAATGACCCCTTGCTTTTACAAGGCCCTGCAGTGTCACAATGGCCCCTTGGTTCTGAAGCGTGCAAGAGCCTAATACTAAGAGCAAGGCTCCAAAAAACGCTTTGTCATTATCACTGCTCAACACCTGAAGGGCTTCAAAAGTGCTTCGTCATTAGGGCTGCTTGTCAGAATCACTCTTGAACGCCTGGAAACTACGTGCCGTACGGGCCGTGCATAGCCCGCCTGGAGGCCCATAAAAAGGAAGGCAAAACTGGTGCAAAATGTGGAGGCGAAAGCAAAAGGTAGAATCCCTGCCCTTTGCCTTTCCCCCCACCACCCATCGCCTGCTGCCAGACACCCTGAGGCCTCCGGGAGCCAACGCCGCCCGCCTGGGGAGAACCCCCCAGTCCTTCACCCCCGCACTGAAATCCCGAGGGAGTTGTGCAACCCCTAGCCCTGCTCCTTCGTCCCAGGCGCACCGAGGTTCAGCTGCAAGCATTGAGCCTGCATCTCGGAGCATGGGCTGCCACTTTCCAGCCAAACTGCTCCAGAGATGGGAAGAGGCAGATAAGACGCTTCCAACAGCAGAAAAAAAAAGGCAAACACTTCTCCACTTCCCCCACCCTGTCTCAGCAGCAACAAAAGTAGCACAGTGTGGTGGTGACTTATCCTATGCTTTTTAGAGTAACCTTGGCTTTTCTAACTTTTCTCGACTTTTCTCCTTCTTTCTCTTTGCCTCTCTTACCATTAGATAAACAGATACCCATTTTTTTAGCACCAACATTTAATCTCGTTCGGTTTGAATCCGGCCTTTGGGAATATTTTGAACCTTCAAAGTTCTTTCCTTTTTCTACTCAGAGATTTCGTTTTCTTGACCCTGCTGGGTGTAAATCAGATAGTAACAAAGCGTCATAATGCTCTCCACGGTTCCATGAGGCCCCACAATGTCACAACGGACTTTTGGTTCCAGGAACTTTCGTACTGTCAGCAACAGTCGCCTTGGGTCCGCAGTGTCACAATGGACCCTTGGCTCCATGAGGCTCCGTAGCGTAACATGGACGCCTTGATTGCATGAGGTTGTGTAGTGTCACAAGGATCTCCTTGGTTCTGCGGCCCTGCTGTGTGACAATGGGCCTGTGGTTCCATGAAGTTCTGTACTGTCGACCATGATCTCCTTGCTTGCACAGTGTCATAACTGACCCTTGGTTCCATCAGGTGCCTGGCCTCCAACAGCTTCTAAGAGACCCTTATGGCCCCTCAAGGCCCCTCACAGCCCCTCATGACCTCTCAATGCCCCTCACAGCTCCCCATGGCCCCTCATGGCAGCTCACAGTCCCTCACAGCACCTCACAGTTCACGGCCCCTCATGACCCTTCACAGCCCCTAACAAACCCTCATGGCGCCTCACAGCCCTTCACAGCCCCTCACGGCCTCTCACAGCCCAAGGCGTGGGACTCCTCCCGAAGGAGAAGCGATCAGGCTCTGCTTGTTCTCCTTTACTTTTGGTCACTTCACAGTGATGAGTAAAGGAAGGCTGAAATGAAACCTATCTCCAGCACTTCCCTCTGGGATAATTGCGGGCCTGAAGCTCTGTGCTGGCGCTGGCCCAAGTGGGAACATCACTGCAGCCCCCCACAGCCTTTGCTGTCCCCCGTGTCCATTCCCTGTCCCTGAGACCTGCCCAGCTCTGCCAGCAGCAGGAGCCACAGTGCAGTGGGCCCTGTACCGGCACAGCCGGGGCTCCCGGCCAAGAGCAGCAGCAGCGCCAGCCCCTTCCCACCTGCTTGTGCCTCGGCTTCCCAAGAGGTTTTTCCCGGTCAATTTCTGGACTAGAGCAACAATCACCCACAAACAGACCTGATTCCTCAGAGCCCGGCTGTGCCGCCCCGATGCAACCTTCAGAGAAAGAAAGGAGCAGGTTCCAGCGCTGTTCCCAGCACTGTTTCACTCATCCTCAGGGGACAGCAGGAGGCTGTCGTCATCCCCGCGGCTGCCCCACCTCGCTGGCCCCTTCCTTTGCTGATGGCTCTGCGTCCTGCCTGCCTCTGCCTTGGCACACAAAGCCTCGGGCTGCTCCAGACTCCTTCTGGGGGACACGTTGCACCACTGCACTGCCCTGGGAGGGAAATTCCTTTCTCCTTGTGTCCAGTCTGGACCTCCCCAGCTGCCCTTTGCATTCATTCTTTCTTTTGCCGCCTGGCCTCTACTATGTAGAAAGGATCCACCCGCTCTGAAACCACCCTCCAAGCCCTGCCAGGACTCTCCTCCACTCTCCTCAGTCTCCACTCCACTCAACACAGAGCTCCTTTGTCCCTAGGTACTGATCATGTGCTTGAGGCCACGGGCACCTGGACAAGAAGGTCGCTTCTTTTCTACAGGAAGGAAACCACAGAACCCCAGTGGTTTGAAGGCACATGAGAGGCAGCCACCAGAGGCCAAGGCAAGCCAGAGCTGTCTGTCCTTGCAGCTTCGGTCTGAAAGCAACCCTTGGACATATGAGGAGTTTTGCAGGTGGAATTCCATTTCAGCTGTGCGTGCCCGGACCGGAATGACAGTTCTTCTCGCCAGGAAGGAAAGGGCAGAGCCCCAGTGTTTCAAAGGCTGATCAGTGGTGGCTCAAGGAGGCCAAGGCCAGCCAGACCTGTTTGTCTTGGCAGCTTTTGTCTTGGAGCAATCCTTGCATAGACAGAATTTGGGAGGCCAAATCCCAGGTTTGGCCATGGACGTCTGGCCCAGAAGGACAGTTCTTTTCCATTGGCAGAAACGTGAGGAGCGCCAGTGTTTCAAAGGCAGATGAGAGCTGGCCCTCAGGAAGCCAAGGGAAGCTGGGACATTCCTGGCAGCTTTTGTCGGGGAGCTATTCCTTGGATCTATGGAATTTCAGAGGTGGATTCCCAATTTTGGCCATGGATGGCTGGACTTGAAAGATGGTTTTGTTCCATGGGAAGCAAAGCACAGCCCCCGCGTGTTTTGAAGGCAGATGCGAGGTGGCCCCCAAGAGGCCAAGGCCAGCGTGAGCTGTCTGTCCTGGCAGGTTTCACATGGGAACAATCCTCGGATAGAATCCAATGTGGAGGTAGAATCCTCATTTCAGCCATGGGTCCCTGGAGGAGAAGGACAGTTCTTTCCCACAGAAAGGAAAGCAAGGAACTCCAGCGTTTCAGGGCCAGAGGAGAAGCAACCCTCAACATGCCAAGCTCAGCTGGAGCAGGCAGGTGGCCCCCAGGAGGCCAAGCCAACCACACCTGTTCCACCTTCTTTGGATCCTTGGGGCCCTGCAGCATCACAATTTTGTTCCCCTGACGCCCAGCAATAGCACAGTGGGCTCTAGAGCGGCACAAAGACCCCTTGCTTCCATGAGGCCTTGCTGTGTCCAAATGGTTGCCTTGCTTCCATGGGGCTGCAAAATAACACAATGGCCCACTGCTTCCATGAGGTCACAGAGTGTCACAATGGTCTCCATGATTCCATCAGGTCCTGCAGGGTCACAATGGCTCCTTGGTTCTATTGGGCTCCCCAGGATCACAATGGCCCCTTGCTTCCACAAGGCCTGGCTGGGTCACACTGGCCCTTTGCTTCCATGACACCTTGCAGTGTCACAATGGCCCCTTGCTTCTATGAGGCCTGGCTGTGTCACAATGGCCCCTGGCTGCCATGAGGCCCTGCGATGTCACAATGGTCTCATTGCTTCCACGAGGCCCTGCAGTTCCACAATGGCCCTTCAGTGTCACAAGGCCTTGAAGTGTCAGAACAGTCTCAGCGGGTTCCCCAGCTGCTTCACAATGGCCTCCTTGGTTCCATGATGCCCCGTGGCGTAACAATGCTATCCTTGCTTCCACACAGTCCAAATGGCCCCGGGGCCTCAGGGAGCCCCACAGTGTCACTACGATGCCCTTGATTCCACCAGGCCCTGCCGTGCTGCAATGACCCCTTGCTTTTACAAGGCCCTGCAGTGTCACAATGGCCCCTTGGTTCTGAAGCGTGCAAGAGCCTAATACTAAGAGCAAGGCTCCAAAAAACGCTTTGTCATTATCACTGCTCAACACCTGAAGGGCTTCAAAAGTGCTTCGTCATTAGGGCTGCTTGTCAGAATCACTCTTGAACGCCTGGAAACTACGTGCCGTACGGGCCGTGCATAGCCCGCCTGGAGGCCCATAAAAAGGAAGGCAAAACTGGTGCAAAATGTGGAGGCGAAAGCAAAAGGTAGAATCCCTGCCCTTTGCCTTTCCCCCCACCACCCATCGCCTGCTGCCAGACACCCTGAGGCCTCCGGGAGCCAACGCCGCCCGCCTGGGGAGAACCCCCCAGTCCTTCACCCCCGCACTGAAATCCCGAGGGAGTTGTGCAACCCCTAGCCCTGCTCCTTCGTCCCAGGCGCACCGAGGTTCAGCTGCAAGCATTGAGCCTGCATCTCGGAGCATGGGCTGCCGCTTTCCAGCCAAACTGCTCCAGAGATGGGAAGAGGCAGATAAGACGCTTCCAACAGCAGAAAAAAAAAGGCAAACACTTCTCCACTTCCCCCACCCTGTCTCAGCAGCAACAAAAGTAGCACAGTGTGGTGGTGACTTATCCTATGCTTTTTAGAGTAACCTTGGCTTTTCTAACTTTTCTCGACTTTTCTCCTTCTTTCTCTTTGCCTCTCTTACCATTAGATAAACAGATACCCATTTTTTTAGCACCAACATTTAATCTCGTTCGGTTTGAATCCGGCCTTTGGGAATATTTTGAACCTTCAAAGTTCTTTCCTTTTTCTACTCAGAGATTTCGTTTTCTTGACCCTGCTGGGTGTAAATCAGATAGTAACAAAGCGTCATAATGCTCTCCACGGTTCCATGAGGCCCCACAATGTCACAACGGACTTTTGGTTCCAGGAACTTTCGTACTGTCAGCAACAGTCGCCTTGGGTCCGCAGTGTCACAATGGACCCTTGGCTCCATGAGGCTCCGTAGCGTAACATGGACGCCTTGATTGCATGAGGTTGTGTAGTGTCACAAGGATCTCCTTGGTTCTGCGGCCCTGCTGTGTGACAATGGGCCTGTGGTTCCATGAAGTTCTGTACTGTCGACCATGATCTCCTTGCTTGCACAGTGTCATAACTGACCCTTGGTTCCATCAGGTGCCTGGCCTCCAACAGCTTCTAAGAGACCCTTATGGCCCCTCAAGGCCCCTCACAGCCCCTCATGACCTCTCAATGCCCCTCACAGCTCCCCATGGCCCCTCATGGCAGCTCACAGTCCCTCACAGCACCTCACAGTTCACGGCCCCTCATGACCCTTCACAGCCCCTAACAAACCCTCATGGCGCCTCACAGCCCTTCACAGCCCCTCACGGCCTCTCACAGCCCAAGGCGTGGGACTCCTCCCGAAGGAGAAGCGATCAGGCTCTGCTTGTTCTCCTTTACTTTTGGTCACTTCACAGTGATGAGTAAAGGAAGGCTGAAATGAAACCTATCTCCAGCACTTCCCTCTGGGATAATTGCGGGCCTGAAGCTCTGTGCTGGCGCTGGCCCAAGTGGGAACATCACTGCAGCCCCCCACAGCCTTTGCTGTCCCCCGTGTCCATTCCCTGTCCCTGAGACCTGCCCAGCTCTGCCAGCAGCAGGAGCCACAGTGCAGTGGGCCCTGTACCGGCACAGCCGGGGCTCCCGGCCAAGAGCAGCAGCAGCGCCAGCCCCTTCCCACCTGCTTGTGCCTCGGCTTCCCAAGAGGTTTTTCCCGGTCAATTTCTGGACTAGAGCAACAATCACCCACAAACAGACCTGATTCCTCAGAGCCCGGCTGTGCCGCCCCGATGCAACCTTCAGAGAAAGAAAGGAGCAGGTTCCAGCGCTGTTCCCAGCACTGTTTCACTCATCCTCAGGGGACAGCAGGAGGCTGTCGTCATCCCCGCGGCTGCCCCACCTCGCTGGCCCCTTCCTTTGCTGATGGCTCTGCGTCCTGCCTGCCTCTGCCTTGGCACACAAAGCCTCGGGCTGCTCCAGACTCCTTCTGGGGGACACGTTGCACCACTGCACTGCCCTGGGAGGGAAATTCCTTTCTCCTTGTGTCCAGTCTGGACCTCCCCAGCTGCCCTTTGCATTCATTCTTTCTTTTGCCGCCTGGCCTCTACTATGTAGAAAGGATCCACCCGCTCTGAAACCACCCTCCAAGCCCTGCCAGGACTCTCCTCCACTCTCCTCAGTCTCCACTCCACTCAACACAGAGCTCCTTTGTCCCTAGGTACTGATCATGTGCTTGAGGCCACGGGCACCTGGACAAGAAGGTCGCTTCTTTTCTACAGGAAGGAAACCACAGAACCCCAGTGGTTTGAAGGCACATGAGAGGCAGCCACCAGAGGCCAAGGCAAGCCAGAGCTGTCTGTCCTTGCAGCTTCGGTCTGAAAGCAACCCTTGGACATATGAGGAGTTTTGCAGGTGGAATTCCATTTCAGCTGTGCGTGCCCGGACCGGAATGACAGTTCTTCTCGCCAGGAAGGAAAGGGCAGAGCCCCAGTGTTTCAAAGGCTGATCAGTGGTGGCTCAAGGAGGCCAAGGCCAGCCAGACCTGTTTGTCTTGGCAGCTTTTGTCTTGGAGCAATCCTTGCATAGACAGAATTTGGGAGGCCAAATCCCAGGTTTGGCCATGGACGTCTGGCCCAGAAGGACAGTTCTTTTCCATTGGCAGAAACGTGAGGAGCGCCAGTGTTTCAAAGGCAGATGAGAGCTGGCCCTCAGGAAGCCAAGGGAAGCTGGGACATTCCTGGCAGCTTTTGTCGGGGAGCTATTCCTTGGATCTATGGAATTTCAGAGGTGGATTCCCAATTTTGGCCATGGATGGCTGGACTTGAAAGATGGTTTTGTTCCATGGGAAGCAAAGCACAGCCCCCGCGTGTTTTGAAGGCAGATGCGAGGTGGCCCCCAAGAGGCCAAGGCCAGCGTGAGCTGTCTGTCCTGGCAGGTTTCACATGGGAACAATCCTCGGATAGAATCCAATGTGGAGGTAGAATCCTCATTTCAGCCATGGGTCCCTGGAGGAGAAGGACAGTTCTTTCCCACAGAAAGGAAAGCAAGGAACTCCAGCGTTTCAGGGCCAGAGGAGAAGCAACCCTCAACATGCCAAGCTCAGCTGGAGCAGGCAGGTGGCCCCCAGGAGGCCAAGCCAACCACACCTGTTCCACCTTCTTTGGATCCTTGGGGCCCTGCAGCATCACAATTTTGTTCCCCTGACGCCCAGCAATAGCACAGTGGGCTCTAGAGCGGCACAAAGACCCCTTGCTTCCATGAGGCCTTGCTGTGTCCAAATGGTTGCCTTGCTTCCATGGGGCTGCAAAATAACACAATGGCCCACTGCTTCCATGAGGTCACAGAGTGTCACAATGGTCTCCATGATTCCATCAGGTCCTGCAGGGTCACAATGGCTCCTTGGTTCTATTGGGCTCCCCAGGATCACAATGGCCCCTTGCTTCCACAAGGCCTGGCTGGGTCACACTGGCCCTTTGCTTCCATGACACCTTGCAGTGTCACAATGGCCCCTTGCTTCTATGAGGCCTGGCTGTGTCACAATGGCCCCTGGCTGCCATGAGGCCCTGCGATGTCACAATGGTCTCATTGCTTCCACGAGGCCCTGCAGTTCCACAATGGCCCTTCAGTGTCACAAGGCCTTGAAGTGTCAGAACAGTCTCAGCGGGTTCCCCAGCTGCTTCACAATGGCCTCCTTGGTTCCATGATGCCCCGTGGCGTAACAATGCTATCCTTGCTTCCACACAGTCCAAATGGCCCCGGGGCCTCAGGGAGCCCCACAGTGTCACTACGATGCCCTTGATTCCACCAGGCCCTGCCGTGCTGCAATGACCCCTTGCTTTTACAAGGCCCTGCAGTGTCACAATGGCCCCTTGGTTCTGAAGCGTGCAAGAGCCTAATACTAAGAGCAAGGCTCCAAAAAACGCTTTGTCATTATCACTGCTCAACACCTGAAGGGCTTCAAAAGTGCTTCGTCATTAGGGCTGCTTGTCAGAATCACTCTTGAACGCCTGGAAACTACGTGCCGTACGGGCCGTGCATAGCCCGCCTGGAGGCCCATAAAAAGGAAGGCAAAACTGGTGCAAAATGTGGAGGCGAAAGCAAAAGGTAGAATCCCTGCCCTTTGCCTTTCCCCCCACCACCCATCGCCTGCTGCCAGACACCCTGAGGCCTCCGGGAGCCAACGCCGCCCGCCTGGGGAGAACCCCCCAGTCCTTCACCCCCGCACTGAAATCCCGAGGGAGTTGTGCAACCCCTAGCCCTGCTCCTTCGTCCCAGGCGCACCGAGGTTCAGCTGCAAGCATTGAGCCTGCATCTCGGAGCATGGGCTGCCGCTTTCCAGCCAAACTGCTCCAGAGATGGGAAGAGGCAGATAAGACGCTTCCAACAGCAGAAAAAAAAAGGCAAACACTTCTCCACTTCCCCCACCCTGTCTCAGCAGCAACAAAAGTAGCACAGTGTGGTGGTGACTTATCCTATGCTTTTTAGAGTAACCTTGGCTTTTCTAACTTTTCTCGACTTTTCTCCTTCTTTCTCTTTGCCTCTCTTACCATTAGATAAACAGATACCCATTTTTTTAGCACCAACATTTAATCTCGTTCGGTTTGAATCCGGCCTTTGGGAATATTTTGAACCTTCAAAGTTCTTTCCTTTTTCTACTCAGAGATTTCGTTTTCTTGACCCTGCTGGGTGTAAATCAGATAGTAACAAAGCGTCATAATGCTCTCCACGGTTCCATGAGGCCCCACAATGTCACAACGGACTTTTGGTTCCAGGAACTTTCGTACTGTCAGCAACAGTCGCCTTGGGTCCGCAGTGTCACAATGGACCCTTGGCTCCATGAGGCTCCATAGCGTAACATGGACGCCTTGATTGCATGAGGTTGTGCAGTGTCACAAGGATCTCCTTGGTTCTGCGGCCCTGCTGTGTGACAATGGGCCTGTGGTTCCATGAAGTTCTGTACTGTCGACCATGATCTCCTTGCTTGCACAGTGTCATAACTGACCCTTGGTTCCATCAGGTGCCTGGCCTCCAACAGCTTCTAAGAGACCCTTATGGCCCCTCAAGGCCCCTCACAGCCCCTCATGACCTCTCAATGCCCCTCACAGCTCCCCATGGCCCCTCATGGCAGCTCACAGTCCCTCACAGCACCTCACAGTTCACGGCCCCTCATGACCCTTCACAGCCCCTAACAAACCCTCATGGCGCCTCACAGCCCTTCACAGCCCCTCACGGCCTCTCACAGCCCAAGGCGTGGGACTCCTCCCGAAGGAGAAGCGATCAGGCTCTGCTTGTTCTCCTTTACTTTTGGTCACTTCACAGTGATGAGTAAAGGAAGGCTGAAATGAAACCTATCTCCAGCACTTCCCTCTGGGATAATTGCGGGCCTGAAGCTCTGTGCTGGCGCTGGCCCAAGTGGGAACATCACTGCAGCCCCCCACAGCCTTTGCTGTCCCCCGTGTCCATTCCCTGTCCCTGAGACCTGCCCAGCTCTGCCAGCAGCAGGAGCCACAGTGCAGTGGGCCCTGTACCGGCACAGCCGGGGCTCCCGGCCAAGAGCAGCAGCAGCGCCAGCCCCTTCCCACCTGCTTGTGCCTCGGCTTCCCAAGAGGTTTTTCCCGGTCAATTTCTGGACTAGAGCAACAATCACCCACAAACAGACCTGATTCCTCAGAGCCCGGCTGTGCTGCCCCGATGCAACCTTCAGAGAAAGAAAGGAGCAGGTTCCAGCGCTGTTCCCAGCACTGTTTCACTCATCCTCAGGGGACAGCAGGAGGCTGTCGTCATCCCCGCGGCTGCCCCACCTCGCTGGCCCCTTCCTTTGCTGATGGCTCTGCGTCCTGCCTGCCTCTGCCTTGGCACACAAAGCCTCGGGCTGCTCCAGACTCCTTCTGGGGGACACGTTGCACCACTGCACTGCCCTGGGAGGGAAATTCCTTTCTCCTTGTGTCCAGTCTGGACCTCCCCAGCTGCCCTTTGCATTCATTCTTTCTTTTGCCGCCTGGCCTCTACTATGTAGAAAGGATCCACCCGCTCTGAAACCACCCTCCAAGCCCTGCCAGGACTCTCCTCCACTCTCCTCAGTCTCCACTCCACTCAACACAGAGCTCCTTTGTCCCTAGGTACTGATCATGTGCTTGAGGCCACGGGCACCTGGACAAGAAGGTCGCTTCTTTTCTACAGGAAGGAAACCACAGAACCCCAGTGGTTTGAAGGCACATGAGAGGCAGCCACCAGAGGCCAAGGCAAGCCAGAGCTGTCTGTCCTTGCAGCTTCGGTCTGAAAGCAACCCTTGGACATATGAGGAGTTTTGCAGGTGGAATTCCATTTCAGCTGTGCGTGCCCGGACCGGAATGACAGTTCTTCTCGCCAGGAAGGAAAGGGCAGAGCCCCAGTGTTTCAAAGGCTGATCAGTGGTGGCTCAAGGAGGCCAAGGCCAGCCAGACCTGTTTGTCTTGGCAGCTTTTGTCTTGGAGCAATCCTTGCATAGACAGAATTTGGGAGGCCAAATCCCAGGTTTGGCCATGGACGTCTGGCCCAGAAGGACAGTTCTTTTCCATTGGCAGAAACGTGAGGAGCGCCAGTGTTTCAAAGGCAGATGAGAGCTGGCCCTCAGGAAGCCAAGGGAAGCTGGGACATTCCTGGCAGCTTTTGTCGGGGAGCTATTCCTTGGATCTATGGAATTTCAGAGGTGGATTCCCAATTTTGGCCATGGATGGCTGGACTTGAAAGATGGTTTTGTTCCATGGGAAGCAAAGCACAGCCCCCGCGTGTTTTGAAGGCAGATGCGAGGTGGCCCCCAAGAGGCCAAGGCCAGCGTGAGCTGTCTGTCCTGGCAGGTTTCACATGGGAACAATCCTCGGATAGAATCCAATGTGGAGGTAGAATCCTCATTTCAGCCATGGGTCCCTGGAGGAGAAGGACAGTTCTTTCCCACAGAAAGGAAAGCAAGGAACTCCAGCGTTTCAGGGCCAGAGGAGAAGCAACCCTCAACATGCCAAGCTCAGCTGGAGCAGGCAGGTGGCCCCCAGGAGGCCAAGCCAACCACACCTGTTCCACCTTCTTTGGATCCTTGGGGCCCTGCAGCATCACAATTTTGTTCCCCTGACGCCCAGCAATAGCACAGTGGGCTCTAGAGCGGCACAAAGACCCCTTGCTTCCATGAGGCCTTGCTGTGTCCAAATGGTTGCCTTGCTTCCATGGGGCTGCAAAATAACACAATGGCCCACTGCTTCCATGAGGTCACAGAGTGTCACAATGGTCTCCATGATTCCATCAGGTCCTGCAGGGTCACAATGGCTCCTTGGTTCTATTGGGCTCCCCAGGATCACAATGGCCCCTTGCTTCCACAAGGCCTGGCTGGGTCACACTGGCCCTTTGCTTCCATGACACCTTGCAGTGTCACAATGGCCCCTTGCTTCTATGAGGCCTGGCTGTGTCACAATGGCCCCTGGCTGCCATGAGGCCCTGCGATGTCACAATGGTCTCATTGCTTCCACGAGGCCCTGCAGTTCCACAATGGCCCTTCAGTGTCACAAGGCCTTGAAGTGTCAGAACAGTCTCAGCGGGTTCCCCAGCTGCTTCACAATGGCCTCCTTGGTTCCATGATGCCCCGTGGCGTAACAATGCTATCCTTGCTTCCACACAGTCCAAATGGCCCCGGGGCCTCAGGGAGCCCCACAGTGTCACTACGATGCCCTTGATTCCACCAGGCCCTGCCGTGCTGCAATGACCCCTTGCTTTTACAAGGCCCTGCAGTGTCACAATGGCCCCTTGGTTCTGAAGCGTGCAAGAGCCTAATACTAAGAGCAAGGCTCCAAAAAACGCTTTGTCATTATCACTGCTCAACACCTGAAGGGCTTCAAAAGTGCTTCGTCATTAGGGCTGCTTGTCAGAATCACTCTTGAACGCCTGGAAACTACGTGCCGTACGGGCCGTGCATAGCCCGCCTGGAGGCCCATAAAAAGGAAGGCAAAACTGGTGCAAAATGTGGAGGCGAAAGCAAAAGGTAGAATCCCTGCCCTTTGCCTTTCCCCCCACCACCCATCGCCTGCTGCCAGACACCCTGAGGCCTCCGGGAGCCAACGCCGCCCGCCTGGGGAGAACCCCCCAGTCCTTCACCCCCGCACTGAAATCCCGAGGGAGTTGTGCAACCCCTAGCCCTGCTCCTTCGTCCCAGGCGCACCGAGGTTCAGCTGCAAGCATTGAGCCTGCATCTCGGAGCATGGGCTGCCGCTTTCCAGCCAAACTGCTCCAGAGATGGGAAGAGGCAGATAAGACGCTTCCAACAGCAGAAAAAAAAAGGCAAACACTTCTCCACTTCCCCCACCCTGTCTCAGCAGCAACAAAAGTAGCACAGTGTGGTGGTGACTTATCCTATGCTTTTTAGAGTAACCTTGGCTTTTCTAACTTTTCTCGACTTTTCTCCTTCTTTCTCTTTGCCTCTCTTACCATTAGATAAACAGATACCCATTTTTTTAGCACCAACATTTAATCTCGTTCGGTTTGAATCCGGCCTTTGGGAATATTTTGAACCTTCAAAGTTCTTTCCTTTTTCTACTCAGAGATTTCGTTTTCTTGACCCTGCTGGGTGTAAATCAGATAGTAACAAAGCGTCATAATGCTCTCCACGGTTCCATGAGGCCCCACAATGTCACAACGGACTTTTGGTTCCAGGAACTTTCGTACTGTCAGCAACAGTCGCCTTGGGTCCGCAGTGTCACAATGGACCCTTGGCTCCATGAGGCTCCGTAGCGTAACATGGACGCCTTGATTGCATGAGGTTGTGTAGTGTCACAAGGATCTCCTTGGTTCTGCGGCCCTGCTGTGTGACAATGGGCCTGTGGTTCCATGAAGTTCTGTACTGTCGACCATGATCTCCTTGCTTGCACAGTGTCATAACTGACCCTTGGTTCCATCAGGTGCCTGGCCTCCAACAGCTTCTAAGAGACCCTTATGGCCCCTCAAGGCCCCTCACAGCCCCTCATGACCTCTCAATGCCCCTCACAGCTCCCCATGGCCCCTCATGGCAGCTCACAGTCCCTCACAGCACCTCACAGTTCACGGCCCCTCATGACCCTTCACAGCCCCTAACAAACCCTCATGGCGCCTCACAGCCCTTCACAGCCCCTCACGGCCTCTCACAGCCCAAGGCGTGGGACTCCTCCCGAAGGAGAAGCGATCAGGCTCTGCTTGTTCTCCTTTACTTTTGGTCACTTCACAGTGATGAGTAAAGGAAGGCTGAAATGAAACCTATCTCCAGCACTTCCCTCTGGGATAATTGCGGGCCTGAAGCTCTGTGCTGGCGCTGGCCCAAGTGGGAACATCACTGCAGCCCCCCACAGCCTTTGCTGTCCCCCGTGTCCATTCCCTGTCCCTGAGACCTGCCCAGCTCTGCCAGCAGCAGGAGCCACAGTGCAGTGGGCCCTGTACCGGCACAGCCGGGGCTCCCGGCCAAGAGCAGCAGCAGCGCCAGCCCCTTCCCACCTGCTTGTGCCTCGGCTTCCCAAGAGGTTTTTCCCGGTCAATTTCTGGACTAGAGCAACAATCACCCACAAACAGACCTGATTCCTCAGAGCCCGGCTGTGCTGCCCCGATGCAACCTTCAGAGAAAGAAAGGAGCAGGTTCCAGCGCTGTTCCCAGCACTGTTTCACTCATCCTCAGGGGACAGCAGGAGGCTGTCGTCATCCCCGCGGCTGCCCCACCTCGCTGGCCCCTTCCTTTGCTGATGGCTCTGCGTCCTGCCTGCCTCTGCCTTGGCACACAAAGCCTCGGGCTGCTCCAGACTCCTTCTGGGGGACACGTTGCACCACTGCACTGCCCTGGGAGGGAAATTCCTTTCTCCTTGTGTCCAGTCTGGACCTCCCCAGCTGCCCTTTGCATTCATTCTTTCTTTTGCCGCCTGGCCTCTACTATGTAGAAAGGATCCACCCGCTCTGAAACCACCCTCCAAGCCCTGCCAGGACTCTCCTCCACTCTCCTCAGTCTCCACTCCACTCAACACAGAGCTCCTTTGTCCCTAGGTACTGATCATGTGCTTGAGGCCACGGGCACCTGGACAAGAAGGTCGCTTCTTTTCTACAGGAAGGAAACCACAGAACCCCAGTGGTTTGAAGGCACATGAGAGGCAGCCACCAGAGGCCAAGGCAAGCCAGAGCTGTCTGTCCTTGCAGCTTCGGTCTGAAAGCAACCCTTGGACATATGAGGAGTTTTGCAGGTGGAATTCCATTTCAGCTGTGCGTGCCCGGACCGGAATGACAGTTCTTCTCGCCAGGAAGGAAAGGGCAGAGCCCCAGTGTTTCAAAGGCTGATCAGTGGTGGCTCAAGGAGGCCAAGGCCAGCCAGACCTGTTTGTCTTGGCAGCTTTTGTCTTGGAGCAATCCTTGCATAGACAGAATTTGGGAGGCCAAATCCCAGGTTTGGCCATGGACGTCTGGCCCAGAAGGACAGTTCTTTTCCATTGGCAGAAACGTGAGGAGCGCCAGTGTTTCAAAGGCAGATGAGAGCTGGCCCTCAGGAAGCCAAGGGAAGCTGGGACATTCCTGGCAGCTTTTGTCGGGGAGCTATTCCTTGGATCTATGGAATTTCAGAGGTGGATTCCCAATTTTGGCCATGGATGGCTGGACTTGAAAGATGGTTTTGTTCCATGGGAAGCAAAGCACAGCCCCCGCGTGTTTTGAAGGCAGATGCGAGGTGGCCCCCAAGAGGCCAAGGCCAGCGTGAGCTGTCTGTCCTGGCAGGTTTCACATGGGAACAATCCTCGGATAGAATCCAATGTGGAGGTAGAATCCTCATTTCAGCCATGGGTCCCTGGAGGAGAAGGACAGTTCTTTCCCACAGAAAGGAAAGCAAGGAACTCCAGCGTTTCAGGGCCAGAGGAGAAGCAACCCTCAACATGCCAAGCTCAGCTGGAGCAGGCAGGTGGCCCCCAGGAGGCCAAGCCAACCACACCTGTTCCACCTTCTTTGGATCCTTGGGGCCCTGCAGCATCACAATTTTGTTCCCCTGACGCCCAGCAATAGCACAGTGGGCTCTAGAGCGGCACAAAGACCCCTTGCTTCCATGAGGCCTTGCTGTGTCCAAATGGTTGCCTTGCTTCCATGGGGCTGCAAAATAACACAATGGCCCACTGCTTCCATGAGGTCACAGAGTGTCACAATGGTCTCCATGATTCCATCAGGTCCTGCAGGGTCACAATGGCTCCTTGGTTCTATTGGGCTCCCCAGGATCACAATGGCCCCTTGCTTCCACAAGGCCTGGCTGGGTCACACTGGCCCTTTGCTTCCATGACACCTTGCAGTGTCACAATGGCCCCTTGCTTCTATGAGGCCTGGCTGTGTCACAATGGCCCCTGGCTGCCATGAGGCCCTGCGATGTCACAATGGTCTCATTGCTTCCACGAGGCCCTGCAGTTCCACAATGGCCCTTCAGTGTCACAAGGCCTTGAAGTGTCAGAACAGTCTCAGCGGGTTCCCCAGCTGCTTCACAATGGCCTCCTTGGTTCCATGATGCCCCGTGGCGTAACAATGCTATCCTTGCTTCCACACAGTCCAAATGGCCCCGGGGCCTCAGGGAGCCCCACAGTGTCACTACGATGCCCTTGATTCCACCAGGCCCTGCCGTGCTGCAATGACCCCTTGCTTTTACAAGGCCCTGCAGTGTCACAATGGCCCCTTGGTTCTGAAGCGTGCAAGAGCCTAATACTAAGAGCAAGGCTCCAAAAAACGCTTTGTCATTATCACTGCTCAACACCTGAAGGGCTTCAAAAGTGCTTCGTCATTAGGGCTGCTTGTCAGAATCACTCTTGAACGCCTGGAAACTACGTGCCGTACGGGCCGTGCATAGCCCGCCTGGAGGCCCATAAAAAGGAAGGCAAAACTGGTGCAAAATGTGGAGGCGAAAGCAAAAGGTAGAATCCCTGCCCTTTGCCTTTCCCCCCACCACCCATCGCCTGCTGCCAGACACCCTGAGGCCTCCGGGAGCCAACGCCGCCCGCCTGGGGAGAACCCCCCAGTCCTTCACCCCCGCACTGAAATCCCGAGGGAGTTGTGCAACCCCTAGCCCTGCTCCTTCGTCCCAGGCGCACCGAGGTTCAGCTGCAAGCATTGAGCCTGCATCTCGGAGCATGGGCTGCCGCTTTCCAGCCAAACTGCTCCAGAGATGGGAAGAGGCAGATAAGACGCTTCCAACAGCAGAAAAAAAAAGGCAAACACTTCTCCACTTCCCCCACCCTGTCTCAGCAGCAACAAAAGTAGCACAGTGTGGTGGTGACTTATCCTATGCTTTTTAGAGTAACCTTGGCTTTTCTAACTTTTCTCGACTTTTCTCCTTCTTTCTCTTTGCCTCTCTTACCATTAGATAAACAGATACCCATTTTTTTAGCACCAACATTTAATCTCGTTCGGTTTGAATCCGGCCTTTGGGAATATTTTGAACCTTCAAAGTTCTTTCCTTTTTCTACTCAGAGATTTCGTTTTCTTTACCCTGCTGGGTGTAAATCAGATAGTAACAAAGCGTCATAATGCTCTCCACGGTTCCATGAGGCCCCACAATGTCACAACGGACTTTTGGTTCCAGGAACTTTCGTACTGTCAGCAACAGTCGCCTTGGGTCCGCAGTGTCACAATGGACCCTTGGCTCCATGAGGCTCCGTAGCGTAACATGGACGCCTTGATTGCATGAGGTTGTGCAGTGTCACAAGGATCTCCTTGGTTCTGCGGCCCTGCTGTGTGACAATGGGCCTGTGGTTCCATGAAGTTCTGTACTGTCGACCATGATCTCCTTGCTTGCACAGTGTCATAACTGACCCTTGGTTCCATCAGGTGCCTGGCCTCCAACAGCTTCTAAGAGACCCTTATGGCCCCTCAAGGCCCCTCACAGCCCCTCATGACCTCTCAATGCCCCTCACAGCTCCCCATGGCCCCTCATGGCAGCTCACAGTCCCTCACAGCACCTCACAGTTCACGGCCCCTCATGACCCTTCACAGCCCCTAACAAACCCTCATGGCGCCTCACAGCCCTTCACAGCCCCTCACGGCCTCTCACAGCCCAAGGCGTGGGACTCCTCCCGAAGGAGAAGCGATCAGGCTCTGCTTGTTCTCCTTTACTTTTGGTCACTTCACAGTGATGAGTAAAGGAAGGCTGAAATGAAACCTATCTCCAGCACTTCCCTCTGGGATAATTGCGGGCCTGAAGCTCTGTGCTGGCGCTGGCCCAAGTGGGAACATCACTGCAGCCCCCCACAGCCTTTGCTGTCCCCCGTGTCCATTCCCTGTCCCTGAGACCTGCCCAGCTCTGCCAGCAGCAGGAGCCACAGTGCAGTGGGCCCTGTACCGGCACAGCCGGGGCTCCCGGCCAAGAGCAGCAGCAGCGCCAGCCCCTTCCCACCTGCTTGTGCCTCGGCTTCCCAAGAGGTTTTTCCCGGTCAATTTCTGGACTAGAGCAACAATCACCCACAAACAGACCTGATTCCTCAGAGCCCGGCTGTGCTGCCCCGATGCAACCTTCAGAGAAAGAAAGGAGCAGGTTCCAGCGCTGTTCCCAGCACTGTTTCACTCATCCTCAGGGGACAGCAGGAGGCTGTCGTCATCCCCGCGGCTGCCCCACCTCGCTGGCCCCTTCCTTTGCTGATGGCTCTGCGTCCTGCCTGCCTCTGCCTTGGCACACAAAGCCTCGGGCTGCTCCAGACTCCTTCTGGGGGACACGTTGCACCACTGCACTGCCCTGGGAGGGAAATTCCTTTCTCCTTGTGTCCAGTCTGGACCTCCCCAGCTGCCCTTTGCATTCATTCTTTCTTTTGCCGCCTGGCCTCTACTATGTAGAAAGGATCCACCCGCTCTGAAACCACCCTCCAAGCCCTGCCAGGACTCTCCTCCACTCTCCTCAGTCTCCACTCCACTCAACACAGAGCTCCTTTGTCCCTAGGTACTGATCATGTGCTTGAGGCCACGGGCACCTGGACAAGAAGGTCGCTTCTTTTCTACAGGAAGGAAACCACAGAACCCCAGTGGTTTGAAGGCACATGAGAGGCAGCCACCAGAGGCCAAGGCAAGCCAGAGCTGTCTGTCCTTGCAGCTTCGGTCTGAAAGCAACCCTTGGACATATGAGGAGTTTTGCAGGTGGAATTCCATTTCAGCTGTGCGTGCCCGGACCGGAATGACAGTTCTTCTCGCCAGGAAGGAAAGGGCAGAGCCCCAGTGTTTCAAAGGCTGATCAGTGGTGGCTCAAGGAGGCCAAGGCCAGCCAGACCTGTTTGTCTTGGCAGCTTTTGTCTTGGAGCAATCCTTGCATAGACAGAATTTGGGAGGCCAAATCCCAGGTTTGGCCATGGACGTCTGGCCCAGAAGGACAGTTCTTTTCCATTGGCAGAAACGTGAGGAGCGCCAGTGTTTCAAAGGCAGATGAGAGCTGGCCCTCAGGAAGCCAAGGGAAGCTGGGACATTCCTGGCAGCTTTTGTCGGGGAGCTATTCCTTGGATCTATGGAATTTCAGAGGTGGATTCCCAATTTTGGCCATGGATGGCTGGACTTGAAAGATGGTTTTGTTCCATGGGAAGCAAAGCACAGCCCCCGCGTGTTTTGAAGGCAGATGCGAGGTGGCCCCCAAGAGGCCAAGGCCAGCGTGAGCTGTCTGTCCTGGCAGGTTTCACATGGGAACAATCCTCGGATAGAATCCAATGTGGAGGTAGAATCCTCATTTCAGCCATGGGTCCCTGGAGGAGAAGGACAGTTCTTTCCCACAGAAAGGAAAGCAAGGAACTCCAGCGTTTCAGGGCCAGAGGAGAAGCAACCCTCAACATGCCAAGCTCAGCTGGAGCAGGCAGGTGGCCCCCAGGAGGCCAAGCCAACCACACCTGTTCCACCTTCTTTGGATCCTTGGGGCCCTGCAGCATCACAATTTTGTTCCCCTGACGCCCAGCAATAGCACAGTGGGCTCTAGAGCGGCACAAAGACCCCTTGCTTCCATGAGGCCTTGCTGTGTCCAAATGGTTGCCTTGCTTCCATGGGGCTGCAAAATAACACAATGGCCCACTGCTTCCATGAGGTCACAGAGTGTCACAATGGTCTCCATGATTCCATCAGGTCCTGCAGGGTCACAATGGCTCCTTGGTTCTATTGGGCTCCCCAGGATCACAATGGCCCCTTGCTTCCACAAGGCCTGGCTGGGTCACACTGGCCCTTTGCTTCCATGACACCTTGCAGTGTCACAATGGCCCCTTGCTTCTATGAGGCCTGGCTGTGTCACAATGGCCCCTGGCTGCCATGAGGCCCTGCGATGTCACAATGGTCTCATTGCTTCCACGAGGCCCTGCAGTTCCACAATGGCCCTTCAGTGTCACAAGGCCTTGAAGTGTCAGAACAGTCTCAGCGGGTTCCCCAGCTGCTTCACAATGGCCTCCTTGGTTCCATGATGCCCCGTGGCGTAACAATGCTATCCTTGCTTCCACACAGTCCAAATGGCCCCGGGGCCTCAGGGAGCCCCACAGTGTCACTACGATGCCCTTGATTCCACCAGGCCCTGCCGTGCTGCAATGACCCCTTGCTTTTACAAGGCCCTGCAGTGTCACAATGGCCCCTTGGTTCTGAAGCGTGCAAGAGCCTAATACTAAGAGCAAGGCTCCAAAAAACGCTTTGTCATTATCACTGCTCAACACCTGAAGGGCTTCAAAAGTGCTTCGTCATTAGGGCTGCTTGTCAGAATCACTCTTGAACGCCTGGAAACTACGTGCCGTACGGGCCGTGCATAGCCCGCCTGGAGGCCCATAAAAAGGAAGGCAAAACTGGTGCAAAATGTGGAGGCGAAAGCAAAAGGTAGAATCCCTGCCCTTTGCCTTTCCCCCCACCACCCATCGCCTGCTGCCAGACACCCTGAGGCCTCCGGGAGCCAACGCCGCCCGCCTGGGGAGAACCCCCCAGTCCTTCACCCCCGCACTGAAATCCTGAGGGAGTTGTGCAACCCCTAGCCCTGCTCCTTCGTCCCAGGCGCACCGAGGTTCAGCTGCAAGCATTGAGCCTGCATCTCGGAGCATGGGCTGCCGCTTTCCAGCCAAACTGCTCCAGAGATGGGAAGAGGCAGATAAGACGCTTCCAACAGCAGAAAAAAAAAGGCAAACACTTCTCCACTTCCCCCACCCTGTCTCAGCAGCAACAAAAGTAGCACAGTGTGGTGGTGACTTATCCTATGCTTTTTAGAGTAACCTTGGCTTTTCTAACTTTTCTCGACTTTTCTCCTTCTTTCTCTTTGCCTCTCTTACCATTAGATAAACAGATACCCATTTTTTTGGCACCAACATTTAATCTCGTTCGGTTTGAATCCGGCCTTTGGGAATATTTTGAACCTTCAAAGTTCTTTCCTTTTTCTACTCAGAGATTTCGTTTTCTTGACCCTGCTGGGTGTAAATCAGATAGTAACAAAGCGTCATAATGCTCTCCACGGTTCCATGAGGCCCCACAATGTCACAACGGACTTTTGGTTCCAGGAACTTTCGTACTGTCAGCAACAGTCGCCTTGGGTCCGCAGTGTCACAATGGACCCTTGGCTCCATGAGGCTCCGTAGCGTAACATGGACGCCTTGATTGCATGAGGTTGTGCAGTGTCACAAGGATCTCCTTGGTTCTGCGGCCCTGCTGTGTGACAATGGGCCTGTGGTTCCATGAAGTTCTGTACTGTCGACCATGATCTCCTTGCTTGCACAGTGTCATAACTGACCCTTGGTTCCATCAGGTGCCTGGCCTCCAACAGCTTCTAAGAGACCCTTATGGCCCCTCAAGGCCCCTCACAGCCCCTCATGACCTCTCAATGCCCCTCACAGCTCCCCATGGCCCCTCATGGCAGCTCACAGTCCCTCACAGCACCTCACAGTTCACGGCCCCTCATGACCCTTCACAGCCCCTAACAAACCCTCATGGCACCTCACAGCCCTTCACAGCCCCTCACGGCCTCTCACAGCCCAAGGCGTGGGACTCCTCCCGAAGGAGAAGCGATCAGGCTCTGCTTGTTCTCCTTTACTTTTGGTCACTTCACAGTGATGAGTAAAGGAAGGCTGAAATGAAACCTATCTCCAGCACTTCCCTCTGGGATAATTGCGGGCCTGAAGCTCTGTGCTGGCGCTGGCCCAAGTGGGAACATCACTGCAGCCCCCCACAGCCTTTGCTGTCCCCCGTGTCCATTCCCTGTCCCTGAGACCTGCCCAGCTCTGCCAGCAGCAGGAGCCACAGTGCAGTGGGCCCTGTACCGGCACAGCCGGGGCTCCCGGCCAAGAGCAGCAGCAGCGCCAGCCCCTTCCCACCTGCTTGTGCCTCGGCTTCCCAAGAGGTTTTTCCCGGTCAATTTCTGGACTAGAGCAACAATCACCCACAAACAGACCTGATTCCTCAGAGCCCGGCTGTGCTGCCCCGATGCAACCTTCAGAGAAAGAAAGGAGCAGGTTCCAGCGCTGTTCCCAGCACTGTTTCACTCATCCTCAGGGGACAGCAGGAGGCTGTCGTCATCCCCGCGGCTGCCCCACCTCGCTGGCCCCTTCCTTTGCTGATGGCTCTGCGTCCTGCCTGCCTCTGCCTTGGCACACAAAGCCTCGGGCTGCTCCAGACTCCTTCTGGGGGACACGTTGCACCACTGCACTGCCCTGGGAGGGAAATTCCTTTCTCCTTGTGTCCAGTCTGGACCTCCCCAGCTGCCCTTTGCATTCATTCTTTCTTTTGCCGCCTGGCCTCTACTATGTAGAAAGGATCCACCCGCTCTGAAACCACCCTCCAAGCCCTGCCAGGACTCTCCTCCACTCTCCTCAGTCTCCACTCCACTCAACACAGAGCTCCTTTGTCCCTAGGTACTGATCATGTGCTTGAGGCCACGGGCACCTGGACAAGAAGGTCGCTTCTTTTCTACAGGAAGGAAACCACAGAACCCCAGTGGTTTGAAGGCACATGAGAGGCAGCCACCAGAGGCCAAGGCAAGCCAGAGCTGTCTGTCCTTGCAGCTTCGGTCTGAAAGCAACCCTTGGACATATGAGGAGTTTTGCAGGTGGAATTCCATTTCAGCTGTGCGTGCCCGGACCGGAATGACAGTTCTTCTCGCCAGGAAGGAAAGGGCAGAGCCCCAGTGTTTCAAAGGCTGATCAGTGGTGGCTCAAGGAGGCCAAGGCCAGCCAGACCTGTTTGTCTTGGCAGCTTTTGTCTTGGAGCAATCCTTGCATAGACAGAATTTGGGAGGCCAAATCCCAGGTTTGGCCATGGACGTCTGGCCCAGAAGGACAGTTCTTTTCCATTGGCAGAAACGTGAGGAGCGCCAGTGTTTCAAAGGCAGATGAGAGCTGGCCCTCAGGAAGCCAAGGGAAGCTGGGACATTCCTGGCAGCTTTTGTCGGGGAGCTATTCCTTGGATCTATGGAATTTCAGAGGTGGATTCCCAATTTTGGCCATGGATGGCTGGACTTGAAAGATGGTTTTGTTCCATGGGAAGCAAAGCACAGCCCCCGCGTGTTTTGAAGGCAGATGCGAGGTGGCCCCCAAGAGGCCAAGGCCAGCGTGAGCTGTCTGTCCTGGCAGGTTTCACATGGGAACAATCCTCGGATAGAATCCAATGTGGAGGTAGAATCCTCATTTCAGCCATGGGTCCCTGGAGGAGAAGGACAGTTCTTTCCCACAGAAAGGAAAGCAAGGAACTCCAGCGTTTCAGGGCCAGAGGAGAAGCAACCCTCAACATGCCAAGCTCAGCTGGAGCAGGCAGGTGGCCCCCAGGAGGCCAAGCCAACCACACCTGTTCCACCTTCTTTGGATCCTTGGGGCCCTGCAGCATCACAATTTTGTTCCCCTGACGCCCAGCAATAGCACAGTGGGCTCTAGAGCGGCACAAAGACCCCTTGCTTCCATGAGGCCTTGCTGTGTCCAAATGGTTGCCTTGCTTCCATGGGGCTGCAAAATAACACAATGGCCCACTGCTTCCATGAGGTCACAGAGTGTCACAATGGTCTCCATGATTCCATCAGGTCCTGCAGGGTCACAATGGCTCCTTGGTTCTATTGGGCTCCCCAGGATCACAATGGCCCCTTGCTTCCACAAGGCCTGGCTGGGTCACACTGGCCCTTTGCTTCCATGACACCTTGCAGTGTCACAATGGCCCCTTGCTTCTATGAGGCCTGGCTGTGTCACAATGGCCCCTGGCTGCCATGAGGCCCTGCGATGTCACAATGGTCTCATTGCTTCCACGAGGCCCTGCAGTTCCACAATGGCCCTTCAGTGTCACAAGGCCTTGAAGTGTCAGAACAGTCTCAGCGGGTTCCCCAGCTGCTTCACAATGGCCTCCTTGGTTCCATGATGCCCCGTGGCGTAACAATGCTATCCTTGCTTCCACACAGTCCAAATGGCCCCGGGGCCTCAGGGAGCCCCACAGTGTCACTACGATGCCCTTGATTCCACCAGGCCCTGCCGTGCTGCAATGACCCCTT
Source organism: Coloeus monedula (assembly GCF_965178545.1). Classification (NCBI taxonomy): domain Eukaryota; kingdom Metazoa; phylum Chordata; class Aves; order Passeriformes; family Corvidae; genus Coloeus; species Coloeus monedula. Next base: position 2,317,533 of record NC_138814.1, on the reverse strand, counting down.
GCTTTTACAAGGCCCTGCAGTGTCACAATGGCCCCTTGGTTCTGAAGCGTGCAAGAGCCTAATACTAAGAGCAAGGCTCCAAAAAACGCTTTGTCATTATCACTGCTCAACACCTGAAGGGCTTCAAAAGTGCTTCGTCATTAGGGCTGCTTGTCAGAATCACTCTTGAACGCCTGGAAACTACGTGCCGTACGGGCCGTGCATAGCCCGCCTGGAGGCCCATAAAAAGGAAGGCAAAACTGGTGCAAAATGTGGAGGCGAAAGCAAAAGGTAGAATCCCTGCCCTTTGCCTTTCCCCCCACCACCCATCGCCTGCTGCCAGACACCCTGAGGCCTCCGGGAGCCAACGCCGCCCGCCTGGGGAGAACCCCCCAGTCCTTCACCCCCGCACTGAAATCCCGAGGGAGTTGTGCAACCCCTAGCCCTGCTCCTTCGTCCCAGGCGCACCGAGGTTCAGCTGCAAGCATTGAGCCTGCATCTCGGAGCATGGGCTGCCGCTTTCCAGCCAAACTGCTCCAGAGATGGGAAGAGGCAGATAAGACGCTTCCAACAGCAGAAAAAAAAAGGCAAACACTTCTCCACTTCCCCCACCCTGTCTCAGCAGCAACAAAAGTAGCACAGTGTGGTGGTGACTTATCCTATGCTTTTTAGAGTAACCTTGGCTTTTCTAACTTTTCTCGACTTTTCTCCTTCTTTCTCTTTGCCTCTCTTACCATTAGATAAACAGATACCCATTTTTTTGGCACCAACATTTAATCTCGTTCGGTTTGAATCCGGCCTTTGGGAATATTTTGAACCTTCAAAGTTCTTTCCTTTTTCTACTCAGAGATTTCGTTTTCTTGACCCTGCTGGGTGTAAATCAGATAGTAACAAAGCGTCATAATGCTCTCCACGGTTCCATGAGGCCCCACAATGTCACAACGGACTTTTGGTTCCAGGAACTTTCGTACTGTCAGCAACAGTCGCCTTGGGTCCGCAGTGTCACAATGGACCCTTGGCTCCATGAGGCTCCGTAGCGTAACATGGACGCCTTGATTGCATGAGGTTGTGCAGTGTCACAAGGATCTCCTTGGTTCTGCGGCCCTGCTGTGTGACAATGGGCCTGTGGTTCCATGAAGTTCTGTACTGTCGACCATGATCTCCTTGCTTGCACAGTGTCATAACTGACCCTTGGTTCCATCAGGTGCCTGGCCTCCAACAGCTTCTAAGAGACCCTTATGGCCCCTCAAGGCCCCTCACAGCCCCTCATGACCTCTCAATGCCCCTCACAGCTCCCCATGGCCCCTCATGGCAGCTCACAGTCCCTCACAGCACCTCACAGTTCACGGCCCCTCATGACCCTTCACAGCCCCTAACAAACCCTCATGGCGCCTCACAGCCCTTCACAGCCCCTCACGGCCTCTCACAGCCCAAGGCGTGGGACTCCTCCCGAAGGAGAAGCGATCAGGCTCTGCTTGTTCTCCTTTACTTTTGGTCACTTCACAGTGATGAGTAAAGGAAGGCTGAAATGAAACCTATCTCCAGCACTTCCCTCTGGGATAATTGCGGGCCTGAAGCTCTGTGCTGGCGCTGGCCCAAGTGGGAACATCACTGCAGCCCCCCACAGCCTTTGCTGTCCCCCGTGTCCATTCCCTGTCCCTGAGACCTGCCCAGCTCTGCCAGCAGCAGGAGCCACAGTGCAGTGGGCCCTGTACCGGCACAGCCGGGGCTCCCGGCCAAGAGCAGCAGCAGCGCCAGCCCCTTCCCACCTGCTTGTGCCTCGGCTTCCCAAGAGGTTTTTCCCGGTCAATTTCTGGACTAGAGCAACAATCACCCACAAACAGACCTGATTCCTCAGAGCCCGGCTGTGCTGCCCCGATGCAACCTTCAGAGAAAGAAAGGAGCAGGTTCCAGCGCTGTTCCCAGCACTGTTTCACTCATCCTCAGGGGACAGCAGGAGGCTGTCGTCATCCCCGCGGCTGCCCCACCTCGCTGGCCCCTTCCTTTGCTGATGGCTCTGCGTCCTGCCTGCCTCTGCCTTGGCACACAAAGCCTCGGGCTGCTCCAGACTCCTTCTGGGGGACACGTTGCACCACTGCACTGCCCTGGGAGGGAAATTCCTTTCTCCTTGTGTCCAGTCTGGACCTCCCCAGCTGCCCTTTGCATTCATTCTTTCTTTTGCCGCCTGGCCTCTACTATGTAGAAAGGATCCACCCGCTCTGAAACCACCCTCCAAGCCCTGCCAGGACTCTCCTCCACTCTCCTCAGTCTCCACTCCACTCAACACAGAGCTCCTTTGTCCCTAGGTACTGATCATGTGCTTGAGGCCACGGGCACCTGGACAAGAAGGTCGCTTCTTTTCTACAGGAAGGAAACCACAGAACCCCAGTGGTTTGAAGGCACATGAGAGGCAGCCACCAGAGGCCAAGGCAAGCCAGAGCTGTCTGTCCTTGCAGCTTCGGTCTGAAAGCAACCCTTGGACATATGAGGAGTTTTGCAGGTGGAATTCCATTTCAGCTGTGCGTGCCCGGACCGGAATGACAGTTCTTCTCGCCAGGAAGGAAAGGGCAGAGCCCCAGTGTTTCAAAGGCTGATCAGTGGTGGCTCAAGGAGGCCAAGGCCAGCCAGACCTGTTTGTCTTGGCAGCTTTTGTCTTGGAGCAATCCTTGCATAGACAGAATTTGGGAGGCCAAATCCCAGGTTTGGCCATGGACGTCTGGCCCAGAAGGACAGTTCTTTTCCATTGGCAGAAACGTGAGGAGCGCCAGTGTTTCAAAGGCAGATGAGAGCTGGCCCTCAGGAAGCCAAGGGAAGCTGGGACATTCCTGGCAGCTTTTGTCGGGGAGCTATTCCTTGGATCTATGGAATTTCAGAGGTGGATTCCCAATTTTGGCCATGGATGGCTGGACTTGAAAGATGGTTTTGTTCCATGGGAAGCAAAGCACAGCCCCCGCGTGTTTTGAAGGCAGATGCGAGGTGGCCCCCAAGAGGCCAAGGCCAGCGTGAGCTGTCTGTCCTGGCAGGTTTCACATGGGAACAATCCTCGGATAGAATCCAATGTGGAGGTAGAATCCTCATTTCAGCCATGGGTCCCTGGAGGAGAAGGACAGTTCTTTCCCACAGAAAGGAAAGCAAGGAACTCCAGCGTTTCAGGGCCAGAGGAGAAGCAACCCTCAACATGCCAAGCTCAGCTGGAGCAGGCAGGTGGCCCCCAGGAGGCCAAGCCAACCACACCTGTTCCACCTTCTTTGGATCCTTGGGGCCCTGCAGCATCACAATTTTGTTCCCCTGACGCCCAGCAATAGCACAGTGGGCTCTAGAGCGGCACAAAGACCCCTTGCTTCCATGAGGCCTTGCTGTGTCCAAATGGTTGCCTTGCTTCCATGGGGCTGCAAAATAACACAATGGCCCACTGCTTCCATGAGGTCACAGAGTGTCACAATGGTCTCCATGATTCCATCAGGTCCTGCAGGGTCACAATGGCTCCTTGGTTCTATTGGGCTCCCCAGGATCACAATGGCCCCTTGCTTCCACAAGGCCTGGCTGGGTCACACTGGCCCTTTGCTTCCATGACACCTTGCAGTGTCACAATGGCCCCTTGCTTCTATGAGGCCTGGCTGTGTCACAATGGCCCCTGGCTGCCATGAGGCCCTGCGATGTCACAATGGTCTCATTGCTTCCACGAGGCCCTGCAGTTCCACAATGGCCCTTCAGTGTCACAAGGCCTTGAAGTGTCAGAACAGTCTCAGCGGGTTCCCCAGCTGCTTCACAATGGCCTCCTTGGTTCCATGATGCCCCGTGGCGTAACAATGCTATCCTTGCTTCCACACAGTCCAAATGGCCCCGGGGCCTCAGGGAGCCCCACAGTGTCACTACGATGCCCTTGATTCCACCAGGCCCTGCCGTGCTGCAATGACCCCTTGCTTTTACAAGGCCCTGCAGTGTCACAATGGCCCCTTGGTTCTGAAGCGTGCAAGAGCCTAATACTAAGAGCAAGGCTCCAAAAAACGCTTTGTCATTATCACTGCTCAACACCTGAAGGGCTTCAAAAGTGCTTCGTCATTAGGGCTGCTTGTCAGAATCACTCTTGAACGCCTGGAAACTACGTGCCGTACGGGCCGTGCATAGCCCGCCTGGAGGCCCATAAAAAGGAAGGCAAAACTGGTGCAAAATGTGGAGGCGAAAGCAAAAGGTAGAATCCCTGCCCTTTGCCTTTCCCCCCACCACCCATCGCCTGCTGCCAGACACCCTGAGGCCTCCGGGAGCCAACGCCGCCCGCCTGGGGAGAACCCCCCAGTCCTTCACCCCCGCACTGAAATCCCGAGGGAGTTGTGCAACCCCTAGCCCTGCTCCTTCGTCCCAGGCGCACCGAGGTTCAGCTGCAAGCATTGAGCCTGCATCTCGGAGCATGGGCTGCCGCTTTCCAGCCAAACTGCTCCAGAGATGGGAAGAGGCAGATAAGACGCTTCCAACAGCAGAAAAAAAAAGGCAAACACTTCTCCACTTCCCCCACCCTGTCTCAGCAGCAACAAAAGTAGCACAGTGTGGTGGTGACTTATCCTATGCTTTTTAGAGTAACCTTGGCTTTTCTAACTTTTCTCGACTTTTCTCCTTCTTTCTCTTTGCCTCTCTTACCATTAGATAAACAGATACCCATTTTTTTAGCACCAACATTTAATCTCGTTCGGTTTGAATCCGGCCTTTGGGAATATTTTGAACCTTCAAAGTTCTTTCCTTTTTCTACTCAGAGATTTCGTTTTCTTGACCCTGCTGGGTGTAAATCAGATAGTAACAAAGCGTCATAATGCTCTCCACGGTTCCATGAGGCCCCACAATGTCACAACGGACTTTTGGTTCCAGGAACTTTCATACTGTCAGCAACAGTCGCCTTGGGTCCGCAGTGTCACAATGGACCCTTGGCTCCATGAGGCTCCGTAGCGTAACATGGACGCCTTGATTGCATGAGGTTGTGCAGTGTCACAAGGATCTCCTTGGTTCTGCGGCCCTGCTGTGTGACAATGGGCCTGTGGTTCCATGAAGTTCTGTACTGTCGACCATGATCTCCTTGCTTGCACAGTGTCATAACTGACCCTTGGTTCCATCAGGTGCCTGGCCTCCAACAGCTTCTAAGAGACCCTTATGGCCCCTCAAGGCCCCTCACAGCCCCTCATGACCTCTCAATGCCCCTCACAGCTCCCCATGGCCCCTCATGGCAGCTCACAGTCCCTCACAGCACCTCACAGTTCACGGCCCCTCATGACCCTTCACAGCCCCTAACAAACCCTCATGGCGCCTCACAGCCCTTCACAGCCCCTCACGGCCTCTCACAGCCCAAGGCGTGGGACTCCTCCCGAAGGAGAAGCGATCAGGCTCTGCTTGTTCTCCTTTACTTTTGGTCACTTCACAGTGATGAGTAAAGGAAGGCTGAAATGAAACCTATCTCCAGCACTTCCCTCTGGGATAATTGCGGGCCTGAAGCTCTGTGCTGGCGCTGGCCCAAGTGGGAACATCACTGCAGCCCCCCACAGCCTTTGCTGTCCCCCGTGTCCATTCCCTGTCCCTGAGACCTGCCCAGCTCTGCCAGCAGCAGGAGCCACAGTGCAGTGGGCCCTGTACCGGCACAGCCGGGGCTCCCGGCCAAGAGCAGCAGCAGCGCCAGCCCCTTCCCACCTGCTTGTGCCTCGGCTTCCCAAGAGGTTTTTCCCGGTCAATTTCTGGACTAGAGCAACAATCACCCACAAACAGACCTGATTCCTCAGAGCCCGGCTGTGCTGCCCCGATGCAACCTTCAGAGAAAGAAAGGAGCAGGTTCCAGCGCTGTTCCCAGCACTGTTTCACTCATCCTCAGGGGACAGCAGGAGGCTGTCGTCATCCCCGCGGCTGCCCCACCTCGCTGGCCCCTTCCTTTGCTGATGGCTCTGCGTCCTGCCTGCCTCTGCCTTGGCACACAAAGCCTCGGGCTGCTCCAGACTCCTTCTGGGGGACACGTTGCACCACTGCACTGCCCTGGGAGGGAAATTCCTTTCTCCTTGTGTCCAGTCTGGACCTCCCCAGCTGCCCTTTGCATTCATTCTTTCTTTTGCCGCCTGGCCTCTACTATGTAGAAAGGATCCACCCGCTCTGAAACCACCCTCCAAGCCCTGCCAGGACTCTCCTCCACTCTCCTCAGTCTCCACTCCACTCAACACAGAGCTCCTTTGTCCCTAGGTACTGATCATGTGCTTGAGGCCACGGGCACCTGGACAAGAAGGTCGCTTCTTTTCTACAGGAAGGAAACCACAGAACCCCAGTGGTTTGAAGGCACATGAGAGGCAGCCACCAGAGGCCAAGGCAAGCCAGAGCTGTCTGTCCTTGCAGCTTCGGTCTGAAAGCAACCCTTGGACATATGAGGAGTTTTGCAGGTGGAATTCCATTTCAGCTGTGCGTGCCCGGACCGGAATGACAGTTCTTCTCGCCAGGAAGGAAAGGGCAGAGCCCCAGTGTTTCAAAGGCTGATCAGTGGTGGCTCAAGGAGGCCAAGGCCAGCCAGACCTGTTTGTCTTGGCAGCTTTTGTCTTGGAGCAATCCTTGCATAGACAGAATTTGGGAGGCCAAATCCCAGGTTTGGCCATGGACGTCTGGCCCAGAAGGACAGTTCTTTTCCATTGGCAGAAACGTGAGGAGCGCCAGTGTTTCAAAGGCAGATGAGAGCTGGCCCTCAGGAAGCCAAGGGAAGCTGGGACATTCCTGGCAGCTTTTGTCGGGGAGCTATTCCTTGGATCTATGGAATTTCAGAGGTGGATTCCCAATTTTGGCCATGGATGGCTGGACTTGAAAGATGGTTTTGTTCCATGGGAAGCAAAGCACAGCCCCCGCGTGTTTTGAAGGCAGATGCGAGGTGGCCCCCAAGAGGCCAAGGCCAGCGTGAGCTGTCTGTCCTGGCAGGTTTCACATGGGAACAATCCTCGGATAGAATCCAATGTGGAGGTAGAATCCTCATTTCAGCCATGGGTCCCTGGAGGAGAAGGACAGTTCTTTCCCACAGAAAGGAAAGCAAGGAACTCCAGCGTTTCAGGGCCAGAGGAGAAGCAACCCTCAACATGCCAAGCTCAGCTGGAGCAGGCAGGTGGCCCCCAGGAGGCCAAGCCAACCACACCTGTTCCACCTTCTTTGGATCCTTGGGGCCCTGCAGCATCACAATTTTGTTCCCCTGACGCCCAGCAATAGCACAGTGGGCTCTAGAGCGGCACAAAGACCCCTTGCTTCCATGAGGCCTTGCTGTGTCCAAATGGTTGCCTTGCTTCCATGGGGCTGCAAAATAACACAATGGCCCACTGCTTCCATGAGGTCACAGAGTGTCACAATGGTCTCCATGATTCCATCAGGTCCTGCAGGGTCACAATGGCTCCTTGGTTCTATTGGGCTCCCCAGGATCACAATGGCCCCTTGCTTCCACAAGGCCTGGCTGGGTCACACTGGCCCTTTGCTTCCATGACACCTTGCAGTGTCACAATGGCCCCTTGCTTCTATGAGGCCTGGCTGTGTCACAATGGCCCCTGGCTGCCATGAGGCCCTGCGATGTCACAATGGTCTCATTGCTTCCACGAGGCCCTGCAGTTCCACAATGGCCCTTCAGTGTCACAAGGCCTTGAAGTGTCAGAACAGTCTCAGCGGGTTCCCCAGCTGCTTCACAATGGCCTCCTTGGTTCCATGATGCCCCGTGGCGTAACAATGCTATCCTTGCTTCCACACAGTCCAAATGGCCCCGGGGCCTCAGGGAGCCCCACAGTGTCACTACGATGCCCTTGATTCCACCAGGCCCTGCCGTGCTGCAATGACCCCTTGCTTTTACAAGGCCCTGCAGTGTCACAATGGCCCCTTGGTTCTGAAGCGTGCAAGAGCCTAATACTAAGAGCAAGGCTCCAAAAAACGCTTTGTCATTATCACTGCTCAACACCTGAAGGGCTTCAAAAGTGCTTCGTCATTAGGGCTGCTTGTCAGAATCACTCTTGAACGCCTGGAAACTACGTGCCGTACGGGCCGTGCATAGCCCGCCTGGAGGCCCATAAAAAGGAAGGCAAAACTGGTGCAAAATGTGGAGGCGAAAGCAAAAGGTAGAATCCCTGCCCTTTGCCTTTCCCCCCACCACCCATCGCCTGCTGCCAGACACCCTGAGGCCTCCGGGAGCCAACGCCGCCCGCCTGGGGAGAACCCCCCAGTCCTTCACCCCCGCACTGAAATCCCGAGGGAGTTGTGCAACCCCTAGCCCTGCTCCTTCGTCCCAGGCGCACCGAGGTTCAGCTGCAAGCATTGAGCCTGCATCTCGGAGCATGGGCTGCCGCTTTCCAGCCAAACTGCTCCAGAGATGGGAAGAGGCAGATAAGACGCTTCCAACAGCAGAAAAAAAAAGGCAAACACTTCTCCACTTCCCCCACCCTGTCTCAGCAGCAACAAAAGTAGCACAGTGTGGTGGTGACTTATCCTATGCTTTTTAGAGTAACCTTGGCTTTTCTAACTTTTCTCGACTTTTCTCCTTCTTTCTCTTTGCCTCTCTTACCATTAGATAAACAGATACCCATTTTTTTAGCACCAACATTTAATCTCGTTCGGTTTGAATCCGGCCTTTGGGAATATTTTGAACCTTCAAAGTTCTTTCCTTTTTCTACTCAGAGATTTCGTTTTCTTGACCCTGCTGGGTGTAAATCAGATAGTAACAAAGCGTCATAATGCTCTCCACGGTTCCATGAGGCCCCACAATGTCACAACGGACTTTTGGTTCCAGGAACTTTCATACTGTCAGCAACAGTCGCCTTGGGTCCGCAGTGTCACAATGGACCCTTGGCTCCATGAGGCTCCGTAGCGTAACATGGACGCCTTGATTGCATGAGGTTGTGCAGTGTCACAAGGATCTCCTTGGTTCTGCGGCCCTGCTGTGTGACAATGGGCCTGTGGTTCCATGAAGTTCTGTACTGTCGACCATGATCTCCTTGCTTGCACAGTGTCATAACTGACCCTTGGTTCCATCAGGTGCCTGGCCTCCAACAGCTTCTAAGAGACCCTTATGGCCCCTCAAGGCCCCTCACAGCCCCTCATGACCTCTCAATGCCCCTCACAGCTCCCCATGGCCCCTCATGGCAGCTCACAGTCCCTCACAGCACCTCACAGTTCACGGCCCCTCATGACCCTTCACAGCCCCTAACAAACCCTCATGGCGCCTCACAGCCCTTCACAGCCCCTCACGGCCTCTCACAGCCCAAGGCGTGGGACTCCTCCCGAAGGAGAAGCGATCAGGCTCTGCTTGTTCTCCTTTACTTTTGGTCACTTCACAGTGATGAGTAAAGGAAGGCTGAAATGAAACCTATCTCCAGCACTTCCCTCTGGGATAATTGCGGGCCTGAAGCTCTGTGCTGGCGCTGGCCCAAGTGGGAACATCACTGCAGCCCCCCACAGCCTTTGCTGTCCCCCGTGTCCATTCCCTGTCCCTGAGACCTGCCCAGCTCTGCCAGCAGCAGGAGCCACAGTGCAGTGGGCCCTGTACCGGCACAGCCGGGGCTCCCGGCCAAGAGCAGCAGCAGCGCCAGCCCCTTCCCACCTGCTTGTGCCTCGGCTTCCCAAGAGGTTTTTCCCGGTCAATTTCTGGACTAGAGCAACAATCACCCACAAACAGACCTGATTCCTCAGAGCCCGGCTGTGCTGCCCCGATGCAACCTTCAGAGAAAGAAAGGAGCAGGTTCCAGCGCTGTTCCCAGCACTGTTTCACTCATCCTCAGGGGACAGCAGGAGGCTGTCGTCATCCCCGCGGCTGCCCCACCTCGCTGGCCCCTTCCTTTGCTGATGGCTCTGCGTCCTGCCTGCCTCTGCCTTGGCACACAAAGCCTCGGGCTGCTCCAGACTCCTTCTGGGGGACACGTTGCACCACTGCACTGCCCTGGGAGGGAAATTCCTTTCTCCTTGTGTCCAGTCTGGACCTCCCCAGCTGCCCTTTGCATTCATTCTTTCTTTTGCCGCCTGGCCTCTACTATGTAGAAAGGATCCACCCGCTCTGAAACCACCCTCCAAGCCCTGCCAGGACTCTCCTCCACTCTCCTCAGTCTCCACTCCACTCAACACAGAGCTCCTTTGTCCCTAGGTACTGATCATGTGCTTGAGGCCACGGGCACCTGGACAAGAAGGTCGCTTCTTTTCTACAGGAAGGAAACCACAGAACCCCAGTGGTTTGAAGGCACATGAGAGGCAGCCACCAGAGGCCAAGGCAAGCCAGAGCTGTCTGTCCTTGCAGCTTCGGTCTGAAAGCAACCCTTGGACATATGAGGAGTTTTGCAGGTGGAATTCCATTTCAGCTGTGCGTGCCCGGACCGGAATGACAGTTCTTCTCGCCAGGAAGGAAAGGGCAGAGCCCCAGTGTTTCAAAGGCTGATCAGTGGTGGCTCAAGGAGGCCAAGGCCAGCCAGACCTGTTTGTCTTGGCAGCTTTTGTCTTGGAGCAATCCTTGCATAGACAGAATTTGGGAGGCCAAATCCCAGGTTTGGCCATGGACGTCTGGCCCAGAAGGACAGTTCTTTTCCATTGGCAGAAACGTGAGGAGCGCCAGTGTTTCAAAGGCAGATGAGAGCTGGCCCTCAGGAAGCCAAGGGAAGCTGGGACATTCCTGGCAGCTTTTGTCGGGGAGCTATTCCTTGGATCTATGGAATTTCAGAGGTGGATTCCCAATTTTGGCCATGGATGGCTGGACTTGAAAGATGGTTTTGTTCCATGGGAAGCAAAGCACAGCCCCCGCGTGTTTTGAAGGCAGATGCGAGGTGGCCCCCAAGAGGCCAAGGCCAGCGTGAGCTGTCTGTCCTGGCAGGTTTCACATGGGAACAATCCTCGGATAGAATCCAATGTGGAGGTAGAATCCTCATTTCAGCCATGGGTCCCTGGAGGAGAAGGACAGTTCTTTCCCACAGAAAGGAAAGCAAGGAACTCCAGCGTTTCAGGGCCAGAGGAGAAGCAACCCTCAACATGCCAAGCTCAGCTGGAGCAGGCAGGTGGCCCCCAGGAGGCCAAGCCAACCACACCTGTTCCACCTTCTTTGGATCCTTGGGGCCCTGCAGCATCACAATTTTGTTCCCCTGACGCCCAGCAATAGCACAGTGGGCTCTAGAGCGGCACAAAGACCCCTTGCTTCCATGAGGCCTTGCTGTGTCCAAATGGTTGCCTTGCTTCCATGGGGCTGCAAAATAACACAATGGCCCACTGCTTCCATGAGGTCACAGAGTGTCACAATGGTCTCCATGATTCCATCAGGTCCTGCAGGGTCACAATGGCTCCTTGGTTCTATTGGGCTCCCCAGGATCACAATGGCCCCTTGCTTCCACAAGGCCTGGCTGGGTCACACTGGCCCTTTGCTTCCATGACACCTTGCAGTGTCACAATGGCCCCTTGCTTCTATGAGGTCTGGCTGTGTCACAATGGCCCCTGGCTGCCATGAGGCCCTGCGATGTCACAATGGTCTCATTGCTTCCACGAGGCCCTGCAGTTCCACAATGGCCCTTCAGTGTCACAAGGCCTTGAAGTGTCAGAACAGTCTCAGCGGGTTCCCCAGCTGCTTCACAATGGCCTCCTTGGTTCCATGATGCCCCGTGGCGTAACAATGCTATCCTTGCTTCCACACAGTCCAAATGGCCCCGGGGCCTCAGGGAGCCCCACAGTGTCACTACGATGCCCTTGATTCCACCAGGCCCTGCCGTGCTGCAATGACCCCTTGCTTTTACAAGGCCCTGCAGTGTCACAATGGCCCCTTGGTTCTGAAGCGTGCAAGAGCCTAATACTAAGAGCAAGGCTCCAAAAAACGCTTTGTCATTATCACTGCTCAACACCTGAAGGGCTTCAAAAGTGCTTCGTCATTAGGGCTGCTTGTCAGAATCACTCTTGAACGCCTGGAAACTACGTGCCGTACGGGCCGTGCATAGCCCGCCTGGAGGCCCATAAAAAGGAAGGCAAAACTGGTGCAAAATGTGGAGGCGAAAGCAAAAGGTAGAATCCCTGCCCTTTGCCTTTCCCCCCACCACCCATCGCCTGCTGCCAGACACCCTGAGGCCTCCGGGAGCCAACGCCGCCCGCCTGGGGAGAACCCCCCAGTCCTTCACCCCCGCACTGAAATCCCGAGGGAGTTGTGCAACCCCTAGCCCTGCTCCTTCGTCCCAGGCGCACCGAGGTTCAGCTGCAAGCATTGAGCCTGCATCTCGGAGCATGGGCTGCCGCTTTCCAGCCAAACTGCTCCAGAGATGGGAAGAGGCAGATAAGACGCTTCCAACAGCAGAAAAAAAAAGGCAAACACTTCTCCACTTCCCCCACCCTGTCTCAGCAGCAACAAAAGTAGCACAGTGTGGTGGTGACTTATCCTATGCTTTTTAGAGTAACCTTGGCTTTTCTAACTTTTCTCGACTTTTCTCCTTCTTTCTCTTTGCCTCTCTTACCATTAGATAAACAGATACCCATTTTTTTAGCACCAACATTTAATCTCGTTCGGTTTGAATCCGGCCTTTGGGAATATTTTGAACCTTCAAAGTTCTTTCCTTTTTCTACTCAGAGATTTCGTTTTCTTGACCCTGCTGGGTGTAAATCAGATAGTAACAAAGCGTCATAATGCTCTCCACGGTTCCATGAGGCCCCACAATGTCACAACGGACTTTTGGTTCCAGGAACTTTCGTACTGTCAGCAACAGTCGCCTTGGGTCCGCAGTGTCACAATGGACCCTTGGCTCCATGAGGCTCCGTAGCGTAACATGGACGCCTTGATTGCATGAGGTTGTGCAGTGTCACAAGGATCTCCTTGGTTCTGCGGCCCTGCTGTGTGACAATGGGCCTGTGGTTCCATGAAGTTCTGTACTGTCGACCATGATCTCCTTGCTTGCACAGTGTCATAACTGACCCTTGGTTCCATCAGGTGCCTGGCCTCCAACAGCTTCTAAGAGACCCTTATGGCCCCTCAAGGCCCCTCACAGCCCCTCATGACCTCTCAATGCCCCTCACAGCTCCCCATGGCCCCTCATGGCAGCTCACAGTCCCTCACAGCACCTCACAGTTCACGGCCCCTCATGACCCTTCACAGCCCCTAACAAACCCTCATGGCGCCTCACAGCCCTTCACAGCCCCTCACGGCCTCTCACAGCCCAAGGCGTGGGACTCCTCCCGAAGGAGAAGCGATCAGGCTCTGCTTGTTCTCCTTTACTTTTGGTCACTTCACAGTGATGAGTAAAGGAAGGCTGAAATGAAACCTATCTCCAGCACTTCCCTCTGGGATAATTGCGGGCCTGAAGCTCTGTGCTGGCGCTGGCCCAAGTGGGAACATCACTGCAGCCCCCCACAGCCTTTGCTGTCCCCCGTGTCCATTCCCTGTCCCTGAGACCTGCCCAGCTCTGCCAGCAGCAGGAGCCACAGTGCAGTGGGCCCTGTACCGGCACAGCCGGGGCTCCCGGCCAAGAGCAGCAGCAGCGCCAGCCCCTTCCCACCTGCTTGTGCCTCGGCTTCCCAAGAGGTTTTTCCCGGTCAATTTCTGGACTAGAGCAACAATCACCCACAAACAGACCTGATTCCTCAGAGCCCGGCTGTGCTGCCCCGATGCAACCTTCAGAGAAAGAAAGGAGCAGGTTCCAGCGCTGTTCCCAGCACTGTTTCACTCATCCTCAGGGGACAGCAGGAGGCTGTCGTCATCCCCGCGGCTGCCCCACCTCGCTGGCCCCTTCCTTTGCTGATGGCTCTGCGTCCTGCCTGCCTCTGCCTTGGCACACAAAGCCTCGGGCTGCTCCAGACTCCTTCTGGGGGACACGTTGCACCACTGCACTGCCCTGGGAGGGAAATTCCTTTCTCCTTGTGTCCAGTCTGGACCTCCCCAGCTGCCCTTTGCATTCATTCTTTCTTTTGCCGCCTGGCCTCTACTATGTAGAAAGGATCCACCCGCTCTGAAACCACCCTCCAAGCCCTGCCAGGACTCTCCTCCACTCTCCTCAGTCTCCACTCCACTCAACACAGAGCTCCTTTGTCCCTAGGTACTGATCATGTGCTTGAGGCCACGGGCACCTGGACAAGAAGGTCGCTTCTTTTCTACAGGAAGGAAACCACAGAACCCCAGTGGTTTGAAGGCACATGAGAGGCAGCCACCAGAGGCCAAGGCAAGCCAGAGCTGTCTGTCCTTGCAGCTTCGGTCTGAAAGCAACCCTTGGACATATGAGGAGTTTTGCAGGTGGAATTCCATTTCAGCTGTGCGTGCCCGGACCGGAATGACAGTTCTTCTCGCCAGGAAGGAAAGGGCAGAGCCCCAGTGTTTCAAAGGCTGATCAGTGGTGGCTCAAGGAGGCCAAGGCCAGCCAGACCTGTTTGTCTTGGCAGCTTTTGTCTTGGAGCAATCCTTGCATAGACAGAATTTGGGAGGCCAAATCCCAGGTTTGGCCATGGACGTCTGGCCCAGAAGGACAGTTCTTTTCCATTGGCAGAAACGTGAGGAGCGCCAGTGTTTCAAAGGCAGATGAGAGCTGGCCCTCAGGAAGCCAAGGGAAGCTGGGACATTCCTGGCAGCTTTTGTCGGGGAGCTATTCCTTGGATCTATGGAATTTCAGAGGTGGATTCCCAATTTTGGCCATGGATGGCTGGACTTGAAAGATGGTTTTGTTCCATGGGAAGCAAAGCACAGCCCCCGCGTGTTTTGAAGGCAGATGCGAGGTGGCCCCCAAGAGGCCAAGGCCAGCGTGAGCTGTCTGTCCTGGCAGGTTTCACATGGGAACAATCCTCGGATAGAATCCAATGTGGAGGTAGAATCCTCATTTCAGCCATGGGTCCCTGGAGGAGAAGGACAGTTCTTTCCCACAGAAAGGAAAGCAAGGAACTCCAGCGTTTCAGGGCCAGAGGAGAAGCAACCCTCAACATGCCAAGCTCAGCTGGAGCAGGCAGGTGGCCCCCAGGAGGCCAAGCCAACCACACCTGTTCCACCTTCTTTGGATCCTTGGGGCCCTGCAGCATCACAATTTTGTTCCCCTGACGCCCAGCAATAGCACAGTGGGCTCTAGAGCGGCACAAAGACCCCTTGCTTCCATGAGGCCTTGCTGTGTCCAAATGGTTGCCTTGCTTCCATGGGGCTGCAAAATAACACAATGGCCCACTGCTTCCATGAGGTCACAGAGTGTCACAATGGTCTCCATGATTCCATCAGGTCCTGCAGGGTCACAATGGCTCCTTGGTTCTATTGGGCTCCCCAGGATCACAATGGCCCCTTGCTTCCACAAGGCCTGGCTGGGTCACACTGGCCCTTTGCTTCCATGACACCTTGCAGTGTCACAATGGCCCCTTGCTTCTATGAGGCCTGGCTGTGTCACAATGGCCCCTGGCTGCCATGAGGCCCTGCGATGTCACAATGGTCTCATTGCTTCCACGAGGCCCTGCAGTTCCACAATGGCCCTTCAGTGTCACAAGGCCTTGAAGTGTCAGAACAGTCTCAGCGGGTTCCCCAGCTGCTTCACAATGGCCTCCTTGGTTCCATGATGCCCCGTGGCGTAACAATGCTATCCTTGCTTCCACACAGTCCAAATGGCCCCGGGGCCTCAGGGAGCCCCACAGTGTCACTACGATGCCCTTGATTCCACCAGGCCCTGCCGTGCTGCAATGACCCCTTGCTTTTACAAGGCCCTGCAGTGTCACAATGGCCCCTTGGTTCTGAAGCATGCAAGAGCCTAATACTAAGAGCAAGGCTCCAAAAAACGCTTTGTCATTATCACTGCTCAACACCTGAAGGGCTTCAAAAGTGCTTCGTCATTAGGGCTGCTTGTCAGAATCACTCTTGAACGCCTGGAAACTACGTGCCGTACGGGCCGTGCATAGCCCGCCTGGAGGCCCATAAAAAGGAAGGCAAAACTGGTGCAAAATGTGGAGGCGAAAGCAAAAGGTAGAATCCCTGCCCTTTGCCTTTCCCCCCACCACCCATCGCCTGCTGCCAGACACCCTGAGGCCTCCGGGAGCCAACGCCGCCCGCCTGGGGAGAACCCCCCAGTCCTTCACCCCCGCACTGAAATCCCGAGGGAGTTGTGCAACCCCTAGCCCTGCTCCTTCGTCCCAGGCGCACCGAGGTTCAGCTGCAAGCATTGAGCCTGCATCTCGGAGCATGGGCTGCCGCTTTCCAGCCAAACTGCTCCAGAGATGGGAAGAGGCAGATAAGACGCTTCCAACAGCAGAAAAAAAAAGGCAAACACTTCTCCACTTCCCCCACCCTGTCTCAGCAGCAACAAAAGTAGCACAGTGTGGTGGTGACTTATCCTATGCTTTTTAGAGTAACCTTGGCTTTTCTAACTTTTCTCGACTTTTCTCCTTCTTTCTCTTTGCCTCTCTTACCATTAGATAAACAGATACCCATTTTTTTAGCACCAACATTTAATCTCGTTCGGTTTGAATCCGGCCTTTGGGAATATTTTGAACCTTCAAAGTTCTTTCCTTTTTCTACTCAGAGATTTCGTTTTCTTGACCCTGCTGGGTGTAAATCAGATAGTAACAAAGCGTCATAATGCTCTCCACGGTTCCATGAGGCCCCACAATGTCACAACGGACTTTTGGTTCCAGGAACTTTCGTACTGTCAGCAACAGTCGCCTTGGGTCCGCAGTGTCACAATGGACCCTTGGCTCCATGAGGCTCCGTAGCGTAACATGGACGCCTTGATTGCATGAGGTTGTGTAGTGTCACAAGGATCTCCTTGGTTCTGCGGCCCTGCTGTGTGACAATGGGCCTGTGGTTCCATGAAGTTCTGTACTGTCGACCATGATCTCCTTGCTTGCACAGTGTCATAACTGACCCTTGGTTCCATCAGGTGCCTGGCCTCCAACAGCTTCTAAGAGACCCTTATGGCCCCTCAAGGCCCCTCACAGCCCCTCATGACCTCTCAATGCCCCTCACAGCTCCCCATGGCCCCTCATGGCAGCTCACAGTCCCTCACAGCACCTCACAGTTCACGGCCCCTCATGACCCTTCACAGCCCCTAACAAACCCTCATGGCGCCTCACAGCCCTTCACAGCCCCTCACGGCCTCTCACAGCCCAAGGCGTGGGACTCCTCCCGAAGGAGAAGCGATCAGGCTCTGCTTGTTCTCCTTTACTTTTGGTCACTTCACAGTGATGAGTAAAGGAAGGCTGAAATGAAACCTATCTCCAGCACTTCCCTCTGGGATAATTGCGGGCCTGAAGCTCTGTGCTGGCGCTGGCCCAAGTGGGAACATCACTGCAGCCCCCCACAGCCTTTGCTGTCCCCCGTGTCCATTCCCTGTCCCTGAGACCTGCCCAGCTCTGCCAGCAGCAGGAGCCACAGTGCAGTGGGCCCTGTACCGGCACAGCCGGGGCTCCCGGCCAAGAGCAGCAGCAGCGCCAGCCCCTTCCCACCTGCTTGTGCCTCGGCTTCCCAAGAGGTTTTTCCCGGTCAATTTCTGGACTAGAGCAACAATCACCCACAAACAGACCTGATTCCTCAGAGCCCGGCTGTGCTGCCCCGATGCAACCTTCAGAGAAAGAAAGGAGCAGGTTCCAGCGCTGTTCCCAGCACTGTTTCACTCATCCTCAGGGGACAGCAGGAGGCTGTCGTCATCCCCGCGGCTGCCCCACCTCGCTGGCCCCTTCCTTTGCTGATGGCTCTGCGTCCTGCCTGCCTCTGCCTTGGCACACAAAGCCTCGGGCTGCTCCAGACTCCTTCTGGGGGACACGTTGCACCACTGCACTGCCCTGGGAGGGAAATTCCTTTCTCCTTGTGTCCAGTCTGGACCTCCCCAGCTGCCCTTTGCATTCATTCTTTCTTTTGCCGCCTGGCCTCTACTATGTAGAAAGGATCCACCCGCTCTGAAACCACCCTCCAAGCCCTGCCAGGACTCTCCTCCACTCTCCTCAGTCTCCACTCCACTCAACACAGAGCTCCTTTGTCCCTAGGTACTGATCATGTGCTTGAGGCCACGGGCACCTGGACAAGAAGGTCGCTTCTTTTCTACAGGAAGGAAACCACAGAACCCCAGTGGTTTGAAGGCACATGAGAGGCAGCCACCAGAGGCCAAGGCAAGCCAGAGCTGTCTGTCCTTGCAGCTTCGGTCTGAAAGCAACCCTTGGACATATGAGGAGTTTTGCAGGTGGAATTCCATTTCAGCTGTGCGTGCCCGGACCGGAATGACAGTTCTTCTCGCCAGGAAGGAAAGGGCAGAGCCCCAGTGTTTCAAAGGCTGATCAGTGGTGGCTCAAGGAGGCCAAGGCCAGCCAGACCTGTTTGTCTTGGCAGCTTTTGTCTTGGAGCAATCCTTGCATAGACAGAATTTGGGAGGCCAAATCCCAGGTTTGGCCATGGACGTCTGGCCCAGAAGGACAGTTCTTTTCCATTGGCAGAAACGTGAGGAGCGCCAGTGTTTCAAAGGCAGATGAGAGCTGGCCCTCAGGAAGCCAAGGGAAGCTGGGACATTCCTGGCAGCTTTTGTCGGGGAGCTATTCCTTGGATCTATGGAATTTCAGAGGTGGATTCCCAATTTTGGCCATGGATGGCTGGACTTGAAAGATGGTTTTGTTCCATGGGAAGCAAAGCACAGCCCCCGCGTGTTTTGAAGGCAGATGCGAGGTGGCCCCCAAGAGGCCAAGGCCAGCGTGAGCTGTCTGTCCTGGCAGGTTTCACATGGGAACAATCCTCGGATAGAATCCAATGTGGAGGTAGAATCCTCATTTCAGCCATGGGTCCCTGGAGGAGAAGGACAGTTCTTTCCCACAGAAAGGAAAGCAAGGAACTCCAGCGTTTCAGGGCCAGAGGAGAAGCAACCCTCAACATGCCAAGCTCAGCTGGAGCAGGCAGGTGGCCCCCAGGAGGCCAAGCCAACCACACCTGTTCCACCTTCTTTGGATCCTTGGGGCCCTGCAGCATCACAATTTTGTTCCCCTGACGCCCAGCAATAGCACAGTGGGCTCTAGAGCGGCACAAAGACCCCTTGCTTCCATGAGGCCTTGCTGTGTCCAAATGGTTGCCTTGCTTCCATGGGGCTGCAAAATAACACAATGGCCCACTGCTTCCATGAGGTCACAGAGTGTCACAATGGTCTCCATGATTCCATCAGGTCCTGCAGGGTCACAATGGCTCCTTGGTTCTATTGGGCTCCCCAGGATCACAATGGCCCCTTGCTTCCACAAGGCCTGGCTGGGTCACACTGGCCCTTTGCTTCCATGACACCTTGCAGTGTCACAATGGCCCCTTGCTTCTATGAGGCCTGGCTGTGTCACAATGGCCCCTGGCTGCCATGAGGCCCTGCGATGTCACAATGGTCTCATTGCTTCCACGAGGCCCTGCAGTTCCACAATGGCCCTTCAGTGTCACAAGGCCTTGAAGTGTCAGAACAGTCTCAGCGGGTTCCCCAGCTGCTTCACAATGGCCTCCTTGGTTCCATGATGCCCCGTGGCGTAACAATGCTATCCTTGCTTCCACACAGTCCAAATGGCCCCGGGGCCTCAGGGAGCCCCACAGTGTCACTACGATGCCCTTGATTCCACCAGGCCCTGCCGTGCTGCAATGACCCCTTGCTTTTACAAGGCCCTGCAGTGTCACAATGGCCCCTTGGTTCTGAAGCGTGCAAGAGCCTAATACTAAGAGCAAGGCTCCAAAAAACGCTTTGTCATTATCACTGCTCAACACCTGAAGGGCTTCAAAAGTGCTTCGTCATTAGGGCTGCTTGTCAGAATCACTCTTGAACGCCTGGAAACTACGTGCCGTACGGGCCGTGCATAGCCCGCCTGGAGGCCCATAAAAAGGAAGGCAAAACTGGTGCAAAATGTGGAGGCGAAAGCAAAAGGTAGAATCCCTGCCCTTTGCCTTTCCCCCCACCACCCATCGCCTGCTGCCAGACACCCTGAGGCCTCCGGGAGCCAACGCCGCCCGCCTGGGGAGAACCCCCCAGTCCTTCACCCCCGCACTGAAATCCCGAGGGAGTTGTGCAACCCCTAGCCCTGCTCCTTCGTCCCAGGCGCACCGAGGTTCAGCTGCAAGCATTGAGCCTGCATCTCGGAGCATGGGCTGCCGCTTTCCAGCCAAACTGCTCCAGAGATGGGAAGAGGCAGATAAGACGCTTCCAACAGCAGAAAAAAAAAGGCAAACACTTCTCCACTTCCCCCACCCTGTCTCAGCAGCAACAAAAGTAGCACAGTGTGGTGGTGACTTATCCTATGCTTTTTAGAGTAACCTTGGCTTTTCTAACTTTTCTCGACTTTTCTCCTTCTTTCTCTTTGCCTCTCTTACCATTAGATAAACAGATACCCATTTTTTTAGCACCAACATTTAATCTCGTTCGGTTTGAATCCGGCCTTTGGGAATATTTTGAACCTTCAAAGTTCTTTCCTTTTTCTACTCAGAGATTTCGTTTTCTTGACCCTGCTGGGTGTAAATCAGATAGTAACAAAGCGTCATAATGCTCTCCACGGTTCCATGAGGCCCCACAATGTCACAACGGACTTTTGGTTCCAGGAACTTTCGTACTGTCAGCAACAGTCGCCTTGGGTCCGCAGTGTCACAATGGACCCTTGGCTCCATGAGGCTCCGTAGCGTAACATGGACGCCTTGATTGCATGAGGTTGTGCAGTGTCACAAGGATCTCCTTGGTTCTGCGGCCCTGCTGTGTGACAATGGGCCTGTGGTTCCATGAAGTTCTGTACTGTCGACCATGATCTCCTTGCTTGCACAGTGTCATAACTGACCCTTGGTTCCATCAGGTGCCTGGCCTCCAACAGCTTCTAAGAGACCCTTATGGCCCCTCAAGGCCCCTCACAGCCCCTCATGACCTCTCAATGCCCCTCACAGCTCCCCATGGCCCCTCATGGCAGCTCACAGTCCCTCACAGCACCTCACAGTTCACGGCCCCTCATGACCCTTCACAGCCCCTAACAAACCCTCATGGCGCCTCACAGCCCTTCACAGCCCCTCACGGCCTCTCACAGCCCAAGGCGTGGGACTCCTCCCGAAGGAGAAGCGATCAGGCTCTGCTTGTTCTCCTTTACTTTTGGTCACTTCACAGTGATGAGTAAAGGAAGGCTGAAATGAAACCTATCTCCAGCACTTCCCTCTGGGATAATTGCGGGCCTGAAGCTCTGTGCTGGCGCTGGCCCAAGTGGGAACATCACTGCAGCCCCCCACAGCCTTTGCTGTCCCCCGTGTCCATTCCCTGTCCCTGAGACCTGCCCAGCTCTGCCAGCAGCAGGAGCCACAGTGCAGTGGGCCCTGTACCGGCACAGCCGGGGCTCCCGGCCAAGAGCAGCAGCAGCGCCAGCCCCTTCCCACCTGCTTGTGCCTCGGCTTCCCAAGAGGTTTTTCCCGGTCAATTTCTGGACTAGAGCAACAATCACCCACAAACAGACCTGATTCCTCAGAGCCCGGCTGTGCTGCCCCGATGCAACCTTCAGAGAAAGAAAGGAGCAGGTTCCAGCGCTGTTCCCAGCACTGTTTCACTCATCCTCAGGGGACAGCAGGAGGCTGTCGTCATCCCCGCGGCTGCCCCACCTCGCTGGCCCCTTCCTTTGCTGATGGCTCTGCGTCCTGCCTGCCTCTGCCTTGGCACACAAAGCCTCGGGCTGCTCCAGACTCCTTCTGGGGGACACGTTGCACCACTGCACTGCCCTGGGAGGGAAATTCCTTTCTCCTTGTGTCCAGTCTGGACCTCCCCAGCTGCCCTTTGCATTCATTCTTTCTTTTGCCGCCTGGCCTCTACTATGTAGAAAGGATCCACCCGCTCTGAAACCACCCTCCAAGCCCTGCCAGGACTCTCCTCCACTCTCCTCAGTCTCCACTCCACTCAACACAGAGCTCCTTTGTCCCTAGGTACTGATCATGTGCTTGAGGCCACGGGCACCTGGACAAGAAGGTCGCTTCTTTTCTACAGGAAGGAAACCACAGAACCCCAGTGGTTTGAAGGCACATGAGAGGCAGCCACCAGAGGCCAAGGCAAGCCAGAGCTGTCTGTCCTTGCAGCTTCGGTCTGAAAGCAACCCTTGGACATATGAGGAGTTTTGCAGGTGGAATTCCATTTCAGCTGTGCGTGCCCGGACCGGAATGACAGTTCTTCTCGCCAGGAAGGAAAGGGCAGAGCCCCAGTGTTTCAAAGGCTGATCAGTGGTGGCTCAAGGAGGCCAAGGCCAGCCAGACCTGTTTGTCTTGGCAGCTTTTGTCTTGGAGCAATCCTTGCATAGACAGAATTTGGGAGGCCAAATCCCAGGTTTGGCCATGGACGTCTGGCCCAGAAGGACAGTTCTTTTCCATTGGCAGAAACGTGAGGAGCGCCAGTGTTTCAAAGGCAGATGAGAGCTGGCCCTCAGGAAGCCAAGGGAAGCTGGGACATTCCTGGCAGCTTTTGTCGGGGAGCTATTCCTTGGATCTATGGAATTTCAGAGGTGGATTCCCAATTTTGGCCATGGATGGCTGGACTTGAAAGATGGTTTTGTTCCATGGGAAGCAAAGCACAGCCCCCGCGTGTTTTGAAGGCAGATGCGAGGTGGCCCCCAAGAGGCCAAGGCCAGCGTGAGCTGTCTGTCCTGGCAGGTTTCACATGGGAACAATCCTCGGATAGAATCCAATGTGGAGGTAGAATCCTCATTTCAGCCATGGGTCCCTGGAGGAGAAGGACAGTTCTTTCCCACAGAAAGGAAAGCAAGGAACTCCAGCGTTTCAGGGCCAGAGGAGAAGCAACCCTCAACATGCCAAGCTCAGCTGGAGCAGGCAGGTGGCCCCCAGGAGGCCAAGCCAACCACACCTGTTCCACCTTCTTTGGATCCTTGGGGCCCTGCAGCATCACAATTTTGTTCCCCTGACGCCCAGCAATAGCACAGTGGGCTCTAGAGCGGCACAAAGACCCCTTGCTTCCATGAGGCCTTGCTGTGTCCAAATGGTTGCCTTGCTTCCATGGGGCTGCAAAATAACACAATGGCCCACTGCTTCCATGAGGTCACAGAGTGTCACAATGGTCTCCATGATTCCATCAGGTCCTGCAGGGTCACAATGGCTCCTTGGTTCTATTGGGCTCCCCAGGATCACAATGGCCCCTTGCTTCCACAAGGCCTGGCTGGGTCACACTGGCCCTTTGCTTCCATGACACCTTGCAGTGTCACAATGGCCCCTTGCTTCTATGAGGCCTGGCTGTGTCACAATGGCCCCTGGCTGCCATGAGGCCCTGCGATGTCACAATGGTCTCATTGCTTCCACGAGGCCCTGCAGTTCCACAATGGCCCTTCAGTGTCACAAGGCCTTGAAGTGTCAGAACAGTCTCAGCGGGTTCCCCAGCTGCTTCACAATGGCCTCCTTGGTTCCATGATGCCCCGTGGCGTAACAATGCTATCCTTGCTTCCACACAGTCCAAATGGCCCCGGGGCCTCAGGGAGCCCCACAGTGTCACTACGATGCCCTTGATTCCACCAGGCCCTGCCGTGCTGCAATGACCCCTTGCTTTTACAAGGCCCTGCAGTGTCACAATGGCCCCTTGGTTCTGAAGCGTGCAAGAGCCTAATACTAAGAGCAAGGCTCCAAAAAACGCTTTGTCATTATCACTGCTCAACACCTGAAGGGCTTCAAAAGTGCTTCGTCATTAGGGCTGCTTGTCAGAATCACTCTTGAACGCCTGGAAACTACGTGCCGTACGGGCCGTGCATAGCCCGCCTGGAGGCCCATAAAAAGGAAGGCAAAACTGGTGCAAAATGTGGAGGCGAAAGCAAAAGGTAGAATCCCTGCCCTTTGCCTTTCCCCCCACCACCCATCGCCTGCTGCCAGACACCCTGAGGCCTCCGGGAGCCAACGCCGCCCGCCTGGGGAGAACCCCCCAGTCCTTCACCCCCGCACTGAAATCCCGAGGGAGTTGTGCAACCCCTAGCCCTGCTCCTTCGTCCCAGGCGCACCGAGGTTCAGCTGCAAGCATTGAGCCTGCATCTCGGAGCATGGGCTGCCGCTTTCCAGCCAAACTGCTCCAGAGATGGGAAGAGGCAGATAAGACGCTTCCAACAGCAGAAAAAAAAAGGCAAACACTTCTCCACTTCCCCCACCCTGTCTCAGCAGCAACAAAAGTAGCACAGTGTGGTGGTGACTTATCCTATGCTTTTTAGAGTAACCTTGGCTTTTCTAACTTTTCTCGACTTTTCTCCTTCTTTCTCTTTGCCTCTCTTACCATTAGATAAACAGATACCCATTTTTTTAGCACCAACATTTAATCTCGTTCGGTTTGAATCCGGCCTTTGGGAATATTTTGAACCTTCAAAGTTCTTTCCTTTTTCTACTCAGAGATTTCGTTTTCTTGACCCTGCTGGGTGTAAATCAGATAGTAACAAAGCGTCATAATGCTCTCCACGGTTCCATGAGGCCCCACAATGTCACAACGGACTTTTGGTTCCAGGAACTTTCGTACTGTCAGCAACAGTCGCCTTGGGTCCGCAGTGTCACAATGGACCCTTGGCTCCATGAGGCTCCGTAGCGTAACATGGACGCCTTGATTGCATGAGGTTGTGTAGTGTCACAAGGATCTCCTTGGTTCTGCGGCCCTGCTGTGTGACAATGGGCCTGTGGTTCCATGAAGTTCTGTACTGTCGACCATGATCTCCTTGCTTGCACAGTGTCATAACTGACCCTTGGTTCCATCAGGTGCCTGGCCTCCAACAGCTTCTAAGAGACCCTTATGGCCCCTCAAGGCCCCTCACAGCCCCTCATGACCTCTCAATGCCCCTCACAGCTCCCCATGGCCCCTCATGGCAGCTCACAGTCCCTCACAGCACCTCACAGTTCACGGCCCCTCATGACCCTTCACAGCCCCTAACAAACCCTCATGGCGCCTCACAGCCCTTCACAGCCCCTCACGGCCTCTCACAGCCCAAGGCGTGGGACTCCTCCCGAAGGAGAAGCGATCAGGCTCTGCTTGTTCTCCTTTACTTTTGGTCACTTCACAGTGATGAGTAAAGGAAGGCTGAAATGAAACCTATCTCCAGCACTTCCCTCTGGGATAATTGCGGGCCTGAAGCTCTGTGCTGGCGCTGGCCCAAGTGGGAACATCACTGCAGCCCCCCACAGCCTTTGCTGTCCCCCGTGTCCATTCCCTGTCCCTGAGACCTGCCCAGCTCTGCCAGCAGCAGGAGCCACAGTGCAGTGGGCCCTGTACCGGCACAGCCGGGGCTCCCGGCCAAGAGCAGCAGCAGCGCCAGCCCCTTCCCACCTGCTTGTGCCTCGGCTTCCCAAGAGGTTTTTCCCGGTCAATTTCTGGACTAGAGCAACAATCACCCACAAACAGACCTGATTCCTCAGAGCCCGGCTGTGCTGCCCCGATGCAACCTTCAGAGAAAGAAAGGAGCAGGTTCCAGCGCTGTTCCCAGCACTGTTTCACTCATCCTCAGGGGACAGCAGGAGGCTGTCGTCATCCCCGCGGCTGCCCCACCTCGCTGGCCCCTTCCTTTGCTGATGGCTCTGCGTCCTGCCTGCCTCTGCCTTGGCACACAAAGCCTCGGGCTGCTCCAGACTCCTTCTGGGGGACACGTTGCACCACTGCACTGCCCTGGGAGGGAAATTCCTTTCTCCTTGTGTCCAGTCTGGACCTCCCCAGCTGCCCTTTGCATTCATTCTTTCTTTTGCCGCCTGGCCTCTACTATGTAGAAAGGATCCACCCGCTCTGAAACCACCCTCCAAGCCCTGCCAGGACTCTCCTCCACTCTCCTCAGTCTCCACTCCACTCAACACAGAGCTCCTTTGTCCCTAGGTACTGATCATGTGCTTGAGGCCACGGGCACCTGGACAAGAAGGTCGCTTCTTTTCTACAGGAAGGAAACCACAGAACCCCAGTGGTTTGAAGGCACATGAGAGGCAGCCACCAGAGGCCAAGGCAAGCCAGAGCTGTCTGTCCTTGCAGCTTCGGTCTGAAAGCAACCCTTGGACATATGAGGAGTTTTGCAGGTGGAATTCCATTTCAGCTGTGCGTGCCCGGACCGGAATGACAGTTCTTCTCGCCAGGAAGGAAAGGGCAGAGCCCCAGTGTTTCAAAGGCTGATCAGTGGTGGCTCAAGGAGGCCAAGGCCAGCCAGACCTGTTTGTCTTGGCAGCTTTTGTCTTGGAGCAATCCTTGCATAGACAGAATTTGGGAGGCCAAATCCCAGGTTTGGCCATGGACGTCTGGCCCAGAAGGACAGTTCTTTTCCATTGGCAGAAACGTGAGGAGCGCCAGTGTTTCAAAAGCAGATGAGAACTGGCCCTCAGGAAGCCAAGGGAAGCTGGGACATTCCTGGCAGCTTTTGTCGGGGAGCTATTCCTTGGATCTATGGAATTTCAGAGGTGGATTCCCAATTTTGGCCATGGATGGCTGGACTTGAAAGATGGTTTTGTTCCATGGGAAGCAAAGCACAGCCCCCGCGTGTTTTGAAGGCAGATGCGAGGTGGCCCCCAAGAGGCCAAGGCCAGCGTGAGCTGTCTGTCCTGGCAGGTTTCACATGGGAACAATCCTCGGATAGAATCCAATGTGGAGGTAGAATCCTCATTTCAGCCATGGGTCCCTGGAGGAGAAGGACAGTTCTTTCCCACAGAAAGGAAAGCAAGGAACTCCAGCGTTTCAGGGCCAGAGGAGAAGCAACCCTCAACATGCCAAGCTCAGCTGGAGCAGGCAGGTGGCCCCCAGGAGGCCAAGCCAACCACACCTGTTCCACCTTCTTTGGATCCTTGGGGCCCTGCAGCATCACAATTTTGTTCCCCTGACGCCCAGCAATAGCACAGTGGGCTCTAGAGCGGCACAAAGACCCCTTGCTTCCATGAGGCCTTGCTGTGTCCAAATGGTTGCCTTGCTTCCATGGGGCTGCAAAATAACACAATGGCCCACTGCTTCCATGAGGTCACAGAGTGTCACAATGGTCTCCATGATTCCATCAGGTCCTGCAGGGTCACAATGGCTCCTTGGTTCTATTGGGCTCCCCAGGATCACAATGGCCCCTTGCTTCCACAAGGCCTGGCTGGGTCACACTGGCCCTTTGCTTCCATGACACCTTGCAGTGTCACAATGGCCCCTTGCTTCTATGAGGCCTGGCTGTGTCACAATGGCCCCTGGCTGCCATGAGGCCCTGCGATGTCACAATGGTCTCATTGCTTCCACGAGGCCCTGCAGTTCCACAATGGCCCTTCAGTGTCACAAGGCCTTGAAGTGTCAGAACAGTCTCAGCGGGTTCCCCAGCTGCTTCACAATGGCCTCCTTGGTTCCATGATGCCCCGTGGCGTAACAATGCTATCCTTGCTTCCACACAGTCCAAATGGCCCCGGGGCCTCAGGGAGCCCCACAGTGTCACTACGATGCCCTTGATTCCACCAGGCCCTGCCGTGCTGCAATGACCCCTTGCTTTTACAAGGCCCTGCAGTGTCACAATGGCCCCTTGGTTCTGAAGCGTGCAAGAGCCTAATACTAAGAGCAAGGCTCCAAAAAACGCTTTGTCATTATCACTGCTCAACACCTGAAGGGCTTCAAAAGTGCTTCGTCATTAGGGCTGCTTGTCAGAATCACTCTTGAACGCCTGGAAACTACGTGCCGTACGGGCCGTGCATAGCCCGCCTGGAGGCCCATAAAAAGGAAGGCAAAACTGGTGCAAAATGTGGAGGCGAAAGCAAAAGGTAGAATCCCTGCCCTTTGCCTTTCCCCCCACCACCCATCGCCTGCTGCCAGACACCCTGAGGCCTCCGGGAGCCAACGCCGCCCGCCTGGGGAGAACCCCCCAGTCCTTCACCCCCGCACTGAAATCCCGAGGGAGTTGTGCAACCCCTAGCCCTGCTCCTTCGTCCCAGGCGCACCGAGGTTCAGCTGCAAGCATTGAGCCTGCATCTCGGAGCATGGGCTGCCGCTTTCCAGCCAAACTGCTCCAGAGATGGGAAGAGGCAGATAAGACGCTTCCAACAGCAGAAAAAAAAAGGCAAACACTTCTCCACTTCCCCCACCCTGTCTCAGCAGCAACAAAAGTAGCACAGTGTGGTGGTGACTTATCCTATGCTTTTTAGAGTAACCTTGGCTTTTCTAACTTTTCTCGACTTTTCTCCTTCTTTCTCTTTGCCTCTCTTACCATTAGATAAACAGATACCCATTTTTTTAGCACCAACATTTAATCTCGTTCGGTTTGAATCCGGCCTTTGGGAATATTTTGAACCTTCAAAGTTCTTTCCTTTTTCTACTCAGAGATTTCGTTTTCTTGACCCTGCTGGGTGTAAATCAGATAGTAACAAAGCGTCATAATGCTCTCCACGGTTCCATGAGGCCCCACAATGTCACAACGGACTTTTGGTTCCAGGAACTTTCGTACTGTCAGCAACAGTCGCCTTGGGTCCGCAGTGTCACAATGGACCCTTGGCTCCATGAGGCTCCGTAGCGTAACATGGACGCCTTGATTGCATGAGGTTGTGTAGTGTCACAAGGATCTCCTTGGTTCTGCGGCCCTGCTGTGTGACAATGGGCCTGTGGTTCCATGAAGTTCTGTACTGTCGACCATGATCTCCTTGCTTGCACAGTGTCATAACTGACCCTTGGTTCCATCAGGTGCCTGGCCTCCAACAGCTTCTAAGAGACCCTTATGGCCCCTCAAGGCCCCTCACAGCCCCTCATGACCTCTCAATGCCCCTCACAGCTCCCCATGGCCCCTCATGGCAGCTCACAGTCCCTCACAGCACCTCACAGTTCACGGCCCCTCATGACCCTTCACAGCCCCTAACAAACCCTCATGGCGCCTCACAGCCCTTCACAGCCCCTCACGGCCTCTCACAGCCCAAGGCGTGGGACTCCTCCCGAAGGAGAAGCGATCAGGCTCTGCTTGTTCTCCTTTACTTTTGGTCACTTCACAGTGATGAGTAAAGGAAGGCTGAAATGAAACCTATCTCCAGCACTTCCCTCTGGGATAATTGCGGGCCTGAAGCTCTGTGCTGGCACTGGCCCAAGTGGGAACATCACTGCAGCCCCCCACAGCCTTTGCTGTCCCCCGTGTCCATTCCCTGTCCCTGAGACCTGCCCAGCTCTGCCAGCAGCAGGAGCCACAGTGCAGTGGGCCCTGTACCGGCACAGCCGGGGCTCCCGGCCAAGAGCAGCAGCAGCGCCAGCCCCTTCCCACCTGCTTGTGCCTCGGCTTCCCAAGAGGTTTTTCCCGGTCAATTTCTGGACTAGAGCAACAATCACCCACAAACAGACCTGATTCCTCAGAGCCCGGCTGTGCTGCCCCGATGCAACCTTCAGAGAAAGAAAGGAGCAGGTTCCAGCGCTGTTCCCAGCACTGTTTCACTCATCCTCAGGGGACAGCAGGAGGCTGTCGTCATCCCCGCGGCTGCCCCACCTCGCTGGCCCCTTCCTTTGCTGATGGCTCTGCGTCCTGCCTGCCTCTGCCTTGGCACACAAAGCCTCGGGCTGCTCCAGACTCCTTCTGGGGGACACGTTGCACCACTGCACTGCCCTGGGAGGGAAATTCCTTTCTCCTTGTGTCCAGTCTGGACCTCCCCAGCTGCCCTTTGCATTCATTCTTTCTTTTGCCGCCTGGCCTCTACTATGTAGAAAGGATCCACCCGCTCTGAAACCACCCTCCAAGCCCTGCCAGGACTCTCCTCCACTCTCCTCAGTCTCCACTCCACTCAACACAGAGCTCCTTTGTCCCTAGGTACTGATCATGTGCTTGAGGCCACGGGCACCTGGACAAGAAGGTCGCTTCTTTTCTACAGGAAGGAAACCACAGAACCCCAGTGGTTTGAAGGCACATGAGAGGCAGCCACCAGAGGCCAAGGCAAGCCAGAGCTGTCTGTCCTTGCAGCTTCGGTCTGAAAGCAACCCTTGGACATATGAGGAGTTTTGCAGGTGGAATTCCATTTCAGCTGTGCGTGCCCGGACCGGAATGACAGTTCTTCTCGCCAGGAAGGAAAGGGCAGAGCCCCAGTGTTTCAAAGGCTGATCAGTGGTGGCTCAAGGAGGCCAAGGCCAGCCAGACCTGTTTGTCTTGGCAGCTTTTGTCTTGGAGCAATCCTTGCATAGACAGAATTTGGGAGGCCAAATCCCAGGTTTGGCCATGGACGTCTGGCCCAGAAGGACAGTTCTTTTCCATTGGCAGAAACGTGAGGAGCGCCAGTGTTTCAAAAGCAGATGAGAGCTGGCCCTCAGGAAGCCAAGGGAAGCTGGGACATTCCTGGCAGCTTTTGTCGGGGAGCTATTCCTTGGATCTATGGAATTTCAGAGGTGGATTCCCAATTTTGGCCATGGATGGCTGGACTTGAAAGATGGTTTTGTTCCATGGGAAGCAAAGCACAGCCCCCGCGTGTTTTGAAGGCAGATGCGAGGTGGCCCCCAAGAGGCCAAGGCCAGCGTGAGCTGTCTGTCCTGGCAGGTTTCACATGGGAACAATCCTCGGATAGAATCCAATGTGGAGGTAGAATCCTCATTTCAGCCATGGGTCCCTGGAGGAGAAGGACAGTTCTTTCCCACAGAAAGGAAAGCAAGGAACTCCAGCGTTTCAGGGCCAGAGGAGAAGCAACCCTCAACATGCCAAGCTCAGCTGGAGCAGGCAGGTGGCCCCCAGGAGGCCAAGCCAACCACACCTGTTCCACCTTCTTTGGATCCTTGGGGCCCTGCAGCATCACAATTTTGTTCCCCTGACGCCCAGCAATAGCACAGTGGGCTCTAGAGCGGCACAAAGACCCCTTGCTTCCATGAGGCCTTGCTGTGTCCAAATGGTTGCCTTGCTTCCATGGGGCTGCAAAATAACACAATGGCCCACTGCTTCCATGAGGTCACAGAGTGTCACAATGGTCTCCATGATTCCATCAGGTCCTGCAGGGTCACAATGGCTCCTTGGTTCTATTGGGCTCCCCAGGATCACAATGGCCCCTTGCTTCCACAAGGCCTGGCTGGGTCACACTGGCCCTTTGCTTCCATGACACCTTGCAGTGTCACAATGGCCCCTTGCTTCTATGAGGCCTGGCTGTGTCACAATGGCCCCTGGCTGCCATGAGGCCCTGCGATGTCACAATGGTCTCATTGCTTCCACGAGGCCCTGCAGTTCCACAATGGCCCTTCAGTGTCACAAGGCCTTGAAGTGTCAGAACAGTCTCAGCGGGTTCCCCAGCTGCTTCACAATGGCCTCCTTGGTTCCATGATGCCCCGTGGCGTAACAATGCTATCCTTGCTTCCACACAGTCCAAATGGCCCCGGGGCCTCAGGGAGCCCCACAGTGTCACTACGATGCCCTTGATTCCACCAGGCCCTGCCGTGCTGCAATGACCCCTTGCTTTTACAAGGCCCTGCAGTGTCACAATGGCCCCTTGGTTCTGAAGCGTGCAAGAGCCTAATACTAAGAGCAAGGCTCCAAAAAACGCTTTGTCATTATCACTGCTCAACACCTGAAGGGCTTCAAAAGTGCTTCGTCATTAGGGCTGCTTGTCAGAATCACTCTTGAACGCCTGGAAACTACGTGCCGTACGGGCCGTGCATAGCCCGCCTGGAGGCCCATAAAAAGGAAGGCAAAACTGGTGCAAAATGTGGAGGCGAAAGCAAAAGGTAGAATCCCTGCCCTTTGCCTTTCCCCCCACCACCCATCGCCTGCTGCCAGACACCCTGAGGCCTCCGGGAGCCAACGCCGCCCGCCTGGGGAGAACCCCCCAGTCCTTCACCCCCGCACTGAAATCCCGAGGGAGTTGTGCAACCCCTAGCCCTGCTCCTTCGTCCCAGGCGCACCGAGGTTCAGCTGCAAGCATTGAGCCTGCATCTCGGAGCATGGGCTGCCGCTTTCCAGCCAAACTGCTCCAGAGATGGGAAGAGGCAGATAAGACGCTTCCAACAGCAGAAAAAAAAAGGCAAACACTTCTCCACTTCCCCCACCCTGTCTCAGCAGCAACAAAAGTAGCACAGTGTGGTGGTGACTTATCCTATGCTTTTTAGAGTAACCTTGGCTTTTCTAACTTTTCTCGACTTTTCTCCTTCTTTCTCTTTGCCTCTCTTACCATTAGATAAACAGATACCCATTTTTTTAGCACCAACATTTAATCTCGTTCGGTTTGAATCCGGCCTTTGGGAATATTTTGAACCTTCAAAGTTCTTTCCTTTTTCTACTCAGAGATTTCGTTTTCTTGACCCTGCTGGGTGTAAATCAGATAGTAACAAAGCGTCATAATGCTCTCCACGGTTCCATGAGGCCCCACAATGTCACAACGGACTTTTGGTTCCAGGAACTTTCGTACTGTCAGCAACAGTCGCCTTGGGTCCGCAGTGTCACAATGGACCCTTGGCTCCATGAGGCTCCGTAGCGTAACATGGACGCCTTGATTGCATGAGGTTGTGTAGTGTCACAAGGATCTCCTTGGTTCTGCGGCCCTGCTGTGTGACAATGGGCCTGTGGTTCCATGAAGTTCTGTACTGTCGACCATGATCTCCTTGCTTGCACAGTGTCATAACTGACCCTTGGTTCCATCAGGTGCCTGGCCTCCAACAGCTTCTAAGAGACCCTTATGGCCCCTCAAGGCCCCTCACAGCCCCTCATGACCTCTCAATGCCCCTCACAGCTCCCCATGGCCCCTCATGGCAGCTCACAGTCCCTCACAGCACCTCACAGTTCACGGCCCCTCATGACCCTTCACAGCCCCTAACAAACCCTCATGGCGCCTCACAGCCCTTCACAGCCCCTCACGGCCTCTCACAGCCCAAGGCGTGGGACTCCTCCCGAAGGAGAAGCGATCAGGCTCTGCTTGTTCTCCTTTACTTTTGGTCACTTCACAGTGATGAGTAAAGGAAGGCTGAAATGAAACCTATCTCCAGCACTTCCCTCTGGGATAATTGCAGGCCTGAAGCTCTGTGCTGGCGCTGGCCCAAGTGGGAACATCACTGCAGCCCCCCACAGCCTTTGCTGTCCCCCGTGTCCATTCCCTGTCCCTGAGACCTGCCCAGCTCTGCCAGCAGCAGGAGCCACAGTGCAGTGGGCCCTGTACCGGCACAGCCGGGGCTCCCGGCCAAGAGCAGCAGCAGCGCCAGCCCCTTCCCACCTGCTTGTGCCTCGGCTTCCCAAGAGGTTTTTCCCGGTCAATTTCTGGACTAGAGCAACAATCACCCACAAACAGACCTGATTCCTCAGATCTCGGCTGTGCTGCCCCGATGCAACCTTCAGAGAAAAAAAGGATTGGGTCCCAGCACTGTTCCCAGCACTGTTTCACTCATCCTCAGGTGACAGCAGGAGGCTTTTCTTGCATTTGCCTTGGGAATTACTGATCATGGCTGCTCTTCCCCCTCTTTTGGTACCCACTTGAATTTTATCTCAAACACTGCACTTGCCTCTTTCGATCGGTGCTAGCCACAGTGCTTTTCTGATGGGGAATTCAGGTGTTTTGTTGCAGGCATCCTGATTAGCACATCTTGAAATGTTCACAGGTCCATAAGCAAAAAGTCGAGGAGAATGAAAGCCATACAGGCCACATTCACAGTGCTCAAACAGAGCCCTGTTGCTGGTGCTCTTGAAATAGAATCAGCTGACAGAGGCCAGCACAGAAATTGCCTCTGGAGTGTGGAGTGAAACGAAAAAATCCACCGGGAGAAAGAGGAAGCAGAACTTCTGCACTGGCTTCATTGCTTCTTCCCAGCAGCAGGAGGCGTGGATGTCCAGAGGTCCGTCCCGCTGCTGCTGAGCACAGTGAGAGCACAGCCTGCTGCCCAGTCCCAGCGGGAACCCGAGCCCAGACCGGGGAGCTCCCGCAGCGTGGGCAGCTCAGCGGATGCGGTGCCAGGGCCGCAGCCCCGGGGACACGCCCGCCCATTGTGGGGCAGCGGCGCAGGCGCAATGTCCTGCGGCCCAAACTTGCTGCTGCTGCCATGCAAGGCCCATCCTTCTCCCCCTCCTCCTCTCCCAGCACCGCGCAAATTGCACCTCGCGGGATGCTTCCCCGCAGGCTGCTCAGGCGCCCCGCTCCTCTTTCCACCTGAGCGGCACTGCGGAGGAATCTTTGGCGCACTTCCATAAGCCCGGGCCTCTCGCTTCGTGCTGAATCGGGGATGCAAATGGCCTTGTTAAGAAAGTCAAAAGCCAAGGGAACGGATTAGGAATTATTAGAAAAAACTACCCTTCTTCCAGGCAAGGTACACCAAGTCATTTCCCACATTTCTCCTTTGCACATTCTTTCAGTCGTCTGCTCGGAGAGCTCCAGCTTCTTCTGGTGCTTCCCATGAACCCATTGTACTCTTGAGTTGCGCACCAATGCACCAGATGTGCAAGCATCTACGCTGAACTCAGAAACCAACTGCCTCTGTCAGACCATTTTCACATTCCAGGTCACTTGCAAGATGTCCACTGAGAGCTTGGAAGGATCAGCCCACAGCTCTCCACTTCTGGCTGCAGGCTCCGGAGATTCTTTCTCTCCATTCAGCCAATGCTGAACAATTGCTGAACAAATGCTAACAATTGCTGCTACCCCCTCCTCCTCTTTCCTTAGCCTAGAACAGTAACGACGGAAACCTTACCCACCGCACAACTCGCTAGTCCACCAGGAGGAGAAAGGACAAGTGGTCAAGCTCTCAGAACCTTGGTCCTGCTTTGCTGCAAGAGTCGTGCTGCAAACACAGTGTGGCAAGCCAAGAGAAGCTGCACGTGATGGCACATCTTGTGACAGGAGCTCCAGCTAGGTCTCCAGGAAAGGGTTTTGAAAAGAGCAAACATCACTGTGGACAAGATTCTTGCAAAAGCAAAACAGCTTCCCAGAAGTGACATGCAAACGGAAAGAACAGCCCAAGATGTTCCCGGATACTATTAATTGCTTCCCTTCTAGGCTCCCCTTTTCTGTCTTGCACTAGTTCTACCCCACAGTCATTCCAAACTGATCTTACCTCGAAGACCTAGGACTTAGCAAGTTTGAGACACTCTACAGTATCATTAGCTACACACAGTTTGCCCTCTCCCTGTTTGGCTTTGAAAGCAATGCTGCAGACACCAGAAGCCTGCCAGTGGAAGATTTTAGAGCCCAGTGCATTGCTCGGCTCTGGCTTCTAGAGACAGGGCATGTGCTCCCATGGGATTGCACTCTCAGCAGTGACAATAGACAGCAGCAGCAACAAAGGTGATTCCCATGACACTGTCGCAGGGCTCAAGACTCCGTGTCTTGGCTTCACGTGGCAAAGTTCACTGTCTGTTTGGACAGACTCAGCATCCAAACCAGTCTGCTTTCCTGTGCCAATGAACAGCAGGAGAAGGAAACCAGCCTGCAGTTTCTTTGCAGAGAGGCCCTTTGCTCCAGGCTGAAAGTGCTGGATTGGCAGGGAGGAGGCAGACAGCTGAGAGCTGAGCTGCTCTATTGGACTGGCATCAGAACTCGGCAAAAAGAGTGTTTCCATTCTTTTATTTGAATCCTCCTATCGGCAGTCTCCGATTTTCACCTGGAACCGGATAAGAAAACAGCAACAGCCCTGGCGACGAGGGCACCGCGCCGGGCACGGCCCCGCCGCTCCCACTGCCCACGCCGAGCGGCCGGGGAGCAGCGCTGCGCCCCGCAGGGGCTGCACGTCTCCCTCCTCACGTCCTGCTCTGCCCTCCCACGGGGCTGGCTCTGCCTGGCGCTGGCAGGCGCCTCATTCGGCACTTTGCTCTGCTCCAGGCAAAAAGTGCGGACAGCGCTTTGCTTGCTCGTAAGCAAGAGACCGCGGCGCGGGGCGAGCGAGCAGCAGGGGCAAGTTGCAAGACTGCCGCAAGGAAGAGTTACAATCTGGTGAAGAAGAAGCTCAACAAGACGGTGCGTTTGGCGCGGCTGCGGGAGGAAGAGATGCTCCGTGACTCCGCTTCGGCCCCGGAGCCGAGCGGCCCGTGCTGGCCCGGGGCGCGCGGGGCTCGGCCGCGGGGCGCGCGGGGGAAAAACGGACACCCGGGCAACAGACACACGGACACGCGGACAAACGCTCCCAGAGCTTCAGCGGCAGCGGCGGCAGCAGCAGCAGCGGCAGCAGCAGAAGAGCAATACAAGAGCAGCGGTTCTCCAGACCCTCCGCGTTCCTTCTCCTGCTCCTCCTCTCGTTCCTCCTCTCCTTCTCGCAGTGTCCCGCATCCCCTGTCCCGCTCTCCCTTCAGTGCTCCACCCCCTCCGCCCCTTCCGCGGCCTCCCTCTCCCCATGCCAGGCCGGGCCATGCCCCCGGCCCGCCCCCGGCCCCGGGCGGGGCTGCGCCCTCCCCGCCCCCGGGCGTCCCGCCGCGGTCTCGCCTCCGCCCGGCTCTTGCCGTACTGGCGGTGGCGCTGCTGGGCGGGCATCAGTGCCTGCCTCTTGGGCAGCATTGCCAGCCTCTGGCCCCGGCTGGCCCGACTGCGGCCCCGGCCCCGACTCCGGCCCCGGCCCCGACTCCGGCCCCGGCCCCGGCCCCGGCCCCGGCCCCGGCCCCGGCTCCTCCCGGGACCCGCCGAGGACACAGACGGCGCGGCCGCTCCCGCCGCGTCCGCGGCGTCTTCCCCGGTCCGAGCTCTTCCGCTCGGCAGCGCGGCCCCCGCCCCCGAGCCGCCGGTGTCCCCTTCGAAAGAGGCAACATGTGGGGATACCCGGCCCGGGGCGGTTGAGGAGCAGCCGGGGGCCGTTTCTGGAGCCGGGCCGAGCGCTGACAGCCGCGTCTCGCCGGCAGGGAAGGCGCAGCAGGGCCTGACGGAGCGCTACCGGGTGGGTTCGCTGCTGGGGCGCGGCGGCTTCAGCAGCGTCTTCGCGGCGACGCGGCTCTCGGACGGCGCCCCGGTGAGTGGCGGGGCCGGCGGCGGGCGCAGGAGGAGGGGGGCGGAGGAGGAGGAGGGCGCAGGAGAAGGAGGATGGGGCTCGGCAGGGCGGGCGGCGAGCTCAGCTCGCTGCTCCCCTTGGCTTGCAGGTGGCCATCAAACGGGTGCCACGGAACTGCATCCGTCATTGGGGCGAGCTGGTGAGTGAGCGGGGGGAGGAGGGCGGTGGTGGGCAGCGGGAGAAGCCGGGGCGTGACGGGCGGGGATAAGCCGAGGCCCGGGAGGGTGGAAGGCGGCAGGACGCCTCGGGGGAGAGCGGGCGTGGGGGCAGCGGAGGGCGCAGAGCATCCCGGGCTGGGCGAGGGCTTCCCGAGCCCTGGCACGGCATCAGCCCCACTGACGGCATCGTGCTCCTCCCGCAGCCCAACGGCACCAGCGCACCACTCGAGGTCGTGCTGCTGGACAAGGTGTCCACCGGCTTCCCTGGTGTGGTGCAGCTCCTCGAGTGGCTCGAGCTCCCCAACAACGTGGTGCTGGTGATGGAGCGGCCGGAGCACTCTGAGGACCTGCTTCATTTCATTCGAGCACGGGGCTTCCTGTCAGAGGAGGTGGCACGGGAGCTGTTCCACCAGGTCCTGGAGGCCGTGCGGCACTGCACCAGCTGCGGGGTCCTTCACAGGGACCTGAAACCAGAGAACATCCTGGTTGACCTGGCCACCGGCCAGGCCAAATTGATTGATTTTGGCTGCGGCACCCACCTGCAAGACACAGCCTACACCCGCTTTGCAGGTGAGTCCCTGCCGGGGTAGGCTCCCGGTGCCGGCATCTCGCGGCCCAACCTGGCTGTGGCAGCAGGGATTCTCCCTTTTGATGCCAGGACCGAGTGTTCAGCCCAGTTGCTTTTGAGGGCAGGTGGCCGGGGGCCCATCTTCCAGCCCTGCTGGCAGCCTTCGCCAGCCACTCTGCCCAGAACTGGCGCTGGGGCTGGGGCAGCCAGTGTGACAAAAACACACCCGTGGGTGCGGGTAGCAGAGGGGGGGGGCCAGAAGCTGTGCACCCGCCGGTTTGGTGTGCAGGAGAGAAGGGGTTTGGACTGCTCAGCTCGCCTGGTTTGCCTTGGCTTCAGAATGTTTTTTGGGGCAATGCAGGCAGGGAGGGTGAAGGCATGGTTTTTCCCCCCCGGCACTGAGAGGGTTCTGCCTTTGCATGGAATGCTCGGGCCTTGCCAGGGCTTCCGCTGCCCTCTTGTGACACCGGTGGCTTCTTTTACAACCCACAGTTTGTCCACAAGTCACAGGCGCTGGCGAGAGGGCAGCGGGTCACGCCGCGTGCCACTGGTGCGGCCCCCCGCGTGCCCAGGGATGCTGGGGCGAGGCTCCGGGAGCAGGCAGCATCCTCCTGATGAACTGCCTCTCTATTCCGTAGGAACACCATCGTACAGCCCCCCGGAATGGAACCACTTTGGCTGGTACTGTGGCGAGGCAGCGACCGTCTGGTCCCTGGGCATCGTGCTGCACCAGATGGTCTGCGGGCAGCACCCGTTCCCGAAGGGCCGGAACATCAGCTGGGGCCAGCTGTCGCTCCCACAACGGCTCTCTCAAGGTGGATGCTCATCTCTGTGGCACGGGGGGAATAGCAGTGCTGGGAGACAGCAGCGGGCTCATGAGCATCCCGCTCTGGCAGCTGCCAAGGAGGTGGCACATGCCCCGCTCTCCTGCTCTCCTCCAAAACAAAGAATGGATGGGAAAGTTCAGGCACAGCTCGGAGCCCCCATGGCATGGCCTGGGCATGGCAAGAGTGGGGCAAAGCGGACAGGAGCCTTCTGCAACTGACCGGCGCTTTCTGGTTTCTCCCCGCAGACTGCAAGGAGCTGATCAGATGGTGTCTGTCCCTGCACTCCTTGGACAGGCCCTCATTAGAAGACCGGTCGTGTGATCCTTGGCTGCAGGATATTCATCATCCGTAGAAGAAGGGAGAGAGCCACAGGCACACTTTGATCCAGGGAGCCGGTAAGTTACAGCTCCACACGTGCCTTGGCAAGAAGCAGCCAAGAAACGCAGGCTTTTTTGCCCTGCCTGTATCGCTGCGCAAGGGTCGTCAGATGGGAACACACAGCCCTTGTGCTGGAGCTGAGCTGCTCTTCCCAGCACTGGTGGCCGCTGTGCAAGCTGCTTTTGCTTGTCCTGCTTCACTGACAGCCGGGGCCCTGGGCGGGGCACTGACAGCCTGCTCTCAGCCGCAGGGAAGAAGGAGCCCCTGGAGAAGCTGTACCAGGTGGGGCTGCTGCGTCTGGAGACATGGAGGACGACGTCAAGGATGACAAGCTCTTCCTCGACCTGGCCACCGGCAAGCTGAAGATGATGGGCTTCCATTCTGGCACCTTCTTCAAAGCCAGGCTCCACAGCGAATTTACAGATGAGTCCACACCCAGGGGGATGCTCCCAGATTTGGGCATTGCGTGGCCTGGCCAGGAAGCAAAGGTTCCCCCCTTTGCTGGGGCGGATGCAACTAATTCTTCAGCCGGCTGCCAAGCTGCTTTTCGGCAGGGCGGGCGGGATGGGCTGGGGTGCTTACGAAATGGGAGTCGGCCCCTGGCCCTGCCAACAGCCCCCACCGCCCACTGTTCCCCGGGCTGGGGCTGGGGCTGGGGCAGCCAGCCCGACACAAACAAGCCCCCATGGCAGGAGCAGAGGTGGCACTCCAGGAGCTGTGCACGGGCTGCTTTGTTTTGCAGGAAAGGAAGGGCTTGGGCTGCTCCACTCCCTTTGTTTGCTTTGGGCTCGCCGTGCCTGTTGGGGGGCAGTGCAGGGGGGAAGGGAGAAAGCGTGGGCTTCCCTCGCCCGTGGGTGGGTTTTTCCCCAGCATGTAGGGAAGGTTGGGCCTTCCTCAGGCCCCCGACAGAGAGAAGATTTTTTACCTTTTTCCTTGTTTCTCCTTTTTGTCTGTAATGCCTTTTCTTTAATTGGTTGCTTGTTTTTCTTCAAGGAAGTGTTGTAGGTGGTGTCCAGTCTGGATCGGGAAGTGCTTGGGACCAGCTGCGGCGTGGATGGCACATGGCCTTGGAGAAGGCCGAGGACATGGCTTGGGAGCAGCTTTTCTTCCGGCGGCGGGTGGCGTGCGGTGGGTCCCCATCTTCTTGGCACGGGTGGGATAAGGGCTTTTGGGAGATGGCAGCGAGCACAGGAGCATCCCGCTCTGGGCAGCTGCTGAGGAGGTGGATCTGCCACAGCTGGCTGCAGGCGGTGGCACGTGTCCTGCCATCCTGCTCTCCTGCCAAAGGCAGCAGGGACGGGCGGCTTCGGGCACCACTCTGAGCACAGCCAGCACTGCCTGGGCACCGCGGGCAGCTGGGACAAGGGGGACAGCAGCCTTCACGTGACGGGTGGTTTCTGCTTTCTCTCCTTGCAGCCGGGCTCTGTGGATGCTGAGGCTGCTCTGGGCTCCTCCAGGGCTCTGCTGCGGCTCAGCACCGGCCCGGAAGAAGCCAAAGAAGAACCGGTGTGAGCTGCAGCAGAGACGTGCCCGAGCATTTCGGCAACGCAGCTCAAGCCTGCAGAGTGCACGCCTCCAGGAGAAAACATGACACCCCCCCCGCCCCAAATGAACTTGTTCAATAACTTGTGAAATGAAATCAATCTGGGATGACCCCAAATGACATTTCTCAGCTTGCTCAAGCGTTAGCTCAGCCCTTCTCTGAACAGTTCTCTGCCCCACCTGCCTTTTATTTCACAAGTGCTCCCTCTTTTCCCCCAGTGAGTTGCCAGCTCAGGGCAGTCTCTGTCACACTGTAGCCTTCCTTGATGCCCCTGACCACGAGGAGGAGCGAGCCCCAGGTTTAGGGACTCATCCTTTCACTGGCAGAAGAACAGCAATATCTCAGAGGTCCGGTGAGATTTGAGTGTCATTCAAGAGCTGCCCTCCAGGCCTCAGCTCTCCTCACTGTTAGCTTCCCACTGCCACTTTTCCTCATCCTTTCCAGCAGGATGAGCTCTGGGAATGCCCTTGACCCTTGCCACTCCTGCCAGCCCAGCCACCCAGCTCAGTTTGGCTTAAGCTGAAGCGTCTCTGTCTCCTCTGGCACGCCAGTGCAGTTCCCTCTGCGGGGAGCAGCAGTGCCAGAGCACAGCAGGCAACAGCGCAGGCCGCAGCTGCACCAGCTCCCCTCCACGCGTGGCTGGGCTCTTGGTGGCAACTAAATGCTCCCTGTTTGCAGCTGTCACTGGAGGATGGCCCCAGGGCAGAGTCCGGCCGGGCTCCCAGTGCATCCCCCGGAGCTTGGGGCAGACAGTGGTCCCAGAGCTGAGCTTAATGGTGTGCAGCCGGCGCTGTGGCTCGCAGTCAGTGTTTGCAAGTGTTGCCTTCTCACCTCCTGCAACTTGTGGGGAAAATGAGCTGTGCGGCCGGGCCAGCACTGCCCCTCTGGGCAGTGACAAGGCTGAAGGTCTTTGCTGTTGCAGAGGAGCCGGCATTGAGCCTTAGCAGGGCCTGGCAGGTGCGGAGCCGGATCTCGCCTGCTGCCCGGGGTTCGCTGCCCGCCAACCGCCCCCAGCCGCCGCGCTCCGTTCTACAGGGATAGAAGGCTCTGTCTGCACAAGGGTTCCCATAATGTCTTTGTACCCGTGGCTGCGGAACGAACACGGAGAGGGAAAGTGTCAGTCACGTTGCTTGCGCATTCCTTCCTTTAGACACAAGACACATCTGTGCGCAGCCCCGTGTACAGATCTCTTAAAAGGATAGGCAGGGATAGAGATTTCCCACATAGCCCTTCTTTGGCCTAACTCACCTTGTAAGCTGGCATCCGGGGCATTTTTGTCCCAGCTCTGTGTGAGTAGGTGTCCAAGAGCTGAAGTGAGCAGCATTTAGAAGCAGTTTCAAGATTTCTAGGCAGGAAGTGGAGCTGACAAGCATCTGTGTAGCTCACCGTATTCATCGGGAGGGGCTGCTGGTTCTTTAGGAATATGGCACAATGGAGACACGAGACCGGGAAAAACCCCAGCTCTCTGTGGATTTGTGCAAAAGGGGGAAGCAGCAGAAACGCTTTGTGTCTGCTTGTGCAGACACAAGGTCCAAGGAGCTGGGGTGACAAAGGGTGGCCTGGGCTGGTGGCAGGTTAAGTCCTGTTTCATGTCATCATAGAGTGGCACAGGACAAAGCTAAAAGCACCCACAGCCACACTGATGAAGTCTTTCTGATGCTGCACATGCTATAGGAAAAGCTGCTGTCACACAATCCATTGGTATTTCTAACTTTTCTTTGCAATACTTTAGGTCCAAGTTTCAAACTGCAATATTTTTGCACTCAGGACACGGTCATGCACAATCCATATTTCAATTTCCTATTGCTTCAACCACAATTTAAAATAACTTAATATTGGCAACAAAACCCAAAATCTTTACAAAAAGGCTGCTGAGGTCAGTGAGATGGATCCATGCCATCAGCACATTTGCAAAGTAAATAACTTAGTTCACTTTTTATAAGGATCAGTTACCTCTTAATCCAAAGTTACAAAAGATTTTTCATACACATTTGGTTTTTTTCTCTTTCCTATTGTTTCGTTTTTTTCTTTTTTCTTTTTTTTTTTAAAGAGATTACACGTCTTAAAAAAGGATTGTACAGCAAAATGAGATACATTTCTGCTCAACAACGAAAATGTAGGCTCCTCCTCTGTTTCCTTTTGTCTGGATACCCTGAAGAAAAAAATCTAGCAGACACCAGCAGAGGTGTAAACTGGTTGCTTTGGACTAAAGTGAAATTCAGCTCTGGTGACATCCTGACCCAGTCAAGAGTTGCAGAATTCTTTTGCAGATCTCGAACCATGTGCTTGTGGGCACAGCAGCTGCAGTGCTGATGCACCAGTGCATGAGAATAACTCTGTTATTCCCCCACCGAATTTGGGCTCTACCCAAGAAGGAGGTGCTGCAGTCATTTGCTCCTCGTTCCCATGTGGAGCAGCTCCCTTCCTGCTGGCTGAGCTGCTCAGGCAGAGCCTGGCAGCTCCTGACACTGAAGGGCTGAGGCCTTTCCCCTGCTGCTGTGCTACAGACGGATTTAGCAGCATTGCTTAACGTGGGGATACACAGCAGGACCAAAAGCAGTTGCCTTTGTAGACCTTAAGCTCAAAGGTGAAAAATCTCAAGAGACGAGGATGGAAGAGACTCGCAGGCTGCCTGTTTGCTGTGCTGCCCCACTTGTGAGTGGCCCAGCTTTGCGTGAGGCAGAGCGAGAACAAGGGGCAGCTCCCTCCCAGCCCCGCAGCCAAGGGGCTCCTCCAGTCCCGGGGCTTGGGGCACCATCAGAACCTTCCAAGCAAAGGTTCTCTTTGAACTTGCTCATTAATGAAATGCGCATGGTCATTAGCGCTCTGATAGATGTATCCACCCATTAGTGAAACATGGATTGACCTTTCTGTATTTGGAAGCTGGACAAGGCCATGAAATCTGACACCTGGCCTTGTTTGGGGCTG
The DNA here is from genome assembly GCF_965178545.1 of Coloeus monedula. Taxonomy (NCBI): domain Eukaryota; kingdom Metazoa; phylum Chordata; class Aves; order Passeriformes; family Corvidae; genus Coloeus; species Coloeus monedula. The sequence goes on along the minus strand of NC_138814.1, from coordinate 2,274,430 downwards.
TATGGTCAAAGTCAACTCCCTTGCTTCCTCCTTCAGCCCTGGCCAGGCTTGGGGAGAAACCAAACAGGAGAATGAAACCAGATATTCCCACACTAGAAGTGCTGTCGGTTTGTTAGTTCAACACTATCAAAGCTGGGCCCTCTCACAGCGAGGTTGGAAGCCTCACCTGTGGGTGGAGGCACCTGCAGGAACTCCCAGTGTCCGCGAGTGGCTCCCCAGTCCCGGGCTGTGACAGCTTCCCCCAGCTGATGTGTGCATGTGGGTGATGGCAAGGTCTGAGGGTAACTGCTGCTGTCTCTTTCTTAATCACTACGGGCAATCTTTGGCAGTGATGGTTGGGTGCATTGCTGAGCTTCTCCTTTTGTGATTCTTTGCTGCTTTGAACTACAGTAAATGACGCTGATTCCTTGAGTTGGTGTCTGTGTCTTTGGTGCTGACCCTGCCCACTGGTAAAACAAATTTGGTATAGTCTGGCCGGATCACAACAAAATGCTGCTTTTTAAATGAAAGTGTAAGGAATCAGTCCCATCCAAAATTCCCGGATGGGAAGACCTTCCCTAGGGTTTGCTGGCTGTGGCGTGGGCTGAGGTCGGAGCACCGTGCGAGCAATGAGGACGTCAATTGAAAGAAGCTGAAGCACTGGATGAATTAAAATCATCCAAAAATTGCATATGGAAAAAGGAAAAGAACTTGTGGCTTTGGGAAGATGAGGGTGAATTTTGTTAACAGCATCTCGGAAACAGCACCAACAGAAGGAACGCTTGTTGTTGAAACACTCCCACATGGAGCGACAGAAGAGGTTTTTAATCTTGAGCTTGGATTTGTTTGAGCAAAGGAAATAATAATAATAAGAAGAATACTAATAAAAAGAATTATCTAAATGAATGTAATATAATAAAAATTGTATGTTTATGTTTTCACATGTATATAATGACATTGTGAAATAATGCTCCAAATACCAATTTGTTAGCTTTGGCTGCTCAGGGATATAAGACTAAATACTCCACAGAAAATGATTGGCCAGGACCCCAACATCGCTGGGAAACTGTGTGCAGTTGTATACAACAGATGAAGGAGGAAGGGATGAAACTGGCTGGTTTTATAGGGTTTGCTGACACTCAGACGTGGAATGCTTTGGCTGTTCCTGTGAAAAATAAACTGAGTAAGACTGCTGGGTTTTTCATATACCAGACTATCCACAAGCTGCAGAATTGATTGAACAGATGAAGGGGTTGTTAAAAGAGCACTTGAAAAATATAGGAGATGGGAAGCTATTGCAATGAAAAGCCCACCTCACAGATGTGCTCCACATCCTTAACAATGGGCCCACCGGGGAAATGGAAACCGCCTCGATGCGCGTGGCTGCACCCAATTTGCAAATACAACCACGGACAGTGACACTCTGACTTCCTGGGAAATTGTTCCGGGGTTGATGGCCCCTGACAGGGCCATCCCAGAGGCTGCAGGGCTGGACCTTTACGCATTAGAATTAATTAGGATAAATCAGAAGCAAATGAGGGTTATCAACACCGGCACAGGAATTCAAATTCCTCCGGGACACTTTGGTTTGATAACTGCTCACTCAAGCTTGGCCTTGACAAGTGTTCATATGGTGGTGATGCCGTGAAGATTTTTGCCTTTTCTTTTATACCCCTGTTATACCTTTTTACAGCTTCTGTATTCCTAGTGCTTTTTGCCTACATTCTTGGACCTGTTTGTCAAGCTAAGAGACTAAACATTTTAGAAGCTTCGTAGCTAGGGATCAGTGTGCCCCAGACCCCAAGGTCCTCTCCAGAACACATTCTGTAAACCAAGATAGAACCATCCAGGGGAAATTTCCTTGGGGAGGGGGGCTCACTTGAGCCTCTCATTGGGGAATCTTTGATAGATATGTTAATTAGTAAAACCTATAATGTTATACCCAATGTTGGGGGGAGGGATACAGACATAGACTCAGCGGGGTGCATCTCGAGGCATATGACCTGGACGTGTACACCTAAGGATCCTTAAAATAAATACCAAGTTAAAATCCCTTTTCCCCTTCTAACCAGGTATGACTCTTGATTTTAAGACCAGGAAAAGGCATCAGTGGGAGGAGTGCTTGGTGCAGATTATCAAGGAGAAATTAAAGTAGTTCTGTTAAACAATAGGGAACAACACTGGATTATTCAACCCCACGGCAGGGTAGCACAATTATTGATATTGCCTGTTTTTAAAACAACCGTGACAAAAGGACATCCACCTCACATCACTACTGTTCATGGAGATTAAGGGTTTGGATCCACCAGTCCTAATCATGGAGCCAGAGTGTGGGTCCAGAGGCTAAATGGCCCGCCCGAGCCAGCTGAAGTAACAGCTGTAGGCAAAGACAACACTGTTTGAATCCTGAAACCTGGGTGAGAAAGATGGGAACACGTCCCTGCAGCCAAGTGTTCTATGTGAGAACAAAGAGATGTTACAGGATATTGTTTTGCAGAGCCTGCCAGACCAAATCTCCCTGTTTGCCCCCATGGTCCCTTTGGAAAGTGCTCTGATCCATGGCGCTCGATGTGAAGACTGATGTGCCACTGAGTGACTTCTGCAGACAGAAAGGGACCACTTAACAGTGAAACTATTGTTGATCTTGTTGATTTAATGTTGTCATTGTAATCAGAGCACTGGTTGGGAAAATAGATTCCTAACAGTAGGAGCAGAGATAGGGAACTCATTTAACCTCAGTAATTGCTGGGTGCGTGGAAGTCCAGAAGGATTCGATGACTGGCCTTGGCTGGCCCATCTGGCCCAACCCAAATGGTGGGTTAGAAACTTGAGCACAGTTCATGATAAAAACAGAGTTCTAGACCGAGGGTGGCGATCCCTGACCGCTGCATTTTCATAGAAAAGGCATTTCTTGCCTAAATTGGATAAAGAGGAATATATGTAGGAAAGAGTGCCTGTGCATGGATGTTGTCTCCTGGAATAGGTTGTATGCACCCACACTGTAAACTGTTCAATTGCACCCAGTATAAAGGGAAATGGAACCAAACTCACGTACAGCTCTTTAATCATGGCTGGGTTCAGCGTTCCTATGAAGATTGTGAAAAGATACCCTTAAAGCACTTCCCGTATGATATTTTGGCTTGTCAACAAAGTAATACTAATACTTAAATCTAAGATCGTAGTATCAAAAGAATTGTTATGAAGGTTGTAGTTCGTCTCGAGGTCAAAGGACTGATTGAAGTACTGAGGCCTGAACAACAGGCCCTGACTGAGGCCTGAACAACAGGCTCTGAGCCAAAGTTGACATCTGCATAAACCTTGCAACCAAATGTTCTATTTCTATCTGCTCATTAACAAAGCATTATTAGCAATATGCTCCATGTTCATTGGTGAAACATGGATTTACCTTTCTGTATTTAGAAACTGGACAAGGCCCCATCTGGCCTTGTTTGGGGGTTTAGGATCAAACTCCCTCGGTTCCTCCTTGAGCCCTTGCCAGGCTTTGGGAGAAACCAAACAGGAGAATGAAACCAGATGTTCCCACACTAGAAGTGATGTCAGCTTGTTTGTTCAACGCTATCAAAGCTGGGCCCTCTCACAGCGAGGTTCAAGCCTCCTTGCCTGCAAAGGTGGATGTACCTGCAGGAATTCCCAGGGTCCGGGAATGGCTCTCCAGTCCTTGGCTGTGACAGCTTCCCCCAGCTGATGTGAGGATGTGGATGATGGCAAGGTCTGAGGGTGACTGGTGCTGTCTCTTTCTTGATTACTCTACACAATCTTTGGTAGTGATGATTGGGTGCATTGCTGGGCTTCTCCTTTTGTGATTCTTTGCAGTTTTGCATTATAATAAATGACACTATTCCGGAACTTGGTGTCTGTGTCTTTGGTGCTGACCCTGCCCACTGGCAAAACAGACACTGAGGGCCCTGGGAGAACCAAAGGGGCCTTGTGACACCGTGGGGCCTCGTGTAACCAAGGGCGCCATAGTGACACCGTGGGGCCCAAAGGAACCAAGGGGCCAGCGTGACACTGCAAGGCCTCATGGAACCATGGAGAGCATTGTGACACTGTGGGGACTCTTATAATCAAGGGTCCATTGTTTTCCTCTCCCTGCCCTGGCCCCGGCCCCAGCCCTGCAAAGAAGCCCAGTCCTGTCTGGCCCTGCAGCAGGAACTGGAGGCACTGGAGGTCCGGGACAGTGACTCTGTGTCTGGAATGCTCAGGAGATCCTCAGCTCGGGCAGCTCCTGCAGCCCCAGGGCCCCGCTGCCCAGCACAGCAGCACAGAGTTGGCTCCGGGGCTCCTCAGGCTGCTCCTCCTGCTGCTATCCCAGGGACAGGGACGGCCTCTTGCCAGGGCTCCTCTGCACACACACGAGCTCCTGCTCTTCTCCTGGCCCATCCCAGCTCCCCACAGGGCCTTTCCCAGGGGAACACGTCTGTGCTGGCCTGAGCAGCCATTGCTGTAGCCTCTGCCCTGCTGCCCACAGCCCCCGAGCTGGGGGTGCTGCTCTGCAGAGCATGGGGGCTGTGCTGCCCAGGGCCATGGGCTGCCTCTGCTGGGCTGTGCTGCTCAAGCTGGGAGACAGAGCTCTGCAGCTGATGGTGCTCCCTGCACTGACCCCCTCCAACACAGGCTCTGCTGTGGCCATGGAGGGTGCTCAGAGGTGCCTGCCTTGTTCCAGGGCTGGCACATGGGCTGGGGCTGCCCTGGATCCTCCTCTGCAAGTTCCCCTAGGGTCAGACGAGTCACTGCCCAGACTCCTTTCCCTGTACCTGCTGTGTCCCCTGGGGCTGCAGAGCTCTCATGGGTCACAGGAAACATTCAGTCCTTTATCTCTGGGTGAGCCCAGCCTGGACAGGCCTGTGCCCAGTGAGCTCCACTCACTGCTGATCCCTGGCACACACTGTCCCTGCAGGTCCCCTGTGTTCTGCTGGCAGCTCCCAAGTCCCTCCAGAAGAACATTCCCCTGCCATCAGCCCTGGCACAAGCTGCAGAGCCCCGGGAAGGTTCATCACAGACCATTCACCATCTGGTGGGCACTGGCCACCAACAAGCAAAACCTGAACCACACCTGAGTCTCTTGAAGGCCACACGGGGACCCTGATCTCATCCCACTGAGCCCTGGGAGAACAAGGAACACAGGCAGCCTCTTTAGAGTCTGGTCCTTGGGCCTGTTCCTGACAGTGACTGTGGAGGGAGAGCAAAGCCTTCCTGCAGGGCCTTCAGGAGATGCCCTTTGCTGATGGAACTGCTGTGGTGGAGCCCAGCTGTGTCCCAGCAGTGCCCATGGCCTGTCCCTGCCTGTGACACGCAGCAGGACTCGCACCACCCGGACAGAGCTGTTGGCCTTACACCACCACAGCGGCTCCAAAGGAGAGAGTGGAAGTAATAAGAGAGGAGCTCTGAAAAGACCAAGCTCTGCTGCTCCCTCCCTGGCTGTGCTGCTCTGCTCGGACTCTTCCCC